>NC_000080.6:47914944-48267444 GCF_000001635.26 Mus musculus | reverse complement strand
ACCCATGATAAATATAAAGGATTGTTTCTGAAAAAGCTCTGAGTAAGTTTGGTTAGGTAACACTTAGCCTCATTTTTATTTTCTGAGATACATTCTGGATATATAGCCCAGACTGGCTTCCATCTTGAGGTCTTCCTGGTTAAGCCTTAAAAATGCTGGCATTACAAAAAAAAAAAAAAAAAGTTTAGCCGGGTGTGGTGGCGCATGCCTTTAGTCCTAGCACTCCGGAGGCAGAGGCAGGCGGATTTCTGAGTTCGAGGCCAGCCTGGTCTACAAAGTGAGTTCCAGGACAGCCAGGGCTATACAGAGAAACCCTGTCTTGAACCCCCCCCCCACGCCCCAAAATGCTGGCATTACAGACCTTTCTCTGTCTGTCTGTCTGTCTGTCTGTCTGTCTCTCTCTCTCTCTCTCTATATATATATATATATATATCATCCTGATAGCATACACATTTTATAAGAAAAGATGGGAAATACCCATGAGAACAGCTGTCTCTGGAGAGCACTTACCACGCCTTGCACCTGGTACAGCACAGCAGCTGTGATCTCATTTCACAGATTACACGAGACCTAAACTGAAGAGGTCTGCACCGTGCATTCTAGCAGAGTAGCTCAAGGTAAAGCATGCAGGAGGGGACATGGAGAACTTGGAAGGAGCAACCTAGAATTTTCTGTTTTCTTCGGTTTGTGTAATGTTGTAAGACCGCTCACATAGACACATGGCCTGACATTTGGCAGTGAGTGGCCAGCCTGATAGTTGTTTGGAAACTCAGCTCTGATGTATGGCTATAGTTGAAAGTCTATCTACAGAGACAGCCGTCTTCAGCTTGTTAGTGAGGGTTCTTAGCCTGCTGTTATATAAGCAGGTAAGCATGGTTTACACATTCACACGCCTCAAATCATACCTGTAGCAAGTGTCATCTAGTTTCTTCAAAGATGGAACCAACACGGTGCCCAAGGAACACACACACACACACACACTCTGGGTTGCCAAGACAGGTAATTGTAACATACTTGTCATCTCTATGGAGAAGCATCAGGGTCCTGCCTCTGTGGCTACAATGAAGTTTTGGCGTTTGGGATACTGGAAGATATGGTTTTGTTGGCTAATAAAGAAATCAGAGAGGAGAAATTTGATGCTTAGATTTTTAGAATGGAGCCTTTCCTTTTGCAACATGCACCTCAGGCCTCTCCTAACGGATCTAGTCCATTCCCAGTTGACTTCAGATGGGCAATAGGACTGCACAGCCTCATCCTCCAGACCACTTCTGATTAGGATCGGTCTTCTAGTGAAGAGCTGATTCTACAGGTGTGGGGAACTCAGCAGGAACGGCAGATGCTGATCTTAGTGTCCCTATCTCCTTCCCCAACTCTCTCAGCCTCACCTCTGGAGTTGCTGGGGGAAGACACCTGACTCTGGCTAAACAACACTATTATACCCATACTGATTGTTATAGGTCCAGCCAATCCACAGCCTCCCCGGGACTTCTCAGCTAAAGCATCAGAGGAGACCATTTCAGGACGGAACAGCAGCCCAGGAGAGTACAAAGATGAGGCTGGTGGTGGCCCTTTTTCTCTTAGGTAAAACATGGGAGAAATGATTATGTGAGCCCTGAGAAGAAATGGAGGGAGATGGGTCCAGAGAGATCCAGGAAGAACGGAACTCTCGGATCCAGCCGTACTCGAAGCTAAGTGTACACTATTACTGCCCAGGTATAAGAGCTGTGAAATCCCTTTATGTCCCCTTAGGCTAGTTCAGAAATTGGACTTTTAAAACTTCCAAGTGACAGAGTCCTAACAGATGTTTTAATATTAGAGTTATTTTTACTGTCCACCTAGCGATGTTTTCTGGATTTCTCATGGTTATAGGTGATTATTAATGAAGAGAAACATAACTTAAGATAACATCTGAGTGCTTCCTACATGCTAGGCTCAAGCACTTTGCATATAGCAGATGAATGTGAGAAGTACAGTAGGCAAGGCCATGGGTTATGAGTGAATGAGTTGAGACCTAGGCAAACTGGCCGGCGTTTGTGCTGTTAGTGACTGAGCCAACAACTGCAAGCTAGTTCTTTCTTACTGTGAAGCCCCTCATAATAATGTACAGTGACAGGGGAACAAGGCATAATGTCCCCTCTTCTCTCTATATCTGGCTTTCCCAAGGTACCATTTTAACTTTCCAAGGTAAAGAAGAGGCCTAGTTACCCTTTGTATAGAATTGGAGTACTGCTGTCCTCCAGACCTAAGACAGGACACTTTGGAAGGACTGTGACTCCCAAGCTCTAGCATAAATTAGCACAACCTCCAGAAATACCTATATTTTCCTAAGTCTAGTGAATGGTGTTATTAATCTGCTGATGAATCCAATTAAATCCCAGAGTAAACTGCAGCATCTGATCTAAGATAAATATATTGAGGGAAACCAAATATTACAGGATGAGAAAGAGCAGGCCTACAGCTCAGGGCTTGCCTGGAGTGAAAAGCAGGATTTCCTGCCATGCTTCCTGGGATAGGGCCACTGGGTTTGCATTTCCCATCGACAGCTCCTGAAGATCTCCACCCTCTGTCTCTCCCCCCCCCCCCCAGCATTGTCAAACCCTGGGTTTGCACTTAGTTTCTTGACTACCTGCAGAACCCTTGAAACTGCAACAGCAGCTATTTAGGTCCTTGAGTTTATGGGTTTCAGTGCCTGTCCCTTGCACCTGCCTGAGATGTGGCTTTGGGGATGGGCAGTGACATGGTGGGGATGGGGACAATGGGGACAACAGTTCGAAGACATAAGGACAGTAGAGCAAGGGAGCAATTCTGGGATTATAGGAGTAGCCACAGAGCACACCCAGTGTCTGTGACATGCATGTGTTCCCTGAAATGCCAACCATTCTAGGAAGGTGGTTTTGTCTCCTGCTGCAGGAGGGAGAGGGTGCCTGTGAAACACAGCAGCGAGACACTCAGAGAGGCTGCTTCTTAAACAGGGGTAACCTGGAGAAGATGCAGCAGTTTCTAGCCGCCCCTTTCTGCACTAATGGGTGACAGTAAGTTGCAGGATCTTGATGAGGAGGTAAGGATACAGACACTTTCTAGTTTCTTTTCTTAACAGAAATCAATACACACTCTGTTTTCCTCAAGGTCTAGATCAAAATGCCCTCAAACCAAAGAGGAAGCCTGTCAGGCAGCCCTCATGAGCTTGCAGCCCTGTTTGGCTTTGATTTGGGGTAATCCATTCTCCGTGTTTTTCTGACCTTCAGACCTGCTCTATCACCAAGGCCTCTAAGGAAGGGAGAACAAGGCAGCAGGTAGAAGAGAGCTGTAGATGGTGAGAAAGTTGTGAAAGGTGAGCTCTGGAAGCCTAGGAGAACCAGGTTTTGCTGCACTGTCAGATGTTGGGAGCACCGTCAGATGTTGGGAGCACCATCAGATGTTGGGAGCTGGAGTCCTCACAGTTGCATCTTCTGCTGCTTTATGCCCAAAGGACTAGATGTGCTGACTGCTTAAGGGTCCATCTCTGCTCACACTTGCAGCCTCTCGTGAAGTGAACACACGTCCTCACCCATGCCAATTCTAACCTGGGTAAGAGATTCTATAGGCCCTGCTAAAATGCATTTAAGAAACCCCTGCTAAGCCTTCACAGCAGAGTCAATAGGGTTTAATGTGTACAGTGTATGTATATTAAAAGAAAGAAAACCAAAGGTAACTATTGACGTATAGAGACGCTCTTATAAAAATGAAGCATTTGATGACTTGCTTAGAGTTTTTAACTTGCTTAACAGTTTTAGAGGGCTGGTCAATGTTTACCACGGCAGAAAGCTGGCAGGCGTGGTGCTGGAGCAATAGCTGAGAGCTTTATAACCTGAATTCATAGGCAGACAGGCATCAAGTACACACACACACACACACACAGAGAGACAGACAGACAGACAGACAGACACAGACTGGGTCTAGTGTGGAAACCCCAAAGCCCACCCCAGTGACATACTTCCTCCAACAGGGCCACACCTCCCTGTCCTTCCCAAACAGTTCACTAACTGGCATTCACACATGCAAATGTGTGCTCCTATGGGGGCCATTCTCTCTTAAACCACCACAGGGTATAGTTGCCGAAGCTTGAGGAACATAGCTTTCATCAGAGAACTCTTAGGAGCCCCAGTCAGCAATTGGATAAACAAAAGATGCATGGTTACATGTAGCTCCTGCCCAAAAACTTCAAATATAGGGTGAGGCGAGTTCAACTGGATGATGCTCCGACTGGGAAGAACTAGAATAGCGCTCTCTCTCTCTCTCTCTCTCTCTCTCTCTCTCTCTCTCTCTCTCTCTCTGTGTGTGTGTGTATGGTGTGCATGCGGATGGAATCCAGGTAGTCAGGCTTGGTGACAAGTGCCTTTACCTGATTCTATGGTGTATCATTTTTAAAAATAAGTTTTGAGATAAAATTCATATAGCTGTTATCTGTCAAGTGTGCAATTTGGTCTTTTTTCCCCTGTATAATCACAGTTGACCAAACACCAGTAATTTTAGAACATTTTTACCTCCCCAAACCTAATACCTATTCATTACCATTCTTTACTTTTCCTTAATCACCAGTGACCATTAATTTGCCTCTGTGGACTTTAGTGTCTGGTTTCTTATCCTTTATGTATTTTCAAGGTTCATTTGTGTTGGAGGATGTATCAGCACTTCATTTTTTACAGCCGAAATTTTAATTATGTGTATACATACTTTATCCTTTTCTTAGGTGACGGGCATCTGGGTAACTTTCAAGCCGTTCCTACTATGGGTAATGCCATCCTTGCACTGACACAGCCACATGGCTCTGCACAGTAGAAATGGCATGGAATCAGCTATAGACATTCACAGATGTCCACAAACAGATGAATGGATACTGGAAATGCCGCATGTGCATACAATGGAATTGTACTCAGTTGTGGGGGAAAACAGGATTTGCACAGAAGTGGATGGAACTGGAAACCATTATTTTAAGTGGGATGGGGCCAGGCTCTGAGAGACAAATAGCACATGTTCTCTCTTGCATGCAGATCCTGCCCTTTGTTAAATGTGTATCTTCAGGTGGGAGAAAAACGGTGATGAACGTCAGGAAACTAGAAAGAGGTCCAGGAGACTAAGGGCAGCTCTGAGGGAGGAGGTGGGGAAGGCAGTAAAATGGGAGAAGGACATGAATGGTGACAGGGCACATAGCTGAGTCAAAGGTCTGAAAGCCAGAAGAGCAGATGGGGACGGATCAAATGTGTATGGCAACTTCATATATGTGGCAGCTTCATACAGAAGCCTATTACCTCGAAGGCTAAAGGTGTAAGGGGCATTCATTCATGCTTCTGTGTGTTTCCAGTTCTTTGTACATGTATCCAGGAGCAGATTGCCAGTCCACATAGTTACTACACGCAGGATGTTCCAAGGAACTGCAAACTGCCTGTCCCAAAGCAACAGCACTGTTCTCCTATCCCAGAAAGTCGATGAGGACTCTTGCGTTCCAACCTCTTGTCAGAGTTCTGTGGTGGTCTCTTTTAGTTATCCCAGTAGGTACAAGGCAGAGTTGTGCGGTTTTAAATTACATTCCCCAGTGGCTAGTGATGTGTAGCATCTTTTATGTGTTTATTGAACATTTGCCTATCTAGGGGGGAAAAACAACTTTGATCTATTTTAGTGGCCTTGTGTTCTTGTCAACAAGTTGAAGTTCTTACACAGGCTTGATTCGGTTTCCTTGTGAGACCCATGGCCACCATATATTACTTCCGTTTTGTGAGTTAGTCTTTCTACTGATGACAGTTTCATTTCGTATATGGGAGTTTTTGATTTTGATGAAATCCAACTTGTTCATTATTCGTTTCTTGTGCTTTTCTTGGCTGTACTAGTTAGGAAATGGCTGTACTAGTTAGGAAATGGCTGACTAATTTAAGGTCACCAGGGTTAAAGCTTTTCTCTAACAGCTCCACACTTCTGCTCTTTGACCCACTGAGGTTTTTTTTTTTTAATTATTAAGACCCCACTGAGGTATAGGTCTTAATTTCATTCTTCTGCATGAAGATACCCAGTGGTCCTTGATCTATATGTTGAACACACCCCCTCCTCACACTGACACTGAATGAATTCCAGCACACTTGCTGAATGGGGTATATACAAGTATAACTAGCTGTTTAACTATAGGAGCACATTTTACTATTCATGACATCTCAAATTTGATAAAAATAGAACATATGCTCCTTGTCTAAAAGGTTATGTTTGCATTCTTTGTTTTAAAATGAAAATTCCACTTCCCTCAACAACAGTTATCACCTTTGAATATCAATTTGAATAGAAAAAAAACTATCACAAATGCAAATATTCTCTTAGGACAGTCATGCTAGTCTGAGGCTTGGAGGCTCATACACCTCTCTTTTGGTATTAAAAGGGAGGTAAGGCTATCACAAAAGTAGTGACACAATTATAACAATCATGAAGAGAATCCATTAATTCTACAAGCCAGGTTAAATTCTCCTATATGAATTAGGTTTATGTGACAGTGATAAAATGTCACAAGAGATAGAAAAAAAAAGCACCAATAGAGTTTCCTTAATAAAATGAAGTTTCTTTAATAAAAAATTTGGGCGATTTCAGAACTCAGATCAAAGATGCAGTGTGCAGAGGATAACGAAACAATAATCCTGTCTGTTAGGGATTCATGTGGAAGCTGCAGAAATGTATAAATAAAGTCTAGGTTTGCATCCATGTCCTACCGAGCGTCCCCGTAAAGCCAGTGACAGATAAGAAGAGTCTAAAGACAACTTACAAACATGGTGAGATTTGTTTAATAGCTTTTGAAGATTTTTTTTCCCTGTAAAATGGCTTGTATTTCCACAGGTACAACAGTGAAGAAATAAAGTTTTCAATTTGACACGAAATATAAAAGAACAGATTTTACAAATATAGCCATAAAATTTAACTGCTCATAACACTATACATGGTAAATCCGACCAGCCCCCTGACTTCTAGATTATTTAACACAGAGAAGCAATCTGTGATCTCATCTTAAAAGGCAGAGCATCCTTTTCAGCATTGTTCATTTTTGTTTAGAAAGTTAAGCAACCTGGAAAATATATTCGTTTTCCCCTACTGCCCACTAGGGAGTCGTGAGGGCAGGTATTTTTGAGGACCTGTTACTGAAAAGTAATGACAGAACTCTTCCGTTTTTACTCCTTCCGAAATGTTTAGCTTGCTTTACAAATGTCCTGAAGTGATCTCATTGGCCTTGGGCTATCAAGCAACAGCTGGAGCTATGACCTATGCTCACCACCACAGGAGCGTCAGACCTTCAGCCCAAAGGCAGAGCTCTGGGATCAGGGGATTGGCAGCTCCCAGAACAGAATCACATCTGGTGAAATCAAGGGCCTGGGGCTTGTCTGTCTGAATTCCCACCGTGAGTGGCAAGGCTGCATAACGTCAGGACCGAGAGTGCCATGACTGCCCGCCTCTGGTGCCCACCTCAAGAAAAGAACTGTTTTGAAGAAGGAAAGCAGGAGTGAGATCATGGAACAACTCTTAGTACACATGCAGGGGGCCTTGCTGCTTTAGGAGAGTTCTCGACTCTCCGAATACGGTATATGTAATAACTTAAAACGATTTCCCTACTAGCACTGGGAAACAAGTTCTACTACAATCACATTTATGCTAGTCCTGGCATTCTTCTGCACCTAGATTAGCTCGTCTCCTTAATGGAGTCCATCATGTTTCCAATGGCTTTCTCCTTTCTCTATGCCCTAACCCTGAAAGTCTATAACCAGTTAGATCATGTGGCTTCCCTGAGGCACAAAGGTACCAAACCCTATAATTAACTATTGAGGAATGATATAAATATGCTATTTATATTAAATGATTTTAATTCTTTCGGGCCACAAAAGTACGGGGGACGGGGATGGGGGGGGGAGAAGACCTAGAAAGCTTAGTTCTTGTTCTGCAGTGTGAACTGTAGCCCTTTTTGCAAAAGCTGAAAGAAATTGAAGAAATGTTGAGAGCCGCAGTGTGCACGCAGTGTGCATGACCCAGCAGCACCGTTTATTATTATTAATAATAAAAAACATTAGAAAAATACTCAGAGCTATATCCCATTCACTCTGATTTTTGTGTGTGTGTGTGTGTAAGAAAATGACACAAACAACTGAAAAAAATATCACCTATGGAGGCATGTCACTAGGGCTTGACTTCTGGAAACCTAGTGGAAAAGGCGACTGGTCAGGCTGAGACCAGACTGAGTGGCTGGTGATTTCCCTATGTACAGGTGGGGGTAGGGGTGGGGTGGGCTTCCTCTTTTGTGTGACGGCCACCAAAGCTGAACACACAGAGTTGACCTTGAAGAAGCTTCCTTCTCTCTCAACTGTATCATTCTACTTGGATGAACAACAACGTCTCAAAACCATACCTGTTATCTAACTTGAAAACCTTTCCTCGGGAGAAAGTGACTTTACAGAAATTGTCCAAGTCAGCTTGGCTGCCGTTGCAGGTTGACACCTCTTTCTTCCTCTGGCAGGGGGCTGGGGTGAGGGGGAACAGGACTTCACCTGGAAACTGAAGGCAAAGCGACAGGTGGCTTGACCGCCACTGAAGGCCTGTGGTTTATGAGTTTCCACCTGCACTTGAGCTGAGTTTGTAAGGTTATGACCTCTGACTGGCGGGGGTGCTTGCCTTATTTGGGAGTGTATGCTCTACGCAGATCTACACAGAGAAGTCTGGTGTCAGCGTGAACTTCCTTGAAAAACAAAACTTTTTTTGGATAGGTGAAATTTAATCTTTCTGGGTGTAAGACCCTTTATCTTAGAAGACAATCCCAGGACATCAAGAATCCTCAGACTATCTATCTCCATATAAGGAGGCGGGGGTGGGGTGGGGTGAGTGTATCCTTTACCCTCCTCTGAAAAACAGGGATGGAAATTTTGGCTGCACCAGATGACACCCTATAGGTTTCTCTAGAAAGTTCTCTCTCTCTCTCTCTCTCTCTCTCTGTCTGCCTGCCTTTATTTCTTTTTCTTTTTTGTCTGCAGGTAATCTATGTAGAACACAGGGAAATATCAGTAAAAAGACTGCTGTTGGATTTTCACATCATAAATATAATTAAAACAAAACAAAACAAAACAAAAAACCAAACCTCTCTTACTACAGAACAGTCTCCATGGGAAAATAAAGCTCCTTTTAAAATGACAGCACACTGAATCAAACTGAGCAGCAGCGCTACAGAGCAATTAATATTACCGTTTTGCTTTCAGGAAAAAAGTAGTCACATAGGTTTAATTTGTGAAAATAGGCAAAATAGTATCTGCTAATGGGCAAGATATGGAAAAACCAATTCAAGTATGGATATGTCATAATCATATAAATTATCTATATTTACAAACGCTAAAACAGGCAGCTCAAAGCTGCTGACGGTCCACCTGAGCGGACGCTGATTTTACTGGAGACTTCCTCCTTGGGAATGGGGTGGAACACAGCCAAGCTCAGCAGTGTCTCTCCATGCTGACACTCTGGGAGCCACAGATACTCCTGGCACCAAGCATGGAAAACGAGTATTCAGGCATCATTAATCAATGCAAGATGAAACTGAAAGAGAGGGTCATTGCAGCTCAATGAAATCCTGATTTAATTATTCCTCAGTAAACACTCACTTGGTCTCTCAAAATCAGGAATTTCAAATGATTTCGGCAGACACGCCGCTCAGTGCTCCGTGTATCTCATCAGCACATTTAGGTTTAGTCTGATTTGCAAACATTGAAAAAAATAAAAACAAACAACTTATGGGGCTCCTTAAACTGGAAGGGAAGGTGACAGATGGTGGGAAGGTAGGGGACAGAAATGGCAATCTCACTGTCGCTTGTTGCTTCTGGGCTTACAAAATTTTGTCTTTCCTAAGAAGGAGAAGAGAAGGAAACCGTTCTGTGAAGTGCCAACAAGTGGATTTTAAAAAGTAAAAGCGTACTTTAAATCCCACTTGGGTCGTAAGTGTTCTGGTGTCCAGACAAAGCTGGTGTCAAGAGTACCTAGGACAGCCCACTGCTGCCAACTGCAGCAGCACCAGCCCCCGTAGTGCAAGGCCATTCCCCTCAGCTCATGAATTCAATCATCAATCAATCAATCAACCAACCAATCAACCAACCAGTCACTTCTTGACACGTAAGATGAGGAGCAGCCCATAACAGGGCAGATTAAAACCATGGGGAAATTCTTTGTTTGACATGCCAAGTATCTGATGAATGAGTATGTAAGTGAATTCCACTAAAAGTAAAACAAAACAGTATACGAATACCCTCTTCCACCCAAAGTTAAAAAGAAAAGGTGAGAAAAAGCTGCAGATTTCAAGACAAGTGCATGGCCTACGCCTCCTGTCCACGGGTGTTTGTGGCAGGGCTGACAGAGGTGGCCCTTAGGTATTGGGTCAGATTCTAGCCACTGTCAAGTATTCACAGCCACTGAACATCATAGGATGTGTGGCACTTGTGCCACATGGCTCTGCAGGCTGTGCTCTAAGAGACATTTGCTGAGTACATTTCTTCTACATTTGTAAAATCTTACCCAAGTTTACAAAGGGGGAAAAAATCTGGTTAAAAACCTAAAGTTAAAAAGAAAAGCATGGCAGTTGAGATCCAATTATTACACAGGTATTAAAGTTTAATCAGGCAGACCTCAGTGACGATGCTGATGCTGCTGTTCTGAGCATGCAAAACACAGTGGTATCTGTCAGCGCCTGCCACATTTCGTCACCAGCCCCCATTTCCCAACCCAGTCCGCCTTCCCCTTAACAAACAGCATTACAAAAAGGTAGAATCTACAGTTAGTGGCGGAATCTTCACAGTAACGTGTTAATGCCGTGGAGATGGCCGTCCAGGGTGTCAGTCCACTGGACCTTGGAAAATCAATTTGATGCAGTTCTGTTCACCAACCAGCTGCGTGGCGCAGAACGGACAGGCGGCGTGAAACGCGTGCGTTCCGTGGGGCAGTGGGATCTGCGACCAGTACTTGGCAGACTTCTCTGAACAGACGTGCCCGCAGGGGGTGAAAGCGTGAGTTGGGGGTCCCGCATCGACATAAAATCCTGCCTCACAGCCCAGCCAGAGAGGGACGTAGGGGCCCACAGTCCTGCACATGGGACACTCCCTCTCGTTGGCTTCCGTGTCGCTCCGATGGCCCCAGCTGTGGTAGCCGTGCACATGGCCGCAGCTCAGGTATGCCCAGGGCTGCTTCTCTTCCACCACTTCCTTCCGGTTGATGCTGGGGAAGGCCAGGGTGTTAAGGCCCACGGGGCACTGGGGTCGGGCTGCATTGATCTCCTGCCGGAGGGCTTCTATGTGCTTCTGAGTAGGAGCGTGAAAAAGGCCATCTGCGGTTCTCCAGAGGAGAGTGGCCCCACACAGGTCAATGAGGGAGCCGTCTTGCAGGACGTTGGTCTCACTTTCCACCTACAACAGGTTTAATAGATACATCTTTCAAAGAAAAATCCTACAAACTATGGGGGCAAAGGCGCCCCGACATTCTTCACTCAGTAAGCAGACAAGCAGAAGACACAGAAGTAACACGTCCCACTAAGGAGCGCATGGGAATTACCCCAACCCCCAGCCTCAATACACGTGAATGTCCAGGGTGCAACTCAGCATAAGGTGCTGAGCTATTTAAGCTGGATTAATGCAGCTGTTACTTCAAGAGTCCCATAAACATTACACGTTTATTTTTAACTTTTTTATGCTGGTAATATACCCATAGACCTTATGAGGGATGAAAGCTGTCCTCCCAGGAAGACCCATGCTCCTTCCTCTAGCAGAGCCGATGCCCAGGAGAGCATCTGACACATCCTAGCTAAGGTCCAAAGTGGAAGCCTTTTTGTTTTCCTAGGATGTGTGTGCTGTGTGCCCTGTGCTTGCACGGGTGATTAACAGCTGACAGGCAGCAGGGTCAGGCATAGTCAGCAGGACTCAGATCCATACTACATGTGCCAGATGTATGCTAAGCCCCGAGGGGAGCAAGACTAACAAAACAGAAATGTACTCTTCAGGAGTCTGAGCAGGACAGGCATGCAGGGAGCCAGGAGAGGTAATCGAAGCATTGGCTCACTGACCCACTGACCCTCTGACCTACTGACTCACAATGTCTGACAGTAGGCTCTGGAGGTTCTCGGACCCTTTAGAGGTATGTGACCCTGGTGTGGTTACTGGAGCATAGTGCCATCCTCTCCCTTCTTTAGACTGTAGAAGGTGATGGTGGCAGATAAACTAAAACAAGTGGATTCCTGGACCGAGGTCTGGCATGCAGTGAGCATTGTTACTGCTACTTTGATGGAAGACAGGTTAAGATAGATTCTGAAAGGATTTTTCTGAATGCAGATTTGGAAAAGATGTTCAGAGCCAGGAGGAGGGTGATAAGACCAGCACACCAGAGGTGTGATGAGCCTAAATGCGGAGTCGACAAGGAGCTCACAGGGCCTTTGGGAATTGAACCGGCTGGGAACTCTAGGTGAGGACACAGCACCAGGCAACAGGCCCAAGCTGCATGGCTGGCCGGAGAGGTCTTGGTGCCAAGAGATCAGTGCATCTTTCGCTAGCTCATATCTAGCTGAATAGTGGATGGGCTGGAAGGGTGCGGGGTGGTTGGCACAGGTCCTCTCTGTAGGCAGAGTTTGGGTACAACACACGCAACGAGGAATATCTGTGGCACCAGACAAAGAGATCTTGATTTGAGGAAGAAACATGTCTATAATTTTATTTAGATCTGAGACATGTTACTGATAGGCACTAACTTCAAAATTTGTCTGGGCTGGGGGGACAGTTCAGTGGGCAAAGCCCTGTCTAAAAAGGTCAGGCAGTACCTGGGGAACAATACCAGAGGTTGTCCTGTTGTCTCCATGTGCACATGTGTGCATGTATGCACACACACCACCACCACCACCCATTTTTGGAGCTGTTTCTTTTTAGCAACCCTGGCTAAAGTCTACCATACATACTGCTGCCCATTCTGTATTTCAATTACCAAAGAGGCTAAGAAACCCAACTGGTAACATGCTTACTGGACAGTCTTGCTTGCCGGGTATGGTTTATTTAACCTTTTTTTTTTTTCTTGCAGGGGACTGAGTTCAAGTCCTCGCCCAGGATGGGAAATAGTAACGTTCAGTAAGAGCGTTACTGAGCTGTCTTCCCACACCTTGGTTTATAAAACAGGGTCTCACAGTATAGCCCCATCTGACCAAGAACTCCCAATTTGCCTGCCCCCACCTCCCAAGTACTATTCAGAGGCAGGGGTGACTGTGCCCGGCTCTGTGTCCATGTTTTTATTCACACAGCTAGCTCAAGTGTGGCCCAACTCAGGTGTTCGCCCAGCTCAGCCCTCTGTGGTGCACTACTGGGTGGAATTCTAACCAGATTTGGGGTCTCAGTAGTGGCCACCTTCTAAGTCCGTGACTCGGGGCAATATTTAATTTTCTTGCGCTACCTCTCTTCATAGATAAGGTGAGGGGATTCTGCCTCCTGTGGAGCGCCGTGGAGCAGAGTGGATGAGCTGAAGGAATGCTAATGTAGTGTCTGCATCCACCCCATCTACTTCCGCCACTGTAATCATTAATCACAAGCCAGCTGAGCTAGGGCAGTCTGGTGCAAAATTATCGGATCACCAGAAACATTTTCGTAAGAAAACTGCTTTCATATTCCCTTTCCTATTAATAATTTCTCAAAAAGTATTCAGATAGAACAAAGCTGGCCTGACCTTCCTCACAAAATACTTTCCATGTGTATCCATTAGAGACACTGAGAAAAGGGGACATTGCTGTAAGGTGAAGGGCCCTTCCCTGCCCCTGAATGGTGTGAAACAGAGGGAATGCAAAGGACTCTGAGAAGCAAGCCCTCAGGTGCAGGACAGCAAACTGTCCGTCAGATCCCCGCTCCTTTCCCCACCCCGGAAGCATCCAGCTGCTACTTTCATCTCTGCAGCCCACAGAACACGCCTCACCCCCTGCCATCCTTCCCATCGTCTATGGCTGTTTGGGAAATGCCTTCTTATCTATAATCTAGAAAACGGCACGTGTTCTCTCTCTCTAGCTTCTATGCAACAAAGTGGAAGTGAGTGAGCCTCTTAAGGGCTTGTAGCACAGCTACTTCACGATCAGAAACCTTGGACACTACTGACAACCAGAAAGGGAAACAGAGACACTTGTTTCAAGGCTTGGTGGTGACACTTCTGAGAAGAGGTCACCACAGTGATACAGGATCAAGTAGAATAGCCTACCGTTGTCCAGGAGCAACACCGAGGACAGAATTAATTTCTAAC
Organism: Mus musculus; assembly: GCF_000001635.26. Lineage (NCBI taxonomy): Eukaryota > Metazoa > Chordata > Mammalia > Rodentia > Muridae > Mus > Mus musculus. The sequence goes on along the minus strand of NC_000080.6, from coordinate 48,253,164 downwards.
TATGAAACTGAGGGGGTGGGGGAATGCCTGCTTAATTGTTTCTCAGTTTTAGAAAATCCGGATCTTCTAATGTAAACATTGCTCTTGCTGCCCCACTGCTCAGGATTCTTCTGAGTTAGTAAAGGATCTTGGGGGAAAGATGAATTCTGCAATGATCTGCATAATAGAGGACTGTCTTCTCAAGACGGTCAGGAGTGAGAAACAACACACTTGCACATGGTAATGGCCAGCTAAGAGGACAGCCACACCCCTCCAAGTCTCCAGAGCTTACGGGATTGTTTCTGGATCAGAAAATGGCACACTCCACCCTGCACAGAGGCTCTGAGCTTTATCAGCGGGAAAGTGACAATGGCCATCGTGAAACATCTGTGAGAATTTTCCAGAGCGGAGCCTACTCACCAGCTTTCCCCTCTGCTGGGCCGACCTGGTCTCTCGCAAGGTGTATACATCCCCACAGACAGAGATCTCTCTCCAGACTCCAGGCTGGGATTCCTCGGTGAAGCCTCCTTGCGGGTGCATCACCAGGACACCGTTGGTAGTGAGTCCATCCATGTGTCCATCAGGGTTTTTCCATTTTGCTGCTTTCTCCTGGAGAACAATACCACAGACCAGAAAAAGATTGGTAAAGGAACACCGGAAAAGGGGGACTCCAGAGTCTCCTTAAAACATAGGGAAAGCTAGCCCGGCATGGTGGTGCATGCCTTTAATCTCAGCACTTGGAAGGCAGAAGCAGATGGTTCTCTGAGTTGGAGGCCAGCCTGGTCTACAGAGTGAGTTCCAGGACAGCCAGGGCTACACAGAGAAACCCTGCATTGAGAAACTTCGTACACAGCCAAGGTGGGAGAGAGGTGAGGGATTTCGGCTTCTACTGAATGCTGATAACTAGAGGATGATGTGCTGGTCGGACACCAGGAGAGGTGTTAAGCTGTTTGAAGTGGAAAGGTTGATCTCTGGCTACTCATTACACCCTCCTCAGGAGGTTAGACATCCCTGGTACCTGACCTCCTTACTGACAGATTCCCCTCTCCTGTGTCAAGCCTGGAATCTCAGCCTTCACCTCCTTTTCTTGGCTTCACTTCTGCCTGCTCTTATCCAAGCACCTACAACTGTTTTTACGTGCACTCGCTACCTGGATACAGAAGGAAACAGAATATTCTGAACAGTACATTTCATTAAAGGTTCAAAATTAAAACAAAAAATTAAGCCAATCATTTAGGAGCCAGTGTGTTTCCACACAAGCGGCTGTGCCTGTTTCCAAGGGGGACAGTGATGGGACAAACTGCTCAGGCTGCAGGGCTGCATTGACCCCTCCTCCTTCCTGGTGACAGAGCTCATGTTTTGTCCATGAGGCAGGGCAGGGAAGATCAAAGCCCTGCTTAGTACAAAGCCCAGAGAGCAGCCCCAAGCTTCCTAGAGCTCCACACCACAGACGTCAGAAAGCTCAGGAGAGGGCGGCACGTTCAGAAGCAGCCTTCTCTCTCCGCTCAAGCCCCAAGTGGCTGCTGTGCCAGCAGAGACACTGGGCAAGACAGAGAGAACCTGGCCCCAAATGTCACAGGATCACTGCGTCAACTTGTGTTGGACTGGCCTTCCATGGCACTTCCTGTCATGTGGGACAATATATTTCATCATCCTTTAGGTTGCAAGGGACAATTATTCTCTGCAACAATATTCTGATTCAAGAGGTATCTGAGCTGGGTGTGGTGGCGCACGCCTTTAATCCCAGCACTTGGGAGGCAGAGGTAGGCGGATTTCTGAGTTGGAGGCCAGCCTGGTCTACAGAGTGAGTTCCAGGAAGCCAGGGCTATACAGAGAAACCCTGTCTGGAAAACACCAAAAAAAAAAAAAAAAAAGGGTACCCGTATCAAGACAGGATACTCACTAAAGCTTTTGGGGTTTGTTTACCAAGGTATCCCACGAGGGAAGGGCTTTCTCTTTGTTACGACATACCACATACAGATGGGATATATAGTAGACACTCACCTTTCAGTGAACAATTAGTTCACTAACAGTTTCCTTTGAGCTCTAAAGAGTTAAATTTGGCCACTTATTTTTACCTTTGAAATAAACCTCTCAAATTTACCGTAAATGTGTTATACATAATGCTAACACATACTCCTTTGAAATAATTGCTGCATACATTACAACTGATACAGCAAATATGACAATAACCAAGTAATCTACAGATTTTCTTTTTACGGAGGCAGCATCTCTCTGTGCAGTACAGGCTGGCCTTGAACTTATAACCCTCCTGCTTCTCTCTCCTGATGGCCGGGTGCATGCAGCCAGGCTTCAAATTAGTCTCAAGTATTTACCACTGTTTTCTCAAGCTGTCCTGAAAACTAAAACTTCGAAAAAAAATCTAACTGCAGCCACTATACAAAGCAACCTCCCTTCCCAAATGAAATAACTCTATTAGTGTGTGTGAGCCTGAAACCAGAACACAGTCACAGTACTTACTCCAAGAAAGATATTTTTGGAAGAATCGAATCCTGCCGCGAATATGCGTGCTGTGTATGGCTCGTTCCTGTCACACACGATCCTGCATGCGAACCTAGAGATGGTGCTCTGTGTGATCTGGGCATCTTCGTTCTGACCGCCGGAAACCGTGTCTGTGACCACGAAGTCAATGGGGCTTTCTGTTGACCTGCCCACCTGAAGAAACCAAACATTCCCATGATGCACAGGAAAAACGCCAGGCTCTGTGTCGAGTTCACGGAACAGAGGCCCAGAACCCTGTCAACCTCATTATCTTTGCTTCATCAACTGCATATCCTTCCTTGTTGATGAACAGAGAAATTACTGTAAATATCCAGACCTTTTTTTTTCTTTTAAAAAAAGATGTTTCATTTTATCGTGCTACCAACAGCTAATGAGGTCTCCAGGCCCACGACCTTGTCCCCACATGACCTGTGTGTGTCTATGTGCAGACCAACATGCACAGAGAGGCCAGAAGACAACCTTAGCTGTCATCTTCAAAGATCCGCCTACCTCCTGGGACAGTCTCTCATTGCTGCTCTTCACCAGTCAGGCTGGGTGGGCTGCTTAGCCAGCTAGAGCGAGCCTCCTGTTTCCTCCTCCCTGGCACCGAGATTACTAGCACACATCACCGCCCTTGGCATTTTTTGTGGGTTCTGGGACTTGAACTTAGGTCCTCATGCTTGAGAGGCGAGCAGTTTACCAATCGAGCGATCTCTTCAGCCCGAGATGGGTGCACACAAATGCACAACACTGTAGCTATAATGCTACAGACTAGATTCCTTGGTCTTATTAATTTTGTTTTCTGCAACTTTATGTCAGTTAGTCTACCAATTTTAAATATCATGAGAAACCTCAGTTTTTTATTCTTGAAAAATGATGTTGGATTTGCTATCTCGGATCCACTCGAAAATTATTTTTACAGCAAATCATTCTTGTTTGCTATTTTTGAAGGAATCAAACCTTTAAATCAAAGGAACTCTCTGCTTGCTGGGCTCCCTGAGTCAGAGCCCATGACTCATGCCCAGCACTGCACAAAGCTCTTACCCTGAGACAGAGGGACAGAGCTGGCTGCCACTGCTCAGTCACCCTAAGAACAGGGGACAGGGGCTTATCCTAGTTAGTCCAAAGCTCAGCATATGAGTGAAGGAAAATGTAAACAGCTGTCCTTAGTACTTCATGTATGGATGAAAAAGAAGCCTCTCTGGAGCAAGTCTAAAAGTTGCCACCAGTATTACAGGGTCTTCCTTTCCTTGGTAAGATGTCAAAACTGCCAAGAGATTGTATTTCATAAGAATCTTAAGAGTTCTAACAGCCCTTCCTGTTCAGTAGATCCCACTAAAACAGGTCCTGCTTTCCGCTGCGAACTAGAAGACACATTTGCTTATGAGTTGGAGAATCCTCAGGACGGGACATTAAACATTTATGTACTGGTGTTCCCTGTGTGTCTGCCTGGAGGCACTGACAAACATGGCCTTCAATCAAAACCATTTACATGAAGATGAAGAATTCCTCACTAAATACACCACTAAGGTCCTCGCCTGAAAACAGACTGGCTGAGAAGCTGTGTGTGGGAGGAACACATGGGCCCTGACACGGATGCACATAAGGCCATGAAAATCAATTTCCAAGGTGTTTGTATTCAGATCGTGAATTCTGCGCCTGGAAGATAAGCAATGTAAAATACATGATTTTTTTTTTAAAAGAAAATCCAAATGGATAAAGTAAAAAGAAGAGATCTTATGTCACCTAGCTCCGCATGCTTCCCAGGAGTGTCCCTAAGTTCCTTTGTAAATGTGTTCTGTATGTGCTCACGCATGGACTACTACCCCCGTAAATCCACCAGACATCTATTTTCTCTTGCTTTTACATGGCCTTTCATTCGCTGTTCTAATGACATGTGCCAGGCATAAGTGAGGTTACTGGTTTCACTGAAACTCATCAACTTGAGCAGATATGTACTGCTTAGTGGTATGCATTTCAGGCTTAGAAAACTTACAACTTGCTTAATAAAATTTTCTATTAGCGATACCATAAAACCGTACCATCTAATTCATCCTTCTAGGGTTGTGTAACCTTCCCTCTGCTGCTTTGTTTTCAACACTGGTGAATAACTTAGCTCTAGTGACGGACAGAGCGGTGAGTCTTATTGTTGTTGTCCTTAAACTTGAAACTACTTACTAACAAATTTAAAAATAAGTTTTATAGTTTTATATATGCACAGTTCAAAATAAAAACATACAAAAGCACAGAATGAAAGCGTGGCTCCTTTTCTTTTAAAACTACGGTATTTCGCATTTGTTATTTTAGAATTTTTGTGTACATCTATAATGTGGTTTGATTATATCTTCTCCCTATTCATCACTCCAGCCCCTCCTGGGTTCCTCTCCATATCCCTGCCCCCAATCCCAACTTCCTGTCCTATTTTTTCCTTAAGCTGGAGTCCAGTTACTGATGTCCACATGTGCATTGGCGTAAGGCATAGTCCACCTACCGGAGTCACCAACCTCAAAGAACACCAACCCTACCTTCCCCAGGAGCTGCAGCCGTCAACTGCTCCTCAGTGAGGGGGGGGGCGTGCCCCGTGAGCCACTCCCACACCCACGCACGAATGACTGACTAGTTTGACCTTGTGTAGGTCTTGTGGAGGCAAGCTCTACCTTTCTTTTCTTCTTCACCTTTCTTTAAGTTTTATTTTTTAAAAGAAAGGTCAACAAATGTTTCAAATATTAAACAAATATAGAAACATAAAAAGGAGAGAATACGATTTCTTCAAACTCAGCATCATACCTCATCCCGAACTTTTAGTCATAAAGATGTCTAGAGGTGAAATAAATGAGAAGCCCTACTCTTTTCCTGGCCACGTCACAAAACCCGAAGCCTGGGTCCTCATGTCTATCAGTCTCAAAGAAGAGAGGGGGACTTCATACACTCTGGGTCCTCATGTCCACCAGTCTTGGAGAGGCGGGACTTTACACACTCATTTGTAAGCTAAACGCTACTGCACATCTAAAATGCCACACACTGATCTTAAACGGGTAGGCAAGGGATGTGGGACTGAGGCCCACTTCTCAGCCCCGGCCCTTTATGTCCACAGCCATTACTTCCCTCCAGGAGAGCAACATTGTGAGTTTCTCCCCTAGTCACTAAATTCATGTCTCATGATTCAACTTAAACTGACTTCAAAGACCCGAAATTCTATTTCCACCGAAAGATCCTGCTAGGATCGGTTACTTTAAGCTGATTTTAAGCCTGCTCTTATCTGGCTGGCCAGGTTATGATTTATCGCCTCTCCTCCGACTGCACCTTATCCCTGGGGTACTAGTGTGATTTTTCTCCTTTAAGACACAAGCCTCATATTGCTTTTGCCAGCAAAGAAATTTCAGCCACTTTCTTACTGAACGCCTGGTTGGTATGGGAAACCTGCCGTCCGTCATTTCTTCTGTTGGATCAGCTTCCCCCTTCTCTTACAGGCAGTTGTGTAGACAAGCTGAGAAGCCTCTAAATTTCATCTGACAGTTGAGTGGTACCCAAGCCAAGATGTCTCTGAATTCATCTACTATTCATAGAATGCTGGCAGGCACTCGGAGAATGGCTGTAGCGAGAGCTTCACTCGCCATACTTGAAGTTTTATATATAATCAAAGCGTATTTGTTGAAGGGGCCCAAGAAGCCGGGGCTGCACTGGTACAGAGGCCGGTCTCATTTCTCCTCTCCCTCAGTCTATACATTTATTTTCTCACCTTCCCCCCCCCACCCTCCGACACAGAAAAATCATGGTTGTTTCAATCTAGGAGCCCTCTCTTAGATGTGCCTTTGATGCCGAGGGAGTCCTTTCTCGTGGCTCTGCTCTGATTGTCTCCCCTGAATCCTCACTCACTCCTTCGTCTTGGATCATGCACTCATCAAACACACTCTGGAGTTCCTTGAGCTGCTGTTAAAGGCACAGATCTGTTCTGGTTTCTGTTAAAAATTCGAGCCTGTCACTGATAACCTTTAAAAAATAGAATAAAAATGAGTATTAGAAAAATGACCCTTGGCTTAGACCGTCTCAGCCATGCTGAGCTGCTATGAAGGTTTCCATAGCTGCTCCTGGAACTTTCTCCTGCCACCAGGCATCCTGCTGCCAGCACAGTGGGCACAGACCCCCACTGGATGCCTGACTTGCTCCTGTCTGCCTGTGTCACCAGCTCTCACCCACCAGTAATGCACCGTGGAAAACCACAGTCACCTGATCAACTTCCCTTCTCAGCCCAGGCCAGCTGGCTGCCTGGCCCTCTCCCTTCTGTGTGTGTGTGTGTGTGTGTGTGTGTGTGTACACTGCTAACCGCAGGCTGCAAGCCTGAACACATCTGCCCCTGGTATTTATCCTGCAAACACTTTCAGCTCTTCCCCCTCTCTTCTCTCCCATCACATCGCCTTCACTAGCTCCAATCTGGCTCTTCTGGGAGCCACCAACTAGCAGATCCACCCTATCCTAGGCTTCCTGAGCATCCCTGGTGTGACTCGAGCTATGAACAAAAACTTTGAGCCAGCAGCCCCTCTCTGGATGGCAATGGCTGCCATACAATTTGTTCAATCTAAAAATCAAACCCAAGAACTGTCTGTGAGTCTTCCCGTGGACTTCCATTCTCCCTTCTTGGCTCCAGTCATCATTACTGTAGACAGGCACTCTACTTTGTTCATCTAGCTCAAAACACATACCTTTGATGGTCTGATGGTCTTAGTACTTCTCAACCATAAATTGATGCTGTGTATGTGTGTGTACAGGACAAGTTCCAAAAGGAATAGCTTAAAATGGAGGTATTACTAATCAATGTTAATGAAATGCTACTGTCTAGAACTATAATGAAGTATGTAAGTTAAGCCAGTCTCCTGGCCTCATAAGCAGAGCACACCTGGTCCTCTGTCTCCTCTGAGTGACAGTGTAAGGCACCCACGTCTCCTCTGACTCACTCAGGTCTTTCTTTCTTTCTTTCTTTCTTTCTTTCTTTCTTTCTTTCTTTCTTTCTTTCTTTCTTTCTTTCTTTCTTTCTTTCTTTCTTCCTTCCTTCCTTCCTTCCTTCCTTCCTTCCTTCCTTCCTTCCTTCCTTCCTTCCTTCCTTCCTTTCTTTCTTTCTTTATTTTTTTTTCGAGACAGGGTTTCTCGGTGTAGCCCTGGCTGTCCTGGAACTCACTTTGTAGACCAGGCTGGCCTCGAATTCAGAAATCCACCTGCCTCTGCCTCCCAAGTGCTGGGATTAAAGGCGTGCGCCACCACCGCCCGGCTTTTTGTTTTTACTTTCTTGTTGAGAGGTTATTTCCTTTCTTCATTTATTCCAAACCTAGAAAGCAACAACTAAGATCTTGCTTGCTTCTATGAATTCAAACTCTACCAATCTCTAAATCCCTAAATCCACACCTAACCCTGACTGTTCACGCTGACACTCCACGGCACCCACGCGACCCTGACATCAAGCTAATGGGGAGGTCTGCAGAACGCAGCCCATGCTGAGGCCCGTCCTAGGACAGCTGCTGGACTGTTTGCGACTTTGTACATACCCGCTTGTTAAAGGGAGGTAAAGCCGGGCAGTGTCGTCTGCCTTTATCCCAGCACCCAGAAGGCAGGCAGAGGTGGATGGTTGTGAGTTCACATCCTGCCTTGTGTACATAGAGACCCTGTTCAAACAAACAAACAAACAAACCAAACCAAACCAAAACTGAACTCGGAACACAACGCTGTTCAGTAGTCAGTAGGTGGTAGATATTACAGGGCTGGAGAAATAGCAGTTTAGAGCTGTTCTTCCAGAGAACTTAAATTTGGTTCCTGGCATCCACAGATGACAGCTCCCAACCTCTGTAACTGCAGTTCCACATCTACACCCTCTCCTGGCCTTGGCAGACACCTGCATACAGATGGGATACATTGTCACACAGAGACACATTAAAAAAACAAACAAACAAAAGAACAAACACCAGATTATTTTAGGAAAACCCACCAGTGTCGTGTTTTCTTAAGACACTTACAGTCTTATTTGTCTTGCCTCTCTCTATAAGGAGGTAGCATTGGTGCTGTGTGGAAAACAAAGACCCGAAGCTTACTTCTGACACAGTCACCTCTGACCTCAGTTAAGTTGCTTTTTCCTTCAAAAATTTAGAGTTTTCAGGTTAAAAATTTAGAGGCTATGAAAAAAATCAGTATTTTTCCTTTTTCTGTTTGTGTATGCAAAGAGGTTGTATGAATGCATGTTTGTGTGTGTGCACAGAGGCTAGACGTCAATGCCATGTCTTTCCCTGTGACTGTCACCATGATTTACCCTTGATTTTCTTTGCCAGTGTGTGCATGTGTGTGTGTGAAGGGGTGGGTGCGCACACATAAATGCATGAGTGTTTGTGAGTGCATGAATGTGTGCGCGCATGTGTGTGTGCATGTGCACATGTACATGTGTGAGCGTGTGTATGTGGGGCAGAGGAGTAATGAGCGAGGGGCGGGCATGTAAGGCATTGTGTGGAGGTCAGAGGACAACTTGCCTGAGTTGGTTCTCTCTAACCTTGTAGCTTCTGGGAGCCCTACCAACTTGGTAAGACTAGCTGGCCAAGGAGCTCTTGGATCTGCCCATCTCCGGCCCCTCAAAGCCAGGGTTATAGTTCTCTACCAAACTTGGCTTTTATGTGGGTGTTGGAGACCAAATTCAGGTCCACATGCTTGTACAGTAGGCACTTTGCCAACCAACCATCTCCTTACCCTACAAGTCAGCCTTTTGAAAAAGCACGAACCCTGGTCTCCAGAAGGCTCTCAAGGCTATGTCCTGTCAAGGAGTCTGAGTCTGAAAGCCCAAATTTCTTCCATAATAAAATAAAGGTGTCAAGATGGCACTTCCATCACACTGTGATGACCTCTGTGGAGAGGGAGGATCAAGTACTAATGACAAGCACCGTGGTGCTTCAAAGTGAGTCTACACCGTGCCTCCACATTGCTACATATTTACAGGTGAAAAACTATCCATTTTATTAGATCTTGAATACTTATATTACTATGACAAAATGAAACACTCAGAAGTTAGCTGACAAAAACACCCAATTGTATCTTTAATTCACTCTGAGAAGGAGAGGGCATGAAGAAGACTGTACTCTTCATCAAAGGATGCTGCATGGCTGTAGAGAATTACTCAAGATGCTCCTTAAAGGAGTGCACCATCTTACACTCGGGTGTGGCACCTGCCTGGGCACTCCCCGTGGGACAGACAGACAGCAAACTGTTGATTTAAGGTTGGGAACATATGAGGGGCAGCTGTCAAACAGTCACGACCCTCTGAGTTATGGCTGAGGATGCTTCCAGCCCACGTGTAGTAAAAAGGCTTTGCAACTGAAAATGGGCACTTTCCCCAAGCAATAAACATCATTATAAAGTTCCATAACAATATGACAGAACTTATGTGCCCGTCCTTGGCACAACAAGAGCCATTTAGGTGGTGCACAGAATGGCACAGAGAGTGGAGCTGCTGCTAATACTGTGTATATAAATAACAGAGACCTTGCTTCTGGGTCTGAACTGGCATTTGAATAACTAAGCCTGTATATGGTTATATCTGTCATTTAGTGTGCAGCTGTCTAGAACTGTTTAGCTTCACGTGGTCTCCAAATCTGCACACCACCTCTTACTCCTTCCTTCCCAAAGCTGGCTGCCTACTGTACAATGTTTGTGTATCCTTTTAGAGATTTTTAGTGTACCTAAGAATTGTTTCAGTCATTCAATAGCACCATTTTAACAAAACGATATTAATATTAATGCAATATTTAGCATAACTGCCTGTATTTAATACCATGACTTAATTGTTTGACACTTCACACTAAGCAATCCTAACTAACTCTAATACTAAGAGTAGGACTCGCTATCCACAGTGGCCTTGGTATTCGCTCCACCAGTCTCTGTTTTGAGCTCCGAGTCTGTATTCAGAGCTTTCCCTTGCTCGGCACGATGGCCTCGCAGGGCTCTGGTGTACTGCTGGACCTGAACTTCCCGCATGGGCTCCAACTGGTTATTTCTTAAGCCATGCTTGGAGCAAGAGCTTTGTGCGCTGTCATGTTGCACATAGGAAAGGACATCCCTGGGATAATCTGGGGAGAGAAAACCTGTCCCTTGGGAAGATCACAGTTGAGTCCAGTGTGTGAACAGTTCAGTTTTTCCCCAGCCATTTCCACATCTCTGCCCCACAGAGCTTACATTGGTTTATAATGCATAACAGACTTACCTAGCTCTCCCGTGTTTTTGACGAAAGTCTTTGGATTCCTTTTCTAATCGAGCAAGAGAAAAGTAACATTCCTCCACTAATTAAGATCACATATCCTCTTGTTTTGTAGGAAAGGTACAGTGTATTTTCTTATTTTAAAGAGCTATTTAATGTCCTTTAAAAATGAACAGCTGCTATATTCTTTGATGGTGTGTCAACTTGACCGTCTGTATTCTTCTTAGTCATTTTTAGGAGTAGCTTATCTTTTAGGACCTCAACCACTCATGACATGAATTGTAAATATTTCTGCCATTTGTCACTTGCCTTTTGCTTTTACTTTATTATATTTTGGCTATAAAGAAATTTACCTAAAATACAAAACCTATTTATAATTTATTTTATGTTTTGTGGGGGTATTTCAGGATTAGGACATTTTAACCTGGGTAATTTTTATAGCAATCACTTAATTTGAAAAAGTCTGACCACTTAATCATTTAGAATTTTATAGTATTCGCTTGTGAGGCAGTTTGCTTCCTCAGACAGCTGTTTAGCACAATTTTGATGGTAACTTTTTAATCAGATAGCTTAAAAAGACAAATATTTCTCCCAAACTCTGAGGAGTGCTTAAGAGAAAGGAGCCACTCTGACGGAGGCTGGTTTTTCTTTTTAGTCAGAGGTGTTGAAGCTCGCGTGGGCAGCTTTCTGGCCTACCCACGCTACCTACCTACACCGAAGTTCGTATTCACCTTTACGTTTTCATTAGGAAACGTAAGTACGAACCAAGTAGCTTTGTGGCTAAGTCATGTCTCATATTCCTTAATCATTTATGCATAAACTAGCAGCAGAGTGGCTGGGCCAGTGGCTCTGACGGTTTATGCCACGGGTGCTGCTGTGATGCAGCCCAGTGCAGACAACTGCTATGACTCAGTGCTGTCCAGAAGCCAGAAGCCACTCCCTCACAAGGTGCTCAGTGCTGCACTTCCAATTAATAACAGTAAGGAGTACTCTGCCATGAGCCCACCTGCATTTAGTGACTTTAACATGGCTACTGGCAGCTACTTATGGTTCTCTTTCTGAAAACGGTCCCTGCTTTGCTCTGGCTCTTTTGTAAAGTCTGGGAAAATGGTCGATGCAGGATGGGGGCCAACCTCTGGCATCTGGATCTGCTGCCTCCAGCCCCCACTTCAGCTTTCATGTTTCTGACATTTGTAAGGAAGCTACACTGTGAAAAACAAAGCCTGCTGCTCCGTCTGCTAAGCCACCTTCCCATCCTAACATGTGAAATCACCTCAGCTCAGCTACAGGGCCTTTTGTTTCTTCATCCCGGGTTTACTCCATCCCTCCCCATGCAGATGTGTGGGTCTCGCATCGGAGGCTCACCTCTGCCTTTGTGCCTGCCTGAGTCCACGTTAAAGCTTCCTGTTGGCTCCTAAGTACTGAACCTCGGATGTTTTCTAAGCCCTCTCTTTTCAGCTTCTCTGGTGTTCTTCTCTTTCTCTCCTGCTTCTGTTAGGTTCACTTCTACACTCTGTAATAGGCCATCAACTCTTCCCTCTCTCAACCTAGAACTTTCTTAAGGGCAAAGAGCTTTTTGAGGTAAGCATTTAGTAATTCGACTATCAGTCTTTATCTTCTTAAAATTTAATTACGAAAGCACTTACGCTTCGAGTTTTCTAGAAGACAGTAAGGCACTGACCACATCACACGAGTTTCTCCTTATACTGTTCCAATTACGTCTGGAAGACTCCAATATTTTTATGTCTTCCCTGACTTGTGCCATTTAAAAAGCTCTTCTACTATGTTTGTCTTAAAAGTGGCTGCCTTTACATTTTTTGTGTCTGTTGTTAATACCTATTTAAAAATTGATGTAAAAAGTCACAAGGCCATGAATTTGAAGACGAGCAGGGATGGGTGTGTGGGAGGGAAAAATGCCGCAATTAAAATACAATCTCAAAAGCAAACAAGCGAGAAAGCAAGCAAAAAATATCTCAAGATATGGCTTTATAATTTCCCTTTCCTCCTTTAGAATCGGGGTGATTTTTGCATTATTCTCACCTCTTTTCCCCTGGGCATGACTGAACGGCGGCGCTGTGGTATTTCTGCTCAAATGTCAAAACACACAAGTAAACGGAAGCGGGTCGGTTTCCATTAAGAAAGACTTGTTACCTGAAACATGTCTGTGTCTTTATCGTGTGTGTACTCCACCACTACCGTCTGGCTCCGTGACAACGTGTACGATATGCTGTGATGTCCTCTGGAGCTGATGGCCTTATTGTGAGAGGGAAGAAAAGAAAAACTCATTTAAATCTCATCATAGCAACTGGCCACACTTCTGCTATAGTTCAGTCAGTTCACCAGGAAAACCCATATGCCATGCTCCAGCCTGACAAGGTTTAATTTCAGAAAGCAGAAAGCGTTGCTGTACACCCTACCGGGGGGGGGGGGGGAAATCAGTTAGTTTATTTGCAACACTTCATTTAATTATATTGTCAGAAAAATATATACACCATCCTTATTCCCGAACTTAAGTGACAGAACTTTTAGACCAACTATGGTGATTTCTTTAAATTTTTATAATTTCTTTCACACAATGGGTAAATTAATAATCATCTGTCACACTGCTTCATCTGTGTTCTAGAGATTCAGTAAAAAAGTCACTGAAAACACTACTCATATCCTGCAAGGATGCCTGGGTGACAACATCATGGTCCAACCCACAGTCATGTCTATAATGGGTTCTACATCTCAGCCACATCTTGTATTAAGCGATTGCGGCGCTCACATGTTTCATACCTTAAAAAATAAGACAACGGGATTTGGTGGCACATTACAGAACTTCCAGTGCTTGAAAGATGGAGGTAGGAGGATTGGGAGTTTGAGGTCAGCCTGGGCAACAAAGCAAGAGAAAGAACCTAGATCTAAAATATGGACAACAGGTTTGTAGTTTTTCGTTTTCATTCATTCATTTATTCAAACATAAGCCAATCCTCTTATTCAAGTAATCTAAGAATAGTAAGACAAGATATTGCTCATATTTTTTGCATAACGATGTTTGAACATGTCTTAAGTCGTAGCCAAATGCTTTTACTATTTCTAATAAGGGAATTGATTTAAATGATGCTCCAAACTGTTTCAATTACATTTTCTCTAGCACTTTAACTTATCTTCATTCTACTTTTTTATTACGCATAGTAAATAAAATTTTAATAAGCTTCCCTGTTAAACATTTAGTGAAGGAATGGCACTGTCTGAAGTGCACAAATTCTTCTGAAGTCGCTGAGCATATGTGGCCTGTGCGCTCGTGTGCATGAGCATGTGCATACGCATACACACACATACACACACACACACACACACACACACACGAGTCTGAGTGTCTGTCTGACTAGTAATTGCTCAGAGCAGCAAGAAGCAGAGAATCTGAGTTACAATGAACCTGGTGACCCTCCCAGATTGTTAATAAGTTAATAATATTGGAGCTCTGTGATTAATCTTCTATTTTACAGTACTTTATTAAGATACTACAATTACTAAAGGCAATAGAGCTCTTTAATATGGCCTGAAATCTCAAAAACACTTCTTACTTAACACTGCTACCAAGAACAGTCTTCCAACCCTTCACTAGATAAATCAGTCTATCTTAATGCGAACAATATTCTATTGAAGTTAAATCAAAGCTGCTTTATTAGTTTGGAAGACACTTAATTTAACAATATTGCTAGAGAAATATCCCCCACTCTCCCTTCCCTCCCCCTCCACCCTGTCTCCATGCAGGTATGGAGGTACACTTGCATGAAGAGATCAGAGGTCGGTATCTCAGGCATCTTCTCTCAAATTCTATCTGTCCACATCTCTAATGGGAACTCGTGAGACAAGGTCCTCACTCTCAAAACACTGTACCTGAAAATTACTCCTAGCTTTACTCCTGCTTGCCAGCTTTAACATTCTCCCAATGCGCTGGGGAACTTGACGTTTGGGAGGTGGCTGTGGTAATGCCGGGGCCTAGAACAACCCTGTGCAGGTGCCTAGGGACACCTCCAAAGCCCCTGGGGAAGTGCCAGAAGCAGGCTCTGTGCAGGTGCCAGGCTAAGTCCAATTGTTCTAACAAGTTTAACTTATAAAATGCTCGTGTCAGAAATGGAAACCGCCAGCAATAGTGCTTATTGTCTTAGTTTGCTCTTCTGTTGCTGTAAACACCATGACTGAAAGCAACCTGAGAGAAAATGGTTTAATTCGGCTTACGCTCCGAGGTCGCAGCTCATCTCTGAGGGGGAGGCAGGGAACATGTAGGAAGGATGGTTTTCCCACTTATGCTTACCTAGCCTTTTCACACAGCCCTGGCCTGGCGGCACACACTGACAGCCATCAATCGGAATTTCTCACAGACATGGTCACAAGCCAATTTGATAGAGGCAACTCTTCACTTAAGGGTCTCTCCTCCCAGGTGACTTTTGTTTCCATAAAGTTAATAATAGATACTAACCAGCACATGTATGTATGGGGATGGACTACCTTACATAGAAACTGCCAAGGCAGAGAAGCCACGCTCAAGTCCTATAAGAGACAAGACAGTGAGGGGGACTGGAACTTCTTGGCTTTGTACGCCCCTTCTGGGACACTGTGAAATCACCCATTTAAACCGCTGTGGGTTATTTATGTTGTCAAACAGAAGCTTAGGATAAGCTTAGGAAAGGTAAACAGTATTACATTAAGAAAACATGCTTTCTGCATCTTTAGGATTAAAAAAGTCATTGCTGAGGCCTATGACGGGAGGCTCTGGATCTGGGGAAGATAGGAAAGAGGGGACAAGATTCTACAAATAAGCTTCAAGACAGTCAGTGCTGAGTCGCCTCACAAGACACCGCCAGGACCTCACAGTAGGGTCTCCTCACAGGACACGGCCAGCATTTCACAGCAGACTCACCTCACAGGACTGCCAGCACCTCACAGCAGAGTCACCTCACAGGACACAGCTAGCACCTCACAGCAGACTCACCTCACAGGACACAGCCAGCACCTCACAGCAGACTCACCTCACAGGACACAGCCAGCACCTCACAGCAGACTCACCTCACAGGACACAGCCAGCACCTCACAGCAGACTCACCTCACAGGACACAGCCAGCACCTCACAGCAGACTCACCTCACAGGACACAGCCAGCACCTCACAGCAGACTCACCTCACAGGACACAGCCAGCACCTCACAGCAGACTCACCTCACAGGACACAACCAGCACCTCACAGCAGACTCACCTCACAGGACACAGCCAGCACCTCACAGCAGACTCACCTCACAGGACACTGCCAGCATCTCACAGCAGACTCACCTCACAGGACACTGCCAGCATCTCACAGCAGACTCACCTCACAGGACACTTCCAGAACCTCACAGTAGAGTCACCTCACAGTAGGGCTATTCTCCTTTATGCTCATTTCCAGCTTAAGGGCACCACAGGATTCAATGTCATCGAAATGAGCAAATGAAAGAATTTGCCACAGATACAATATGACGTTTAGCCTTTCCTTTCTCGGGCCTTCCCTTGCTCTTTATGAATGAAAGTTCTGACAGTGACCAATTGTGTTTCCAACTGTCTCCAGTCTACGAAAGCTATCTATTTTACTGTAAGTGTGAACTGGATTAAAGCATGCAACCAGGCAATTGTGTCCACATGGAATAACAGCTTCTAGCCCAAACAACCAAAGATGCAAAGCCTGACTCTGAAGCCCCAGAGGCCCACGTGGGCCCACTGAGAGCAAGGCACTGCTTTCTTTAGCTGATTTTCTTTCCTGTGTGTAGCCCTTTCACAGGCTTAGTGCACCCAACCTTTGCCATTAAGGGTGAGAACAGTCAGGGTGCATGCTGGTGCAACTTTCAACTAAGAACCTGGTGTCATGGAGTTCTTCAGGGCTCTAGACTCAATACCCAAAATGGTTCCGGCTCCTCCTCTCTTAAATGGAAGCATTCACACCCCATTAACGACAGTCAAGAGAATACAGCGCTGGTGAGCGTGTGTACCTTAAGTATCTGATTTTCAAGTTCAGGGAAGCAGAATTCACTTTCTTCAAAACAAAACCAAGTTTGCCTGTTACTATACATATCTTGAAACCAAATGACTCAAAACTTTAATAATGTCATTTTTTCCCCTAGGTGCCTGGGATGTCAATTACCACAGAACTACAGGGTGCACGGCAGTATGACTAACTCTGTCTCTGGAAGCTCACTCTGCCCAGCCTCTCTAGAAAAAAGCAACTGGGGCCGTCTCTGCCCCTAGGAAGGGAGAGCAAAGCACTTGCTATGGCAGCACGCTGAAGGACCCATGTGACTCCAGTGTTCTCAGCCCTGCTCTGAGAGCACTGCCCTGAGTCTCTAAGCTCGCTGTTCTAACTGCTAACTTAATATTCCAGTCCATTGTATAATGTAAGGAAGTAACTATACAAGGCGATCCCTGCAGAAAGGAGCTGATTAACGTTAGAAAGAACCTGTAGTAGTCTCTCGCTGTAGGCCTGCTAGTAAACATAAGCATCCCACTACGAAGTGTGCATCGGTAGAAACACCTAGACTGGCGTTACAGGAAACACCAGTGAGACAGTGGGGGTAAGTCTGAATGAAGCAGATGAACTGCACCATTTTTGGTCTAAATCAACTTTTGACTTTTGTGTGTTTGGGAGAAACATGCCCACTAACAGGCCACTGGGTGAGCTTGCTTGACTGAGAGCAGCCTGAAGTAACTGTGGACTTCAGCTGTGGTGCTGGGCAGAGCATCATGGGTACCACAGGGTCTTAAGTAAACACCATCACAGAAGAGCAGCAGTTTCATCAGTCGGTGACACCCCACGACACGTGAGACAGCACTGCCTACGGTAATGCAGCCTCACTGTAAAGCCCACCGGAAACCTAGCCTGTGTCTGCAGCTACTCACACTCAAATTGCTCGCTCCACAGGGGAACTTGGTTAACTCTTCTGGGCTCCAACTTTACCTGCACTTTAAGAAAAGAGGACATGGCCACGTGTGGGCACCACCAAGGTCGACTTGGCTAGTGGGATTTAATGCTGAGGAAAGCGCCACACTGGCTCTGGCTTGAATCCTAGACCAGATTCTCATCAGTTTAAATGGCATCCCTTTCTGATGCTTCCGTGACCTTAATTCACCGACAAAGGCAGTCAGTGCCAGCAGCTCGGAAGCACGGCGAAGGCTGTGCAGCCTGGTGCTTCCCCTCCTCAGGCGACAAGCTGCGCTTACGGCACGGGATCAGAACCAAACAGGTTTGCCATCAGCTCCTTGGAGTCGGCCACATGTGCTGGAGAGGACTATTCTCTCTGGCTTTAAATACATGTTCGATATTGACTGTATTAATTAGAGATCATCCTGGTATGACAAACACGTTTCTCTAGAACTAATGACTTTTATGTCAGGATGACAAGTGCAATTAGGCAATAAATCTTCCATCAGTCTGGTTCCAACTGCTCCGGGGAAGATGAGGTTTCTGCCATCCTTGTCAATTTACGGATAAAATATGCATGAGTACTACTTCTAAAGTAATTCTCAATTCATGGTACACGTGCACACACTTTTAAAGGTATTTCATTTTCCAAAGAACCATCTATTTCAGATGAGTGTCTAAGTCACGGCTATGATAAGAAAGTCGGAGTGTGTTTAATCAACAGCAATAGTATTTCCTAGTAAATCAAAATGATAACCCTATTTGATAGCAGCTAAGGTCTTGAATTTGGCACTTGGCCACTCCTGTTCCCATCCACAACAGCTTAGCGAGCTATTTTATAAGCCTTGACAGAGAATCTACTGTACGCATGGTACTGGACACGGTACCTGGGGCAGACACAGCCAATTAGCTAGCAAGCACAGAGGCCAGAGGCTAAGATGCTTGAGAAGTATCTGTTTCTAATTTGGGGTCACTCTGAACTACAAGGAAGCTGGATTGGGCTGGTGGCACCAGTTACAAGAGACGACTGTATTCTGGTATTCCAGAGGACAGGAACAGCAATGGCTACAGCAGAAAAGCTACTTCCTGTGCTGGCTGAGAATCTGTCCCTAAGGGATTCTACCTTTTCTACTTATTCCATATCCATGGAATTAAGCATAAAGTACAGAGTAAGCCAAGGTCTCACTGTGATGGCTAATAATGACAACTTGACAGGGTCTAGAGTCACCTGGGTGACGAGCCCCTGGGCACACCTGGGAAGGATTACCTAGGTTGGCTTACTCCCCCTAACTGTGGGCAACACTATTCCGTGGGCCGAGGTCCTAGACTGAACAAAAGGGAGAAAGTGAGCCGAGTCTGCTTCCTGACTGGATACTGTGTGACCAGCTTCCTCAAGTTCCTACTGTCATGATTTCCCTGCATTGAAGGGCTATCCTGGGGAACCATGCGTGAGCCAGAACAACCCTTTCCTTCCTTGAGCTGCTGTTTGTCAAGTCACAGCAACAGGACAGTAACGGATACTAAGACGGGTACTGTGAGGTATGACTACGGCTCTGACAAACTTAACCATGTGGCCTATAGCAGGTAGGTTGAGGACTTTGGAACTTTGAGCTAGGAAGGCCTCCAATGCTGTGACTATAGCTCAGTGGGTTGTTATGATGTGAGCCTGAGAGAAATGTGGACAGCAGAGACCCAGCTCATGGGGTTTCAGAGGGGAACAAGAATTCTGCCACTCAGGGCATGTGACAGTAAGTCTGGCTGCCTCCTGTCTGCATCCTGAGAAACTGAGGGAGACTGAATTTAAAAGTAATGGACTGGTATGTTTGATGGCAGAAATCTCACGGCAGGATGGGATTCAGTCTGCGGTTTGGCTATCGTTCACCCCTCTTGTCAAGCTCTACAGGGAAAAACAGTGATACACCCAGAAACTTGTCTCTCACATGATTCTATATCCTGTCAACTGGCACTCAGGGTTAACCCTCACACTCGAGGTTGGAGGACGGCTTATTTCACTGTACTACCTACAAAACTAATTAATGCATGGCCTTCTCTTGTTCCGTCTTACCTCTGGGAAAATCGGGATGGAGTGTATTTTCCACACAGGAAAGCTGAGATTTGAACACATTATCTAGACACATAAGCACATCCCATTACCAAGCGCACACCACACACCAGTTGCTATAGAGGAAATCTACATTAATCACGTAGCCTGTAGGGCTCCACATTTCTGTAGAGACATTTCCCCACACTGCCTCTGTGGCAGCTTCCGACAGACCAGGAGAGGATGAAGGGGTAGGTCTTGAGAGCACCACACTCAGAGTTCAGAGCAACGCTGAAACCATAGCACCAGCACTGCAGCCACCCCCAGGGGGTCACTTGGTGACAAAGACCAGGCATGGCCACCTGCAGAAGGATAGGGGAGCCAGTCTAATCTGGTAAGAGGTGGAGAAGCTACCCTCAGCAGACTCCTTCATAAAGATGGTGGCATGCTTGCTTTCAAACAGTTTTATGGTTGTAGACATGCGTGAAGAAGAACATGTGAAAAAAAGGAAGAGTTTAAGAGTATTTCTTGAAATGCCAATGGTTCGGCAAAACTAAAGCAGTGTTTTCTCATCACTGTGTATGTTAAACTTGACAAACATACTCTGCGTAGAGAACGTTAACTGTAACAGAAAAATATTTAATCAGTCAGTAGAAAGTGCGTTAAAGGGTGTGTGTGAATCT
The DNA here is from genome assembly GCF_000001635.26 of Mus musculus. Classification (NCBI taxonomy): domain Eukaryota; kingdom Metazoa; phylum Chordata; class Mammalia; order Rodentia; family Muridae; genus Mus; species Mus musculus. Next base: position 48,232,809 of record NC_000080.6, on the reverse strand, counting down.
GTCTTCTATGATCTTTTATAGATAACTTAATATTTAGAGTGACAAACACGCGAGGTACTCATCCCAGGAATTGAAGTTTATTTAAAGAGTGAACGCTCGTAAATATGGACCCTAAGTAGAATAAAGCATCTTATAAATGACTTCACTCAAAACGCAAACTTCACTGGCTAATAATGAATCCACTTAGGAACTGCCCATTTTGTTGGCCTGAGAAGGCAAATTTCCAGATGCTATAAATTGGCCCTGACACAATCGATTTTATACTAAGACAACCAAAGACCTGCCATATATATTTTTTAATATGTAGGCCAGCTTACCATCTGTCTAAACAGTCTCCTGAGCACTGAGAAATACTGAAATGTAGTCTTGCTCCAAATCAAACAACATCTAAAACCCACTGATTACTGAGAGGGCAAAGGGCCTCCTTTGAAGGTGTAGAAAGAGGAGCCCAGTTTCCCTAGGTGACTTCTGCACAGTTAAAGTTGGTCCACCTGGTAAGGAATCTCTTTTTCTTTATGCAATTGGTGAAATCTAGAATTCCAGTTATATAGAATAATGAAAATATTTTCAAACGAAAACATGCATCTTGGCAGTTGGCATTTTCAAGATGCTGAACCTGTTAGATTCAAGGAAATGACAATCTTAATAGCAAGGAAATCTGGTGTAAAACAATGGCCGGCTGTCTCTGTGAGAACCCTCGCCGTATGAGACTTTCACAGGTGATTTCCATGGAAGACTAAGCAAGCTACACGTTACTCCTCAAGGCTCATTGAACTCCACTTCTTTGTTTGCTTGAGACAGGGTCTCATGTAGCCCAAACTACACCTCTGAGATGGGCTGTAAGCAAACTGATCCTTCGGCCTCCACACCCTAAATGCTGCAACTGCTGGCATTTTAAGAGTGTTGTGGAAAAGGAAAACACAAAAAAAAGCAAAAACCAAAAGAATAATGAATAATTTTTCTTTTCTTTTTGTTTTTTCTTCTCCCTCCCTCCCTCCTCCTCCCTCTCCTCTTCCTCCTACTTCTCTCTCTCTCTCTCTCTTTCTCTCTCTCTCTCTGTGTGTGTGTGTGTGTGTGTGTGTCTGTGTGACAGTCTTGCTATGTAGTCCTGGCTGACCTTCAACTAACAGAGACCTGCTCGCCTCTGCTCTGAGTGCAAGGATTAAGGGCATTAATTAAGAGATTTACTACACTGCATCTCTTAAAAAACTCTGCCTTAGCTGAGAGCCATATTTTAGATCTAGCTCTTACCCCGTGAAGTGCTTCCTTGAAGAGCTGTGTGAACCTATCAGTTGGCATATGAAATGTCCTAGGGTTCAGTGCCCAGTAGATAATTACAGATCAAATTATCGTGATAAACACTCAAAATCTCTATCAGATATTCAATATTTAACTTCACAGAGTCTTCCAGGTTCTTGGTTCACTTATAAGGCAAGAGTCTTTTTTAGATGTTTAGATCTATTGATTTTTGTTTTCTGTATTTTGTTTATAGGCATGCATGTGCACCATGTGTATGCTTGGTGTGCCTAGAAGCCAGTGAAGGACATCGGATCCCTTGGAACTCCAGTGCTGTAGATGGCTGTGAGCCACCAGGTGGGTTCTGGGAAACAAACCCCAGTCCTTTAAGAGCAAGTGCTCTTAGCCACTGAGTCCTCTGTCCTGACCAGAGTCCCCCTTGGGAGCAGTGGGTGAGAAGGCACAGGATCAATGGCTCAGACTCCGGGAGCAGGTGAGAATGCGGCAGCTAGCTTGTTTATTAATCCTGGGGAGTGCCTTTTATACCCTCTACCTGTGTCCCATTGGTCCCGAGCAAATATGACCTCCTAGTGGCTGTCATTGTCTGTGTCACCAATCTCTAGGCCCTCATGAAGAAATTGCCTCCACGGATACACAACCCACATAGCCACTTGCTGTTTACGTGGAACCAGCCACTGTCTTGTCAATGAGGCCTGCCTTTTTTTTTTTTTTTTTTTTTTTTTGGTTTGTTTGAGACAGCCCTGGCTGTCCCGGAACTCACTCTGTAGACCAATTGGGTAAAATGCGCACAAGTACAAAGGCTGCACCTTCCAATTCCAGTCTGTCACAGAGACAGCCCCAGGACCACTCACCCAGCTCCCACTACATTCTTCCAGGGACAACTGATGGGCAGGGTGTTTTGTGCCGGGAATTAAGTTTGCTGTGCAGTCTTCCGACTGACTGCCATCATGAGAACTTAGTGAGAGCTTCTGCTTTGGGGCGACCAGGTGAGAGTGTGACTCATCCAGTGTGCCATGTTTTTGTGGGTGTGGCGATGTCGATGAAAATAGCTCCCATAAGCTTATACATTTGAATACTTGGCAGAACTGTTTGGCAAGGACTAGGAGGTGTGGCCTGTGGAAGGAGGTGTGTCACTGGGAGTGGGCTTTGAGGTCTCAAAAGACAAGGGCACCATGCTTAGTGTAACTTCTGCTTTTGTTCTTAATGCTCCCCTGCCCAGGTCAGTTTATTGCTTTCATGCATTTCTTGTGACTGAATGCTGGGCACTGCTGTTTCCCCCTTCTGTAGGCTGGGTTTTGTTAAAGGTATTGGGGCTTGTTCTGGCTGATGGTTAGGTCTCCTCAGATCAGCTTTATCTCTCAAGGCTTACTATCAACTTTGTTTGGGCAAGTCTCAGGCAGACTCTGACCTAGGGTAATTCACTCTGATTGGCTGGGCAGTATTCTTCTGTACACTCCATCCTAATTCTCCTGTACCACGTGGACTTTCCACTCTGTGGGTGAGATCAGGAACTGACCCCTTTGTGAGCCACAGCACTCTTTGAACTGCTTCCTTCAACAGTGAGGTTGCACTCTCAAAAACCAGAAGACAGTGCTGACCGGTGGGCTCAGGTGGTACCCTCTGTACCTACTCATTCCCAGGGCAAGGCCCTTTCCTCTGGGACTCCCCTTTACAAATCCTAGCTGCTATCTGTTCACCTTAGTGAGGTCACCAGTCGCTTGGGGCTTCATTACTGTGCTTGGGCCTGGTAACTGCCATTAGGCAAACTGAGGCTCACCCCATTTCCTTCTCTCATGGATCACAGCTCTGAGGTGCTTGCTGTCTTGGGTCTTCAGGCAGTAGGAGGCAGTTCTTTACGGGTAGAAAGTTAAATTTTGTCTTGCTTACAATTTAGAATCTTTCTGTGTCGTATATACACAGAGAGAGCTATTCACCCATTCACAGAAAGATACAAGGTGTCTACTTTAAATAATGGCAATTTCTACCTCAAACAGCTCAACTTACTGAATTTTAGCTCCAAAGAATGCCATATATTAAGTACCACCTCAATTCAGTTCTAATTCTGAGCACTTAGTAGAAGCAAACCTTTGTTTAATTTACTTGCTTACATCCTCTCAGTCTCCATTGGTTTGTGGACTTTAACAATGATTTTCTATACTCTTTATAGCACGTATCTCCAGCATCTGAATTAATTCCTGACGCACACGTAGAACAAGATTACCTGCTATGTGACTTGGTGGGTATCCTTCACATAAAAGAAAATATTCTTATCATAAAACCAAAACCAATTTCGGTTAAAATAATATCCTATTTGTGTCCCTGATGCCACTATGTATTATGAAAAACAGGGCCCTGGCTCGGAACATATAAACATTAACAACGTTCATGTTAAAGGAAAATATGGTCTCATATTTCCTGATGTTTATCAACTTAATAACATGTGACATGACAAAATTTTGAGTAGCTCTGTTCAGACAGCTGGCCCCTTTAGGGCACCTGTAGCATCAAGAAGAATGAAGAAGCCTGCATACTGAAGACAGAGGACACAAGCTCCAAACCCATCATTTCAAAGGTGTGAACCATGTTTGTCAGGACAGAAATTAAGTACTGGAGAGGAGACCTGCTTGAACTCTACACACTAAGACTTTACAGGCTAGGTATTGGTTGCTTTCCAATTTGTCTATTTGTTTGTTTTGAGTTTTATAATTTCTAACTATAGTTTGTTTTATAAGGAAAACACACACACATACACAATTCTAACACAATACACTTTGAACTAGATGTGATGCATCCTTCTTTCAGAGCCACTTATGGCATCTCATGCTCCTGATTATATTTTATTTGGGGCATTTTTCTGTTTTGCCAAAACTTACTCCATTGTAACCACTATCATCACACTACAGTTTAATAAGGGTTCTATTCGTAATATCCCAATTGCATTCTGAAAGACATCTTTCAAAGCCCCTTGAGTTGAAAGAGTCAGACTGGGTTACAGCTTTAAACACACCAGTAGCCCAGGATGACATCGGCTAATGAGCACAGGGACATCTCTGCCCTGGGATGGTGACGCTAGAACAGCAATATGCAACATAAACTGAGAAAATTATTTTAAAGTCAGAGACTCTTCTCTTCCTTTTCTGGGTGGGTTGCAGTGAACTTTATTGATGGCATTCAAGAGAGTAGGGAGGGCTCCTAGGCCCCTCCTGTTATTATGGGGGTCTGGGATGGAAACTGTGAGGGAGATGCTCAGTGTTGGGTGCCCCTAGTTGGGATATGGACTCCTCAGCAACTGAGGGCCTCTCTCTTGCTCTCAGTGTCCTTGCTAGGGTGGGTGGTCCAGGGTTTCTTACTCCTTGGAGGCCACATAGGCCATGAGGTCCATCACCCTGTTGCTGTAGCCATATTCACTGTCATACCAGGAAATGAGCTTTACAAAGTTATCATTGAGAGCAATGCCAGCCCCAGCATCAAAGGTGGAAGAGTGTGAGTTGCTGTTGAAGTTACAGGAGACAACCTGGTCATCAATTTAGCCCAGGATGTCCTTCAGTGGGCCCTCAGATGCCTGCTTCACTGCCTTCTAGTCATCATACTTGGCAGGTTTCTCCAGGCAGCGTGTCAGATCCACAGTAGACATATTGGGGGTAGAAACATGGAAGGTGATGCCAGTGAGCTTCCCATTCAGCTCTGGGATGACCTTGCCCACAGCCTTGGCAGCACCAGTGGATGCAGGGATGATGTTTTGGGCAGCCCCATGGCCATCACACCACAGCTTTCCAGAGGGGCCATTCACGGTCTCCTGAGTGGCAGTGATGGCATGGACCATGGTCATGAGCCCTTCCACAATGCCAAAGTTGTCATGGATGACCTTGGCCAGGGGGGCTAAGCAGTTGGTGGTGCAGGATGCAGTGCTGACAACCTTGAGTGAAATGTCATATTTCTCCTGGTTCACACCCATCACAAACATGGGGGCATCGGCAGAAGGGGCGGAGATGATGACCCTTTTGGCTCCACCCTTCAAGTGGGCCCCCGGCCTTCCCCATGGTGGTGAAGATGCCAGTAGACTCCATGACATACTCAGTACCAGCATCGTCCCATTTGATGTTAGAGGGGTCTCGCTCCTGGAAGATGGTGATGGGCTTCCTGTTGATGACAAGCTTCCCATTCTCGGCCTTGACTGTGCCATTGAATTTGCCATGGATGGAGTCATACTGGAACCTGTAGACCATGTAGTTGAGGTCAATGAAGGGGTCGTTGATGGCAACAATCTCCACTTTGCCATGTGAAGAGCAGGACGCAACCCTGGTAACCAGGTGCCCAATATAGGCAAATCCATTCACACTAACCTTCATGATCTTGCCTATGGGACAAGGCTGGCACTGCACTAGAAGATGCAGCTGTCTCTGGAACAGGGAGGAGCAGAGCAGAGACTCTTTTCTTCAAGCCTGCTTCTGTTACACAGCACCTGTGGCATCGATCCCTTGTCCACAAACTTGTCAGCTGAGAGTGCACCTGACACGGGGTATTCAGTATGTGTTGGCTACACAAATAAACCCTTGACGCAGAGTAGCCTATCCTGCCCGAGATGTTGTTACCTGATGCCACTCTCAAGCTAAGCTGATTATCAGTTCTCAAAGGCCTACCTTATAATCCACTTACGCCTTGCTGTGAAGAGAAAGGAATTACGGTGCACACACTCCGTGCTCCAGGTTGTCTTGAGGATCTAGATGAGAGCCCCAGGTGATGTAGCGGACCGGCTACAGCAGAAGCTGTTCATGGCATCCCGCTGTGCTAGGCTAGCTCCAACAATTAACACAGACAGCATCTTACTCAGCTTGCTTCCTGTCACTATGCTTAGCTGCTTCTTCTCACAACTGGATGTGTCAAAAACTTGCGCTCTGGACTTTGTTTCTTTCCACGCACTGAAGAGCCTGCAGGGTATGGTGGGACTAAGTGTGCAGTCACACGGTCCCTGGCAACTCTAACACCAGCTTTCAGAACACAGACCTGTCACACACACGCACAGATCTGCTGCAGAGACCAGACAGGATGCCCTGTGCAAACTACTGGAGACAGACTTAAGTCACTCAGCCTGCATGTAGGGCAATGTTCTCAACTGATGACGATCAGTGATCACTCTTACTCTATACAGCTCTGCTGCAGGGATACAATGAAATATGGAATAAGCTTGGTTTTTAAAGTTCAAAGTCTTAGACACCCATTGACCACTAAAAAGGATTCCATTGTAAACAGGAAGCTAAGGGCAACTAGCAGTCATCCTTCAAGTCTGAAGTCACCTCGGCTGACGGCCCTCACATATCTGAGCACCCATCCCCCAACTGCCACCTCTCCCCTTTTGAAGAGTATAGACAATGTAATACTGACGAATGGTAACTCACAGGCTAACTCTCCTACTGAGGACTTCCTGTGAGAGATCACCCAGTCCAGAAAGCCTGTGAGGTGGTGTTACTCCCCTGAGGTAGCCTGCAGCCTAGAGCTAAGGGAGGAAGGCTGAGCTGCTGCCTCAAGGTGGAGCACTGTGTGCCTGTTCATGCCTCAGAGCCCCTGGGAGAGCAGACTGAGCACGGCCAGTGCTGAGGGCTTCTCCCACACTTCCTCACTATTCGCTACTGCTAGCCCAACCCCAGTCAATTATGTCTGCTGATTTAAAAAGTACACCCAGTGCCTTATTTTCTAGGGTTGATTTATCGTGCTGATAGCTGACAACCATAAGCAAATGAAAATGTTTCCGGCGAGACCCAGAATTCCACTGGGAATTCTGTTGATCTGATGGTGCCACACAAGCCCAGCCAGTGCTGGTGGCTACTCGGATATGAGCTTGACATGGAGTTTAGGCAGGGAAGTTGCTAACACAGGATGGAGAGGTTGATGGGGGATAAAGTTACTTGAAGGAGACAGAAGGAAACCTTTATGGTGATGGGCTAATGGTGTTTATGTGTGACAAGTGTAAAGAAGGCCAAATACAACTGGGGCTAGGTGTCTACATGGGGATTAGAGTTTAATTTTCATCCCTCTACCTGTATAGCTGCTTGATCCACAGGAAATGCCCAATATTGCTTGTATTAGAAAACATTAATTCATTAAGCTTAGCATCATAGCCCCTTGCTTGTCACAGACAGATTCGGGCAGGGAGAAACTGACAAAATGGGCAAGGCTCAGTGGCAAACCCGACCACAGTATGGGACAGAGGCACAGAAGATGCAGTGAGGGCCGCCAGAGAATTCCAATGCTTGGGGTGACCTTGGACTACACAGAGCAAAAGCAATGTCCTCTCCCAGAGATGTCTAGGCACCCTGAGGGTGGCAAGCCAGCTGTTTCTCTCCACACTTGACAAGGCCCAGCCAGAGGTTCAAGTCAGTGACTCATCAGGATTCAGACAAGCAGCCAGGCCCAGCTCCTCTTTTACTGGGTTCCTAGACTACAGACTGAAGCCGAGTCCAGGACTCGGTTTTGGTCCTGTGCAGTCTGGCCATGCTCCCTGCTCCTCTGGGCCCATATGCCATGCATGCTGGTCAAGAGTCCCTGCCTCCCTGACCTCCATTCCCCACACCCTCTGGCTGCGTTCTCTCACTTCTCCTGTGACTCACCGCTCAGCTGGGTGCTCCTGTCAATCACCCTTAACTGAATGCGCAGCCCTGATTAGGGCTAGGGATTGCATGGCTTAAAGACTGTGTCACCTGGTCTTCCGGGCAGTTTAGGATTTCTGTTTTTCAGTAATTCTTTCTACTAAAGGATGGAAATATCAATTTGAATTTTGCTATAGATCTTGAAACACTCAAATTGAGAGTGTTAGTCTACCCTTCAAGGAAATAAATAAGAATGTGCAAACAACGGTATTATTTACCGTGTTACCTGAAGCCACACAGATAGCTGGCTTTATGGCAAGCTCATCACATAGTAAAAGCAGTACAGACACCGAAAATTATTTTTATGCTTCAATTAAAATTTATGCCACTACTTTCCATGGTTTAAACACACCCAATATTCTGAAAATACATTGTAACGGATGGCACTGCAGCTGCTTCTGCTAAAAAATGTCCAAATGGAGTTTCTCCATGTGTGCCAGTTATGTGGTAGTTAGCCCAATGAAATCAAAACAGAGCTTACATTTTTTCTTTCCTTTTTGGCAATAAAGCTATGGGCATTTTAAGACATTTCTGAAGAGAAAAAAAAAGATGTCTCTCCTTTAATTTCAACATTTTCCAAATATAGAGCATGGTCTCATCTTTCCAGACTGGGTAACAAAGCCTACTCACAGACTGAGTTAATGAGCTGTGAGAAACATGTCTCATGGGGACAGAGACATGTTTGTACATAAAATGGAGAGATGTGGAAGAATGTAATGGCTGAACAACAGTTACACCTTGGTGAGTACACTTGAAAACCACGTTCAGCCTAACAGGAGCCCGCTAGTGCTAACCACACAACCTTGCCCTCAGCGAGGAGGCCAATCTTCTAAATCCACGATGTTCGAGCTGTAAAGGAGAGTAACTCAATCGTAAATCTACACCGAAGTGTCTGGGTTCTGGGGAGGTGGCTTAGTGGATGAAACACTTGCCATAAAAGTATGGGGACCAGAGTTTGGACTCCCCAGAACCCGCATAGAAGCTGGACAGCAAGCTGGCAGGGATAGGCAAGCTGACTGGCTTACCTAGCTGGGATTGGTGAGTTCCAGGTTTCAGTAAAGTGGAAAATGAACTTGGTCAACTTGGGCCTACATACATGTGACCATGTACATCTGTGCATCTATAAATCTCTCTCTCTCTCTCTCTCTCTCTCTCTCTCTCTCTCTCTCTCTCTCTCTCTCCCTCTCTCTCTCTCTCTCACACACACACACACACACACACACAGAGTACATGGCATGTCTGAAACCAAAGACAGTCAAACTAATGTAATGCACAGTCCAAAATAGTGTCAATCCATTCCAAAACCATACCAGACAGAATGGCTTAAAACTTTTAAAGATAAATGCAAATGTCTATATGCAGGCTCAGATGATCAATTCTCAAGAATAAAGATATCTTGCCACACTATCTCTTGCCACGTGGAGATATATAAACATTACCAGGGGATATAGTATACTTTGTGGCTGAAACAAAACAAAAAGCAAGCAGTGGCAAAACACAAGATAACACACCCAACACAACGGACTGAGTGACGATGTTGTGCAGTAAGATCCAGGATAGGATGGGGTGACACAAACCATTTCGGTATCCTGAACACACAATGCTCCCGTTCTTGGTTTAGTTTTGAAAGACCTATAGTGGTATTCCTGCTTGTGTTAATACACTGTACAGGTGTGTGCATCTGTGTGTAACAGGCTGTCAGAGCTCCTGTTTGTGTTAATAAACTGTGAAGGTGTGTGTGTGTGTGTGTGTGTGTGTGTGCGTGTGCGTGTGCGTGTGCGCGTGAGCGCACGCGCGCTAAGTACTAGGACAGCTGAGCTCTTCCTATGCAGCAGATGCTCTCCGGCAGGTGCCTTCCAGTTAAGAACTCCTCCAGCCCCTCTAACGACTCAGCTGCACGTCCCTGTTTCTATTTCATTCAGTTTTGGTGCCGACACAGAAATAGTAGGAAAAGAATCTGAAAAGGCAGTCATCTTATCAGCATATGGTCCTCTTGCATATTTCTGTGTCATTTAAAGGGCTCTGGAAGTATATGACACTTCATAAGTCAAAGAGAAGAAACTGTCTAGTGAGTGCGTATGAAAAAGACTGCACAGTCTGGGCCATCACCACCGTGCAACAGTGGAAAGGAAGAGCAGACCCGGTTTTGCGACTCACTAGCTAAGTTCTTGAGCAATTTCTGTATTACCTGACTCAGTATTATTACCATTTACTATACGCTATCAACTTGCCTGTTAAAGACCTCAGGATGGACTTGAACTCTCCAGGACAAGGATGTCTGTGTACTGATTAGAAGTTAGTCTTTGTTCTGAAAGCAGCAGCATTTGCTGAGATGGACCCCAGTAGTGCTTCTGCATCTGCCCCTAACAGCTCTGGGGTTACAGGTACATTCATGTGTGTGTGTGTGTGTGTGTGTGTGTGTGTGTGTGTGTGTGTGTGTGTGTATGTGCGCGCGTGAGCGTTTGCTCTTATCCATCTGCAGTCCATAGTCAATAAGTTCTATATGCTCGCCACCATTTTTAAATAAGAAGGAAAGGGGAATGTTTTAGAATTATATCCTGTGTCAGCACACCCCTTCAATGGTATTAGATGACATATTTCGCTTAAGTAATAGTTCCCCCCTCCATCTAAGCCAATCCACTTTACCTGCTTTAATTTAAGGAAGTTAGGAAATCACAACCCGCCGCACCATACAGTGAGCAGTTGCTGCACTGTTTTGTTCTGTTAGGCAGCCCAGATATTTGCACTAATGAACCCATGTATTATGAAAACGGCTTCTCGGGGCAGCTACGAGGGCCTACACTATCCGTCAAAGCTGTAAGATGGAACTTCTCAACTTGGGAGAGTAGTTAACAGATTCTTCAGTCATACAATTGCCTCAGATTTTTAATGTGCCTGACATTTCATCTTCTTGATACGGATCAACACACCAGCAAAAGAGGCAGGCTGAGTGGCCCACTGGCATTGCTGTTTTAAAAACTTCTGCTTTTAGAATTCTTTGTTTTTTTTCAATTTTTTATTAGATATTTTCTTCATTTACATTTCAAATGACAAATGCTAAAAGTCCCCTATACCTTTCCCCAGCCCTGCTCCCCTATCCACCCACTCCCACTTTTTCGCCCTGGCATTCCCCTGTACTGGGACATATAAAGTTTGCTAGACTAAGGGGCCTCTCTTCCCAATGATGGCTGACTAGGGCATCTTCTGCTACATATGCAGCTAGAGACAGGAGCTCTGGGGGTACTGGTTAGTTCATAATGTTGTTCCACCTATAGGGTTACAGATCCCTTTAGCTCCTTGGGTACTTTCTCTAGCTCCTCCATTAGGGGCCCTGTGTTCCATCCAATAGATGACTATGAGCATCCACTTCTGTATTTGCCAGGCACTGGCATAGCCTCACCAGAGACAGCTATATCAGGGTCCTTTCAGCAAAATCTTGCTGACACATGCAATATTGAGTGCGTTTGGTGGCTGATTATGAGATGGATCTCTGGATGGGGCAGTCTCTGGATGGTCCATCCTTTTGTCTCAGCTCCAAACTTTGTCTCTGTAACTCCTCCATGGGTATTTTGTTCCCTATTCTAAGGAGGAATAAAGTATCCACGCTTTGGTCTTTCTTCTTGTTGATTTTCTTGTGTTTTGCAAATTGTATCTTGGATATTCTAAGTTTCTGGGCTAATATGCACTTATCAGTGAGTGCATATCAAGTGAGTTCTTTTGTGATTGAGTTATCTCACTCAGAAAACTGGACATAATACTATTGGAAGATCCAGCAATTCCTCTTGTGGGCATACACCCAGAAGATGTTCCAACTTATAATAAGGACACATGCCCCACTATGTTCATAGCAGCCTTATTTATAATAGCCGGAAGCTGGAAAGAACCCAGATGTCCCTCAACAGAGGAATGGATATAGAAAATGCGGTACATTTACACAATGGAGGACTACTCAGCTATTAAAAAGAATGAATTTATGAAATTCCTAGGCAAATGGATGGACCTGCTTTTAGACCTCTTAGTGTCTTGTTTCTGACATGTACAAAGAAGAGACTGAGCTGGGAAAGGTGAGAGCATGTGTAGGCTCTGCCTCCTGATTGGCTGGCTGGCCGGCTGACTGTCTGACTGACTGACTGACTGAAAGAATACTTCATTTGAGAGGGCTGGAAAGATGGTTCAGGGTAAAACCATTCGCTATGCAGTGTAAGAATGGGCATTTGGGTTCCTAGCACCCTTGTAAATGACAGGTTGGTATGATGCCCATCTGTAGTTCCAGGGCTTAGGAGACAGAGTCAGGACCTCCAGAGTAAGCTGGCTGGCCAGAGCACGAACCAGCAAGCTCTAGGCTCAAGCAGAAAAACATGCATCAGTATAGACAGCATGGAGCTACTGAAGAAGATTCCTAGTGTCATTTCTGCCCTCAATGTGCAAATGAACACACTTTATGTGTATACCCACACAAATGTGTTCACCTACACACTTGCAACACCACACACAGACACATGCAGAAAAGGAAAGAGTTAATTTCATACCCTATCTCTAACAGATCTCATTAGCTAACAAATCTCAACAGAGCAAAGCTGAAATATGTGTTTGCTGAGAACTGTTTCCCAGAGCCCTGGGAAACAAAGCCAAGAGACAGTCTGTTCACTCCCTTCTCGGTGGGGAGAGTGGAGTATGGCTGAGCACTCTCAGGGTAGCAGCATCTTATGAATACTTGGTGCCCTGTCATGAGGGACGGCAAAGAACCTTTCCATCGGCATGACCACCCAAAACCCAAATCAACTGAAAATGAACCAAACCAGGCCATTTGAAGCAAAGGGTTCCAGTGACAGGACATATCCAGTCACTGAACGCATCTCCCTCAAATATGATGCACAGTATCCAGTCACCTAACACATCTCCTTCAAATGTGATACAATGTATCCAGTCACTGAACACATCTCCCTCAAATGTGCTCCCAGCCCATGCTCAGGACAGACTCTGACTCTGCTGGTCACTGAAACACTCACTCTCATACACTGTTGCTCTTCTATATCATACAACCCTGAACCAAGCGCCACGCACTTGGTGGGGTTTGCTGAGAGGTTGTTCAGCTCTGAGCTTGTTTGCTGTCAGCCTTGGGGTTGGCCTGGCACTCCTCTCAGCACAGCTGCTTCTGCATGAGGAATCCCAGTCTGAGTGACACCTTTGAGCCCTCTTCTGGGCCCTGAGTGACAGAGTAATCAATTCCATTCCCAAACACTATTTTGTACTTGGTCTGGATGGCTAGACTTTAGTAGAGGCCAATACGCTTTGCCTGAGTGACTGGAAGACCCTGAGCTCTCTGGCTCAGCTTCATAGCAGAGGGCACACTGGAGTCTGTGGACAAGTGAACCAACTGCCAGGTCAACTCCTACTCCCAGAGGGTCATGGGGCACGGTTTACAGTTTTCTTTCTTCTGTTATTTGAGTGAAATTATCAGCCTGTCAAATTTGCTGGTCCCTGGACATTAAGAATTAGATTTTGCAATTATGCTGGGTTTCTGTTCACAACTTCTATTTATGGTATTTTTAGCTGTAGTGTTTTATTTTTATTTTGCCACCCTTTTAATGTCCCAAAGAATCACTTCTGGATTACTCATGTCTTTGTGTGAGCTCAATAAAGGAAACAACACAGTTTTAATGTTAAGAAAGAAACCACCGAAAGAACTCTAGCTAAAGTAAAACACTAACACTCTATAAGATGCCTACTATGTACCATGAACTATTGGAAAGACTTCAAACATCCCAAGTGATTGTTCTTCACATCTAGGAGGAAGGAGTGCTAGCATCCCCATTTTACAGACAGGGAACTTGAGGCATGACATCATTTGACAGAGGCTAACCAGGCTTGTTTTTAACCTGACCTTCTCAATGAAGATAGAACACACAGAGATCAGTGTCCAGAAAGGGAAGCAAAAGCATGGTGGGCACAGCTCTTGTAGCCCAAAGAATCCCACCAAGAGCTCTACTGAAACGAGCTTGCCTTACAAAGCATCCATCAGCTGCATCAGGGACACTATAGACAAGAGGCGCTCACCTCTCCCGTGAGATGGCGTCTGCTGGAGCAGTCAGTAGCCAACTTCTGGTGGATGGCTTCTCTTCCTGTGCCTTAAGCCTGACTGGTCTAAAATCCGCTCAGTCTCCTTTGGCGGGTTGGTTTAATGTCATGCAATCTTTCATACTATTCTCTTTTTCTGATTTTTTAAGTTGTTTGATTTCCTCCTTGCCTCTCTTTCACACAGACTCCATCCTCTTCATCCTAATATATGGTTGTTATTCAATGGCACTCACTGTTTTCATGGCTAAGACTATGAATACAATAGGCTTATAATGCAGTTGTGTCTATAGTATGTCATCAACGTGTTTCTTTTCTTGATAACTCTATTTCTCCTAGAATTAACTGGAACTCCGTTTATACTTATTCAAGTTTTCTATTTTCCTATTACTGATTTATTACCAAACCTTAGGACATGACTGTAAAACAACTCTGTAAAAGCCCACAAGTTCACTAGAGTTCCTTCGGTTCCCACATCTCCCAGGCTGCAGCTCCATGTCCATCTGAGGTGGGCTCATCACCGAGACCAGCACACAGCCATTCTTCTTTCACCATTAGATTGCCTACTACTTTTTTCTTGTATTAGATCTTGTTTTCCTAGTGTAATGCCTTTATCTTTCTCAAGTTTACTCCCTCATTTCTATGGAAAATATGCTAGTAATTAATATTTTAGTCCTACTATCTAAAGATTTCTCAGTTCTAGTGTCATACTGGATAATTTGGCTGGGCACAGAACTACTGACCAGAACTCCTCCTCCCCTCCCCTACCCCAAATAGAAGAACTTTAATTTAGCTTCAAATCTACCTGACTCCTGGTTATTTAAATGTAATAATTTTCTACACTAAGGAAATTTTCACTGTTTTTCCTTTTGTCCTTGGTGTTCTGAACTTTTACAATAAATAATTTTTCACTTGAAAATTTATTTAATAGACAGGATTATCGTTGGCTGTCATGGAACTCAGTCTGTAGAGCAAGCTGGTCTCAGGTTCACAGAGATCCATCCACCTGCCTCTGCCTACTGAGTGCCTGTATTAAAGGTGTGTACCACACTATACTCAGCTTTCTCTTGCAATTTTCAAATTTACTTCTACATACAGAATTATTGTCACACTGACCAGTTACATTTCAGCTTCACGATAAAGTGCGGGCCATATTTACTTGCAATGCAATGTCAACAGAATATAACCAAACGCCAAGGCAGCATAGACAGTATATGTCTCCCCTAACTCCTGAGTTTAACAGAGACCGACTGTTAGGTAACACACAGGCTGAATAAAACCCAAAACATGCTTGCTGAGGTCTTAGGTCTTCATTTTTTGGTGCCAAGAATCAAATGCAGGGTTTTCTGCATGTTAAGCACATAGTCTGTAACTGAACGACACACCCAGCTCCACGAAGACTTTTTAAAAGCAGGTATTCTAAATTATTCTTGCCTTGGGCATTATTTAGCTATTTCAATTCTAAAGAAAGACTAAACAAATATTTTCAGACTTTCCAGACTGTATGAAACCAACATATGCACCTCTTTTGAGTGTAAGAAACTTTATGGAACCACTCAATAACATCGGTTGTGGCTTAGTAACTAATGACTTTCATTATTTTATATCTTTTAGGTAAATTTATACTTTAAAATAACACCTCAGTTCACTAACATATATCACCCTCAAAGTCGTCTTCAAAAGCTGTGATACTAAGACTTATTAACTCACGCTTCCAGTGAAAACCAAAGGTGGGGCGGGGCATGATTTCTCACTATTACTAAAAAAAAAAAAAAAAAACAAAAAAAAACAAAAAAAACCAAACATATTTAATTTACCACTTGAGTTGGTTCAATCACATCAAGTAGGTTTTCAGCCATTCTTTTCTAATTTGTTACTCTTTTAAAAATGGAAGAGAGCTTTTTTTCAAGTTTGCTGAAAAAATCTTTTCATGTGAACCTAAAAGTAAGTTTAATGTAAGCCATAAATGTCCATGGCTGAACATTCTCTGTCGACTTCGTTCACTCATCTGCCCTCTAGACACATGCTTGATATTTCTGCACAAGTTCCAGGATAGAAACAGATTAATTAAACTCTAAAACTTAGATCACAAACGTGATCACTGTAAGTCTATACTATCTAGTAAGGGCTATAGTCAAAAGTCAGGAAACCCTGGCTGGGAGCCATGATGTATGCCTGTAATCTCAAAATTTAGAAGCTGAAGGTAGGAGGACCACAAGTTCAAAGCCACATAGGGTACACAGGAACTTGGAGGCTAGTTCCTGGGCTAACGAGCCTGTTTCTAAGCAAACAAACAAAACATTCAAGAATCATGAACTCTGCAAGAATCAGGTTTTGTTTTAAGAAACACAAAGCCATAGTAGAGATGGATTCAGACCACCAATCATCTTCAACTTGCATGGTTCTTGGGACAAGAACCTAAATTATAAGACAAAGTATGCATTAGAAGACTGAAATCATTCCACCTCACACCAGTCAGAATGGCTAAGATCAAAAATTCAGGTGACAGCAGATGCTGGCGTGGATGTGGAGAAAGAGGAACACTCCTCCATTGTTGGTGGGATTGCAGGCTTGTACAACCACTCTGGAAATCAGTCTGGCGGTTCCTCAGAAAACTGGGCATAGTACTACCGGAGGATCCAGCAATACCTCTCCTGGGCATATATCCAGAAGATGCCCCAACTGGTAAGAAGGACACATGCTCCACTATGTTCATAGCAGCCTTATTTATAATAGCCAGAAGCTGGAAAAAACCCAGATGCCCCTCATCAGAGGAATGGATACAGAAAATGTGGTACATCTACACAATGGAGTACTACTCAACCATTAAAAAGAATGAATTTATGAAATTCCTAGCCAAATGGATGGACCTGGAGGGCATCATCCTGAGTGAGGTAACACATTCACAAAGGAACTCACACAATATGTACTCACTGATAAGTGGATATTAGCCCAAAACCTAGGATACCCAAGATATAAGATACAATTTCCTAAACACATGAAACTCAAGAAAAATGAAGACTGAAGTGTGGACACTATGCCCTTCCTTAGAAGTGGGAACAAAACACCCATGGAAGGAGTTACAGAGACAAAGTTTGGAGCTGAGATGAAAGGATGGACCATGTAGAGACTGCCATATCCAGGGATCCACCCCATAATCAGCATCCAAACGCTGACACCATTGCATACACTAGCAAGATTTTATCGAAAGGACCCAGATGTAGCTGTCTCTTGTGAGACTATGCCGGGGCCTAGCAAACACAGAAGTGGATGCTCACAGTCAGCTAATGAATGGATCACAGGGCTCCCAATGAAGGAGCTACAGAAAGTACCCAAGGAGCTAAAGGGATCTGCAACCCTATAGGTGGAACAACATTATGAACTAACCAGTACCCCGGAGCTCTTGACTCTAGCTGCATATGTATCAAAAGATGGCCTAGTCGGCCATCACTGGAAAGAGAGGCCCATTGGACAAGCAAACTTTATATGCCCCAGTACAGGGGAACGCCAGGGCCAAAAAGGGGGAGTGGGTGGGTAGGGGAGTGGGGGTGGGTGGGTATGGGGGACTTTTGGTATAGCATTGGAAATGTAAATGAGCTAAATACCTAATAAAAAATGGGAAAAAAAAAGGAATTATAGCTGTGTATCTACTAACCTCTGCAGACAGACCTGGTTGACATCATGCTAAATAAAAATGATAAGTCTTTAAACATTCCAAGAGACTTTCATATTCTAGGTAATTTTCTATTCAAGGAAATATTCTTTAGTAAAGATAAACAGAATAGTCTCTCAGCACACCCAAACAGAAGCAATGACAGTACACCGTGTACTTTTTTTTTCTTTTTTTTAAACAAAGGCTCATTACCCCCGTTTCCAGGATGACTATGTTCACATGAATAAAAGTCTGGGTTTGGAGAGTGATGTAGCGGGGAGGTGAGAACTCATCTACCACCCACCGCTGCTGTATTACTACCACTGCAAGGTCCAGCACCACGGAGCTGCAGAAACGCACAGCCATAAAGAAGCACTGGGCCATCGCTACACTTACATGTGGTTAGGTCACAACTGGAATATCACAAGCAATCATGACCATGGAGTGTCTGAGGGGCAGGCAAAGTAGATGCCCAGTGGATTTCAGACGGTGATGCTCTACAAGTCTGGACACACCAAATCTAACCAAGGAAAGAGGTTTGTTATCTGTTGAAGGACCCGAGAGAGGCACAAAACCCCAAAGGCCACATGGTAAAGAGATTCGTCTCTGTTGCTTCAAGGAACCAAATATTAGACAAGCAGAAAGGAGTTATGGGGAGGTAGAATTTGATGCTGTGCAAGGAAAGGGGATTGAAGAGTTGGATGGGAGGAGTCTGACTAGAATGAGGTTCCGGATAAGCAGCGTGCACTGTAGAAGTAGGGTCTGCCCCGCCTCAGAGGTGAACGCTTATGAATTCTTTTAGCCTTAGCAGGAATCATATGAAGATTTTTAGAGCAACCTTAGAACTGACAAATTCTATTTCTAGAGATCTGCCTACGTTTTGTGACAAAATCTCACTGAAATTTGAGGTCAGTCCCAACACAACTTTGTGGACAGAGGTATCTTGGGATTTAAAAGCAAAAGCAAAAACAAAAACAAAAAACAAACAAACAAACAAAAACAAAACAAAAAAACCCCTCAAATGTCCACAAATCTGAGATCATTCTAGACTACAAGGAGATCTAGGCCAGCCAGGGTTACACAGTGAGACTGTGTCTCAAAACAGACAAATCAAACCACCTACTTACTCTAGCTGGAAGCTGTCTCCATTGGTCGGGGGCAGCAGTAGGTTCTGTTCCAGGAAATGCAAAGAGGGTTCTTCTTTGGAGGAACCCACTCTCCACTCTGGCCCCAGTGGGCTCCACTGATAAATTCGGAGAAACAGGGCCTCAAGCTAAACCGAGCAAACAGAAACACTGAAGGAACACACCTACAAACAAGGTGCCAGCCACAACCACGAGCAGGCAGGCGCCCAGCTGGGAGAGCCGTGGTGTGCACAAGCGTGCTCACACTACTCGGCGCCAAGCGGTAGCGTCTACACAGCAGAGCTTTAGAACTGCTCTAAGATGATCATATGAGTGTGATTAAAGCCTGATAACGAGCCTCGTCTCGCCAGCATCCGCTATGAGATTGTTCCTCTCTACAGAAAGGCCTTGCTCACACCTGCCTGTGTGTATTTTAAAGCAAATTCGGGATGTTTAGGTTGACACATGTTAAATGTGTTCTAATTCGTAAATCCTAAAAATTTAATTATATTCACGCCACAAAAGCACTGACTTTAAAGAGCATGCATTTCAAGTGTTTCCGTGAACCCTGCAGGAGACAGGCGTCTGCCATAAAGCCACCAGCCACTTCTCACTGCCAAAAGTAACTAGGGGAAAGGTGAGGAGTAAAGCCCATCAGATGGGGCCAAGTTCATCTCTAACCATGTGGCTATGGGCCTAAGTGAAGGGTAGACTTGGGAAAAATGTGGAGGCATCAACTGACCTTTCTGATGTTGAACAGATGCTCTCCCCTTTTCTAGTTGGCTGCCCACAACCTAACGCTGCTTCCTGGGCTCTGTACATGCCAGTGCTAAGGTGTGCAGGCAGAACACATGTATGCCATGCAGAATCATCCAGGAACAGCACCTTTCTCATGGCCCTGGTTTCAATAACCCAGGGTAAAAGGATCTGACGGTGCCAGAGATTCGGGACCCAGCACTGCCTCCCGTGCTCCTTCAGAGAGGTTGGTCATGGTCCACGCACTCCTACACAGCGTTACTCACACAGCTGATGGCCATGAATCAGGGCGATGAATCAGAGCACGCTCCGAAGACTGATGCGATGCTTGGGAGACACACGGTAAAATATAGCTTCCAACCCTCACGAGACCATTCAAGGAACCTTACAGGGAACCCAGCAACCACTCCTAGCTCAACCTCTTCAACTATCCCACCAAATAGGCAGAAAGACAGGGGAGGAGGGAGGGGGTGAACCCCACGGGTACCAGTATGGAAGCAAAACGAACGAACGCCAAGGACTAGAACTCTGTTGTGAGGTGTATGCTAGTAGAATGCCATTTTAACAAAACACGGCTTTTCAAAGTGCTAGTCTCCAAGGTTTGAGGAGTTCACTAACTATCACAAAGGCACCCCAGAAAACGCAACTGTACCCAAACAAAAATCCCATTTCCCTGTAACACAGTTGTCCCAGATCAACTTCTTCAAAGAGTTAAAGGGTGCAGCTAGGAATTGCTTCATGTTTTATGGCTTACAAAGAGTAATGTGAATACCAGCACATCTGGTAGAATAAAGTATAGGAAGCCTTAACACTCACTAAGGCCTCAGGACAAGCATGTAGCCTGAAATAGGATTTTAGGGACATTGTGTACGTGCATAAGCACAGTCCCCCTTCTTATGCCTTTGTGTCATTTATGGCTGGCAGAAGAGCTCAGAACACCTCTCTGTTCAAAAGGACTCTGCAATCAGTAAGCCAGGTGGCCAGCAAGGGAGGCTACAGTGGCACTCAAGGAGGTGGCCAGGGGCAAGGCCTAAGTGCACAATGCAGCAGATGGGTCAGGACCCATGTGTTAGGACACATGCATAAGGACCACAGACACGCGTAAAAATCAGAAAGACCTCCATCCTGCTGCACTGGTAGATAAAATAGACATGAGGCAAGCATAAGAGGTGGGCAAGATGTGGCCAGATGCAGCTTGGTTTAGATGCTGGGTGGTTCCCTGACATCTCTAAGGCATTGAGATTACACTGGTGGGGGAACCACAGGCCAGCAATACTTTAAACTCTCAGACCATTAGGATTTGGATTCAGACTTCACAAGGATTAGCTGAGTAGCTCAGTCTCTAACCTCTAAACCTGACTTGTGGAGCAAGGGTCCTCCCGTCCTGTCTTACCTGCGGATATGCGGGTGTGGAAGGGTGGGGGTGGGGCACCAGGTTCTTGCAGCCTGTTTTCCCAGTGGCCCTTTTGGGAACTCTGACTACCTCTAGAATAAGAAGAGCAGGGCAGAATGAAGTCACCTCTCTTGAAAGAGCAACATTGTAGCGGTTACGACCCTTCCTTGTCCTCTCTTCCTATGCCTCATTAATTCACAGCCAACACGGGAGAGTGCTGAAAACCACTCCGCCAGTTCCTGATGCCCGCCCCACTCACTCTCCTCTTTGCCTGCTTGCCTTGTGGGACTGAGCAACTGCTAGATCCTTGGACTTCCATTCATAGCTGCTGCTGATCACTGTTGTGATCAGTAAGTCATTAACAATTCCCATACTATATAGAGACTACCCATTAGTTCTGTGACTCTAGAGAACCCTGACAGGCTCCTTCTCATCTCTGCCTCCTTTGCTAGCCCTACAGCAACAAGGTCTACACCCCGTGCTGAGCTGGAAATCTCAGATGCCTACATCTCTGAATAAGGTACTCCCTTTCTGAGACCTGCTGCTGCTCTAACATACTCTTGCGCCTACCCCAGCCCGGGTAGCCTCTTTGTTGATCCACTTGCTGCTTGGAGCAGCTAGCCTAGCCACTTCCTTTCCTGGTCTCCTAGGGTCAGACCTCTGTCCCCAAAGCTCATTCTCCCAAGCTGACTTTCCATGCATGTATATACATATCTACTTGTTCTCTCTACAGTGAGTAGCCAGCAATGTGCTAGGCTCTGTGAAGACATGCACCCTGGAGACAAGACCTTGAAAACAGGCAGCACGGAGAGGGACGATGCTTGGCAATCCAGCAATTATACAGCAGAGCAGCTGGTACCGTCTCAGGAGTATACAGAGAACCAGGGGCCCAGAAACGATGTGGGTAGAGGAGCCCAGGTCTTCATGTTTGCCTTCAATTATACTTTATGTGTTCACATTGTGAGTCTCACACTTCATTTAAATAGTGAGCTCCTTGTTAAATAAGCCTTTGTACAGAATACGCCTTGATAAAGTTAATAAGTAGTTAATAAGTGGTCTAAATATTTTCTAGTATCAAAGAAGGGACATAGTCAGGACAAGTACCCGACTCATGAATAATAGGTTCTAGATTCCTTTCCACATCGATCTCCATCAGCCACAGTCTTCTTTCCTATGAAGGCTGCACTGACCCCACCGTCTTAGCCTTTCTCTGCGTATCTGTAACCCACAGAGAGCAGAATAACACAGGGGCAGCCACTAGGCAGCTCTTCAGAAGCCGTGGGGAGTGGTCAGCACCAGTGGGTGGAAGGACACCACCACAGAGATTGGCGAGCTGGAGAGCTGTCTCTGTGAATCTCAGGAGGGGTGTCCAGGCGCTGGAACAATTCAGTCAACCCTCCCGTGTCACCAACCCCTTGGCTCTGAGACTGCGCTCCATCCCTAAGATCAAGCCCTGCATCCAAGCACTGGGGCTACGGAAACAAGACTAGTGAAAAGAATTAAGGTGGAGGAAAAGAAAATGCCCGTAGCAGCAGCAGCCACCGCCGTGGGACTTGCTCGTGTGCTGTTCCCTCCTTTCCTTTGGGCTCCGGCCACGAGCTCTGGAGAGAGAGGAATGGTGAGCCGCAGGGGTCACTGAGAGGATCTAGCTGCCTCATGTGCCTCTAGCATGGGTCAGCTGCTGTCCTTCTCCTTCCCCTCCCAACTCTGCAGTGAACTTAATTTTTTAACCACTTGGGATCCATCACTTTATATTGCTGCCCTCTCCTGCATCCAATCTCCACTTGCTTTCACCAGTATCTTGGCTCTTCCATCAGTTCCATCCCATTCCCCAGCATCCACACGCACCTCACTGGCCATGGGGCTAGGCCGAGCTCTATCTTCCAATACCCAGAAGACTGTATCCGGCCTGCTCTTGGCTCCTTAGGTCACAAGCCACGGTGCCAGGCTGATTCTGGCTCAGGAAAGGAAAACTTTTCTTCTTTGCATGAAAGTGTCACATAGGGAATCAGGCAAGAGAGTGAGAGCCTGTCTCAAACAGCAACCACAAAAAAGAAAGTGTCCCCTGTTCACCCAGCCTTGTGCCCCACAGGTGAAATCTGTCCATGGTTTCTTAGTTGGTACAGACTGGGCCTACTTATGCTTCCCGCTCTCCTATGGCATCTTAGTGAACTAAAACAACAACCCCTACCACAAAACAAACTCCGTTCAAAATGCTCTTCATGATAGCATTTGTTGTGTAAGACACAGTATTATTACATCAGTAGTTCCCCCATGGACACAGTTTCTTCTGATCTCCATCCAGCAAAACAACTTCTGGAATTTGGGGGTCAGGAGTGGGGGGTAGGCCACGGCTGCAAAATGTACAGATTTAATCCACACATATGCCAGGCCAAGGAAAAGGGCAGCCTGCTGTGGAGATTAAATGAGGTGTTGCACGTGAAGAAAACATCCAGAAAAATACAGCACGGACTCGGCACGCTTAAGGCTGAGAGGAAGAGGTGGGAAAACTTCCTAGAGGCCATCCAGACCTTTAGAGAGTAAGAGTGCACCGGCATTATATACAAAAGTGACAGTCTCCTTTTTTATTATTATTAGATATTTTCTTCATTTACATTTCAAATGCTATCCCAAAAGTCCCCTCTACCCACCCCCCCCACCCCGCCCTGCTCCCCTACCCACTCACTCCCACTTCTTGGCCCTGGCATTCCCCTGTACCGGGGCATATAAAGTTTGCTAGACCAAGGGGCCTCTCTTCCCAGTGATGGCCGACTAGGCCATCTTCTGCTACATATGCAGCTAGAGACACGAGCTCTGGGGGCACTGGTTAGTTCTGAAGCGACCCACACTGCTCTACTTGCCCTGCCCTGCAAAAGTAACCTTACCAATTCCTGCCATGGCTGTCACATGTCACTGGGATGTGTGTGTGTGTGTGTATGTGCTAACCTGGTAATAACTCTGTTAGCTGAGGTTATTTTTTAAATTATTTATTTATTTTATGTGTACGAGTCCATCGTCTTTAGACACACCAGAAGAGGGCATCAGATCCCATTACAGATGGTTGTGAGCTTGAGCTCAGGACCTCTGGAAGAGCAGTCAGTGCTATTAACGGCTGAGCCATCTCTCCAGCCCCATGCAAAGTTTTAAAAATCTGAGTGTTCAAGCCATGGACTATCTAGAAAAGTCATCTCATTAAGCTGCTTATTCACAAAGGGTTTACATTTCTTTACACGGACATTTCCCGTTGCCCGCTGACAGGAGGAGAGAACTGTCTGTGGGCATCTGAGACTCTGTCTCAGCCTGGCCCTTAGACTTCTGTAAGAACCCATTACCTTGGCCGTCAGACAGAGGTACCTAGACGTGGCACTTGTGTCCAGTGTGGGGCCTGACAGACACAGCCTCTGCAAATGGTTTCATAACATGAACTGATTGCTCCCAAACAGGGCAGCTGGGGCCAGTCTGGAGCAGGGATGTATATGCCTACTCTTTGCTTTGCCAGGAGAAGGTAAAGCTCTCAGACTCTGCCAATAGTGCAAACACAGGGCAGCCACGTGACGGCTGAAACCCACTTTCCCACATTCTCCCATCACCTCTGCTGAGAGCTCACCCTAACCTGTCTCTTCATTCCTTAGCTCACCCATCCTTCCCGCTGCTCTCTGCAGTATCTCCTTAGAGAGTCAGGGTGGAGATGGGGAGTTGCTCTCAAGGGAGCCCCATCTGTCCCTGTCCCAGCATCTCACCACGTCCAGCCGTCTGGCTGGCTTATGATTTAGTGTGACTCATGGCCACAGCAATCAGAGCACAACACTGTGCTTCTAAAGACTCAGTACACATGTAAACTGAACTATGCCACCTTTTTTAATTTTCTGCAATTCCTACAGGATTCTGGGTTGTAGTCAAAGATGGTGCCGTGTGTACCACTTGGTCCTCGTGACTCTGTCCTGCTCCCCCCGCTTGCGTGTGGCTCTCTGTAGACTGACAGCATCCAGCCTCCCAAGCTGCCACTGCATTGGCTTCTTCAACCCCAGGCAGATTTCTCCCTCCTGTTTTCCTTTGTATCGTCAGACTCTTACATATTCCAACACAAAAAAGAACACACACACAATGATTGTTTCAGTTCTTGGTTTTGGCAAACTCAGCATGCCATTGTAGAGTGACTTTATACAATGTTATCCTTTCGCTCAAACTGTTACACAAATGCCAAAACACAAGAAGGCTACTGCTTGGGTTCCGGTTGTCTTTCCAGGGTGAAAATGTTGACTTTTTTTTTTCCCCCAGAGAAGAAAAATACAGATCCATGCTGCGCTTTATAACTATGTTACTTCAAAACCATCATTTTCTCTTCAGCTATTTTCCCCACAAACACTAGCTTCTAGCCAGATTGTCATCTGTGTGTCAGAGAGCAAAGCACACCCCGCAGATGTGCCGCCGCACAAATGAAATTAATCTGCTGTTAGAACTGCAAAGAGTTAAAGCATCCTTCTTCCCACGGCGCAGCCCACTGCAGTCACGCTGGCGCTGGCGCTGCCACAGCCATCAGCAGCTGGGACACGTCTGCTGTGTGTCTCTTGTTCCAAGCCTTATGAAGAGAGCAGACGTAAGGAGCAAGCTGAAAGTCTGCAGCCCACAGATAAGGCACACGTCGGTCAGACAGGAAAAATCCCGTGTCTGCTGTTAACGTATTGTTTACCTGTGCTGTCTGGGATATGGTTCCCATGACAAGCATTAATAAAGCAATAAAAAGTGTTAGCACGACACTCAAATTATCTGTTCAGCTGCATGACATTTTCAGTCCTGAGAGTCTTTAAGGAGCCTGTATCTATTAAAGAAACAACAGGCAACTCTCTGTAAGGATGTCAGCTGCCTCCAGTCCTTTGTAGAAGGTGGCGAGTTATAAACACACGAAAGTAAGAGACTTCAACGGGAAGAATCCAATGTGCAGCAGGCTACCTTCTAATTTACCAACCTACACAGAATTTCCCCCACCTAATTTTCTGCTTCTAAACTGACAGCAGAAATGGGGGAACAATCAACAATTAAGGGTCATCCATAAACACAAACCAATGTCCTGGGAGGCCCGCAGAAGCCTGTGGGAGTGACAGTCTGACTGTCTGAGCCTGAGGCTCACTTCCTCGGGTGCTGACTGAGGGAGATTACTGCTCTGGGAGCTGAGACAGGTTTGGGATAGAAGAGTGCTCAGAGTATAAGATATCGTCTTGTCTTATCACAAGCGGGGAAGGGCAGGATCCACACAAGGAAGGACAACTGAAGGACAACTGCAGCCATTGGGATTGGAAAACAATGTGTGACTTTCACCACGGGGATGTGAATTGTAAAGAACTACAAAGAACGGAGACTCGAAGAGACAGGGTACCTAAGAATGCTTCTTTATGGACGATTCCACTTCTCAGAATTCTGATTGCTACTGTCAAAAGAGAGGGGGGAACAAACCAGTCCCTGACCCAGGTGGTTGCAGGCAAGCAAGAGAAGCAGGAAGCTTACATGGCCGAGGCTGAAGCCACTTAAGGATGCTGAAGAATAGGCAAGGAGACATTGTCTGCAATGTGGCAGAGAACATTTACTTACACAAGCAAGCTACAGTCTTTGAATATGTCAGAACTGGCCAAAATCAAAGGGGAAATCAAGATTAGTTTCAAGACCAATCTCTTCAAATAATTGAAAAACATACCTGAAATTCACTACTAATCTGCTCTAGGATCACACAAGAATAAACAGTAAGGAGGAAAAAAACCCAACAATTTGTGGCATTTATTATAACAGTTTTATAAACGGCAGAATAATTTTGCTTAATGGTTAGAGCATGAGAATCCCCCACCGTCCTCCCCCCCCCGCCACCAAAAAAAAAAAATCTGTACATAACAACCGTCAGCTGTTAAACAAACATGATTATACTCGGAAGGAAAATGCCCAGGAGCATCGTAGTCAATCTGACAAGGAGGGGAGAGATCTGGTTACTTATTTATTAGATCCCTGGAGATGGAGTCAACAGGACAAGGTTCAAGCCTAACTCCCTTTCACAGATGTGAGGCACTGGGCAGCGCTCCTCACTGCAGTTTGATTTGTTTTCAAAACCTCTAGCATGGGAAGATTTAGCACGTTCAGCCGACTGGGAAACCCTGTGTGAAAACTACCTCTCTGGGCGCCCACCTTGCAGCCGCTGGCTGTGCCCATTGGCCAGCTGAGTTCCAGAGGCTTGAGGACTGTTCACTGGAAGCTGGTGAGAAGATGCCGGCTCGCCGTGAAGAGAGAGAGAGAGAGAGAGAGAGAGAGAGAGAGAGAGAGAGAGAGAGAGAGAGAGAGAGAGAGAGAGAGAGAGAGAGAGAGAGGAAGAAGAGAGAGGAGGCCTTGCTGGGGAGGAATGAGCCACATGGACCAGTGACGGGAAGAGGCAGATGCTTTCTAGAAAGTTGAAATTCATAAGATGGGGTCATGAGAAAATAATCACCCCCACCCAACTGCTGTCTCTTCTGTAGCAAAGTGCACGCTCATCTTCATATAGAACTGCACAGCATCTCAAAGACTGCCAAGTCAACCCGGAGCACAGCATTTGCTAAAGGATGCCTGATGCACCAGTAAGTGGATCCATCTGGCTGATGTTCAAAAGGTGGCAGAGGGCAGAGCCTGACGCCCCTTCTCTCAGCCAGAACGCCCTTCCTACATCTTCAGCACGGCCCTGTCATTTGTGAATGCAAGAGTCCCGCAGCACGGCCATGTCAATGGCACCCTTTCACCTTCTCCCTTCCCACCACTTCCAACGCCCAACTCTCACCCGAGGAGGAAAGCGGAGACAGGTCCACTTCTTGTGGCACAGACTCTGAGCTAGAGACCCCTGCATGGCCTGAGGCTGTGTACGCCTGTCCACATTTCCTCAGGCTTCACCTGATTCACAGGACCGCCATCACTCTGCAGGCCCAGTGAGCCACGCAGCAACAGAGTATAAGAACACTGACCTGAGCAGAAACACTTTCCTGTCCTGTTTATACACTATCTCGCCTGTGTGACTACTTTCCAAAGAAAGAAAATTCCTAAAACTAAATGAGATGCTGACAGAAGACTGAATTGTTTAGGACATGTTTGGAAACTATTAAAATACTCAAATTATTACATAGGTAAGCAAAATTACTCTTAAGAGACACTCTAAGTTACTACTTAGCCTCGGGGGAAGCCCTCGCTGTCAGCTGCTCATGGCTGAGAGGCAGGTGTCCCCTGGATTAAGTATAGACACCAATTTTGTCTTTTTCCAGAGGAGCCAGAAGGACCACTAACCTGGATAGCAACTCTGCTCTGAGCACTGCCGTGCTCACAGAGGTTTTGCTCCATTCTCAGCGCCGAACTGGGTTAAAAGGAATGCAATTACAACTGGCTTACACAAAGCTATCAAGCAAATGCAGGAGACAGTCACTACAACTAGGATGTAGAATTGTAATGTGACAAAAAATAAATTACGTGAAATATATGTCTTTAGGAACAACTAGGTTTTGCAGCACAAAACAGCCTATGATGTGTGTGTATCTGTGTGTGTGTGTGTGTGTGTGTGTGTGTGTGTGTGTGTGTGTGTGTGTGTGTGTGTGTGTGTGTGTAAACGAATATCGTGGGTTGAATACCCATCAGCACTAGCTTCCACTGTTCCACAAGTCTTTGTAAGCTGGGAGATGGCACCAGTGAACAAGACTGAACAAAGACTAACAAACCCAGACTGCTTTGAGAGAAGCAAAGGGAACAGTAAGGCCTACGAGCAGCCACAGAGATGCAACCGACCCTGAATAGCCCCCACTCCACCCCAGTCAAGCACCCACGCACGTAAGTCAATCTAAACCAAAACAAGATGGACTAGTCCAAAGGCACATAAAAAGCAACTGCGTCAGCCACTGCACTTTTGTTTGTTTTTCTATAATGCTGATTAAACAATGAAGCAAAATTAATTACTACCTTGAAAGCCTGGAGATGACATCTCTGCAAAATATGAACGAGATTAAGCATATTCTTGCATTGTACTGGCATACGCCTCCCACATAAAAATAAAACTAACATAAGCATAAATGTGACGTAAAATCTAAGCTTCCCAGTGTGCACTGTGGCCACACAGTGAAGCGGCATGACTCTGTCAAGTCATAGCAGTATGGACGCTATGAAACCATAGCATGTGTGCTTTCCAGCTTCTGACCAATGCTCAGGAGCCTTAGGTACCCACGTTCCACAACGATGATGATGGTGACAAGACCTGACAGGAGGAGTTAGGCAACAGTGGATCCAATTAAAGTTTTTATTTGTAAAACTAGGCTGTATTTCAAAGCTGAGTCTTAAGACTCAGTTAATATCTGAAAATAATACAACCCTTAACTCCAAATGCTGTTACAGCTTAATATCACATCCCAACAAACGATTTTTCTCTCGTCACTTCCTTTAGTCTTGATTCACAGACTTGTGTGTCTCTGTGTGTGTGTATGTGTGTGTGTGTGTGTGTGTGTTGCATTTTAAAGCTCTCAATGGGGAGGTGGCTCAGTTGGTACAGCAGTTGGTGTGTAAGACTGAGGGCTTGAATCTGATCCTCCACATCCATATAGAAAGCCAGGCATGATGATGCACCTCTATTATCCCAGCACTAGAGAAGCAGAGACAGAAGCACCCCTGGGCTCACTGGCCAGCCAGCCCAGCTGACCCCATGAGCTCCAGGTTAGTAAGATTAAAAAAAAAAAAAAAGTTTTAAAAAATGAAAGGAGAGTGACTGAGGAAGACAGCTGAAGTTGACCTCAACCCCCTTACAGGACGAGAGCAAAGATACAGACATGCAGATGAACACATGTACATTCACGTGCACACACACTAAGACACACTAATCTGGAAAGCAAGGATGGCTGTCTTCTACCTGCCTACTGGGGAGCCCCCAGCCATGTGAAAAGACCACAAAGCCTTGGCTTCCAATACACTCAGCCATACCCCCACACTGCCCTCTGGTGAGGTGGTGTATTACTATGGCGACAGCCACCAGCTTTTTCTTCCCTATGCCTCTGTGCTCATGAACAGGGTCTAGCCTGTGGGACACAATTCCTAGTGCATAAACACACTTCTGAAGAGACGACAAAGGGCAACAGCGAGTGCCGGATCAAAGATCTGATTCAACGTCACCATGGTGCCAAGTGAGGCTGTGGCAGACTGTGATTCATGAATGGCAGACACCGATGTCTTGAAGCTTCAGTGAAAAGCTGGGAATCATTACTGAAACCTCTGTCTGGGTCGCCAGCTAACCGTGTCTGTGGCTGTTAATCTAAGATGTCAGCGGAACAGTCAACGTCTGACTGACATCCCCACGTGAGAACGGAGCCTACAAGCCAGCAGAGTCACATCCTGTTCCTGCCATTCTGCAGTCCAGCTGTGCTGGGTTTCCTGAACCGTCTCTCTCAGAGCTGTCTTACTCTCGCCAAAGCACCTTGCGCCCTGTGAGGCCTCCTCAATGCCATACTGTCACTTACCACAGAACTGCCAAGGTCTGCTTCTGCATTCTGCAGCGTACTGGTACTATGTGTACTTGTGCACATGAAAGTACACTGGATGCCCTACCAGTGGCATACAGCTACCTTCTAGGGGCAGAGGTCACTGTGCCACTTCATCCCCCAACCCCCACTCTTCTGTCACAAACAGCTAGCACTGAGTTCAGTCCCCTCTAGGACATGCAAGTTTCTTCCTGCCAGTGGAACAGGGCAGAGAAAAGCCACCTCTTAGCACTTACTCTGCTCAGGGGACAGTCTGAGGGGAGGAGGAACTGAAGGTAAGGCTGGTCTACCAAGCCGACCACCGCGCATGCGAGGCTACTACCTACAATAGCCCCTCACCACGGCAACCCAACATCCCAATGAATTCACAGGAAAACCAGCATCGTTTCTTCTCCCACACCTACCTCTAAGGCCTGTCAAGAGCCACAGAGGTCTCAAGACCTCCTAGCCTCCTCTGCATCCCTCAGCCCTAGCCTCCGTGCCTCAGAGCCACAGACCTCTCAACAAGGAGAATCCAAGACCAATTTCCCAGCCTTGAATTAAGCTGAAAATTATTTCCCAGTGGGCCCCAATTGACATCTATGAGCTTTACTGAATTATGTCTCAGGGACACTAGGAAAAGCCTTGCAAATGGTTTTGAAAATTAACACTACATTAGGTCATGTTTGTCATCCAGCAAACTGATACATTCCTCGGGAGAAAACCAGCCGAGCCAACCTGAGTTTCTGTTATCAGCACTGCTCGCTCTCAGCCCTCTCTTGCTCTCCCAATCTCTCTCTGTCGCTGACCTATGAACCTTAACCCCAACACATCTGTGTCCCTGAATCCTAAAACCACCACCACTGCAACCAACAGTCCACACAGCCATCAGCCCCTGCCTCTTGTCCAAGTGTTTTCTGCAAACAGTGGTTTTCCCCCTTCACTCCTCCCGTCCCCCGTGGAAAGTGACGTAAACTGGCTGGTGGGCATGTCTTCGCTTCTAAACACTTACACAGCGCTGCCTGGTAAATGTTCTCCTCACTGGGTTTTGAACAGGCCAGCCTCTTTCTGGATCTCCTTCGGCATCTACTGTGCAAACTGTATATAGATGCAAAACAGAACTACAAGAATTTCTGGGATCGGAACTGTGATCTCATCCACACACAGTGGAAAAGGCAAGCTATTTTTTGTCGGAAACTTTTCTGTCTCCTGGGTGGGAAAGATGAAGCAATTATTGTCAACCTAAAGCTCTGGGCTGAGGCTTCTGCTACTCACTTGAGACCAAAAAGTGACAAAGACATCAGGCTAGCCCAAAAAAGTGCCTCCTGACCTGGCTGCTACCTGACTCTCATGAAGGTCTACTGCCTCAGCTGGCCACTGGCCTCAAATGGACTCTCCCTTAGCTAAGACTGAGGACCTCCCTTCCGCAGCAGGCTGTGGGTGTGCCCAGCCTCTGGACATGTGCCTGGCCTGTCCCTTCATATCCAGTCTCTAGGAGGTAAGTCAGCTACTGAAAGAAGACTGAAGAGTTCTGAGCCCAAATGATCTCCACAGCTGGTTCATCCTGCTGTACTCATGTGGCAGGAGTATAGCTTCCTGCAAGACTGTGACCTCGGGTCACAAGCGCCTCCCTTAGAAGGACACACAGTTCAGTGCTAGGGAGTTCTAGGTATGCTCAACAACAACAATAACAACAACAACACAACCCTGCCCATCACCTCACCTACCTTAGATGTCTTCTACAATCTGGAGCTCAGCCGGGAAGGACAAAGGCAGAAGGGAAGATGCCTGTGGCAGATGGCATCTGTGTCAGGGCTCCTAAGACTTGGTGATTTACTCCAAGTCTGGCCTGGCAGGAGAGTTCAGACAGAAATGGTGACACTTTCAAAATGATAAAAGTGATGCACAGACCAGCTGTGAAAAGCAAGCAACACAGAGCGGGATGAAAATCAGTCCCTGGCCCTGGTCTGCAGGCGCTGGCCCCGGACTGCAGATACTGACCCTGCACCGCAGACACTGGCCCTGCACTGCAGATGCTGGCCCCCGGACGGCAGACGCTGGCTCTGGACTGGAGACGCTGACTCCAAACTGCAGACACTGACCCAGCACTACAGATGCTGGCCCTAGAATGCAGATGCTGGCCCCAGACTGCAAACTCTGGGCTTGGAGGACAGACACTGGCTTCAGACTGCAGACACTGGCCCTGCACTGCAGATGCTGGCTCTGTACTACAGACGCTGGACCCAGACTGCAGAGGCTGCCCCCAGATTGGCTTGGGACACATCTTACCATCCTGAGCAGCATCTCTGTCCCGTTTCTCCCACCTTGCTCTTTTTCTTTGATGATGTTTGCCCCCATCTAGTTCTACAATGCGCTGCACTCTGAACAGAGCCCACATAGGACTGCTCCGGGCACATACCAGGCTCTAGATCTTTTCTGCTAACAGATGAAGGCCAGCCTGCTCAACATCACACTTCTCCTAGGAGAAAGCCAATGTTTGCATTTGTAGGGATTTTAGTTTGGTTTGCAGAGATTTTTTTCCCCTTGTAAGAAAGAAAGCACTGTGGATATGAAGTTCACTGGTAGAGCTCTTGTCTAACATTTACAAGGCACCCTAGTTCTCCAAGGAGAAAGAGGATGACGAGCAATAACCAAACTAGATCTCGAATGAAAACATTAAAAAAGCTTGTACCCCACTGCTGGCTCGGAATCCAGTCATCTGGCAACCCTGCCCATGGAAAATAACAAACGCAGAACAACACATAGTTAATACTCTAACAACATGTCTCTAGCTTTGATGTGCCAAATGTCTTCCTATTTATATTTACTCATCTATTTATATCCTGAAATTAGGACTTCTACTTCAATTCTAAGGACTACAATTGGAGCTACAAATACAGACAGCATGCTCCCTGTGTTAACATTGATTGTACCTGTGGATATGCACTATACCAAAGGTAAGTGGCGTCATAAGAGGTACCTAGGAAGCACCACAGGCACCTTTAACACGACCTTGGTGTGGAGGAACAGTGGTCACTGCAAAGCAGGCTTCACAGGTGACAGACTGTACAACAAGGCTCAGAGGTCTCCTTACGACCCGAGCACCCACCGTTCTGCATCTTCCCCGCTGCTGTACTAAATGAGTCATGACTGGCAGGGAACGCTGCGGAAGTGGTTCAGTTGGTAAAGTGCTTCCTACACAAGGTCCGTTCTGCCCTTACAACCCCTGCACGACAAGAGTGCTCTCAATTGCTTTGAGGAAGACACCCAGTGTCGATGTCTGGCATGCGTGGATACGCACAGATGGGCCTGGTGTGGTACATGTTGTAATCCGAGCACTTGAGAGGCTAAGGCCGGAGCTGTTCCACGGAGGCCAAGAGCATGGGTCGCCACAGTGAAAGCCCATCTCAAAACAAAATGAAACAAACCACTGATGGGCTAAAAGAGGTTTCGAACAGCTTGCAGCTTAGAAAAATCAAGTTATTCCACAGGGTAAAGGTCAAACACAAAAGCTGGATCCACCTTTACTTCAAAACCAATTTCATCCTCTCGGAAAATCCAATCTTAAATCCTGCAGCTGTTTCTCCTGCTAATTACTTCTGTGTTCCTAGACAGCACTCTTCCAGACTGCACCCCACCGACTGACTGTTCTCGTCTCTCCCCTCTGTGCCCCATCCCCAACTCTGCATGCAAATGCTTCTCTGTATTCTTCCAGTGGGTTTGTACTATATAGCTGTTGGTTGTCAATATCCATCATAGCATTATTTATTTATCTTACTGTATTATATCAAGGCCACATTCCGCAGTGAATAATGATTACATTTTTCTCTACCCAATTATTACTTTTCCCTAGAGTTTGGCTAGCTTTCAGTTTCTATATAATCCTGACTCTCTAAAAATATTAATGCTCTCAATATAGTCATTAGACAGTCCATTGGTTCTGGGTGGTTTTGCTTTTGAACTCCCGCTTGTAAACAAATCACTGGGCAAACTGCCCAATCTTGCACTATGTCCTCTGGCCTGCTTGCCAGCTGTTATCCTGACTCCCTCTTTATCTCCATCAGAAGTCCTTTTCTCCCCTCCTCCCCTGTGGGATTACTTCCTGGATTCAAGGGACTCGTCCTATTTACTCCTTAGGTAAAACCTGTCTTCTGGTAACTTCGGATGTGTTCTGGCAGCTCCTGGTGTCCCCACGTTTGGTATTCTGAGTTTCAGGCTATGGCTTGATGAGGCTCTTTCCTTCCATTCCTGGTGGGCCCTCATTATGTCATCCAATTTTATCCCATTACTACGTAGCTCCTCTCCTTCCCATCTGCTCCGAGATTCACATTTCTTTGACATGACCCTTCCCTGGTGAAGCATTATTTTATTTTTTTCTCTTTTCTTTCCATGACTTCACTTGTGATAATAATTCTATTTATTAATTGCGAATTTCATAAAATACATTTCTATCATAATTTCATATTCAATTCCCCTCCCCGACTCTTTTCAGATCCAGTCCCCAATCCATATCCATTCAGCCCCCTGCTTTCCTGGATTATTTTTCTGCTCTTTAAAAATCTATCCAGCTCAATTAGTACTAGGGTGTGTGGTCATCAATGGAGCTCGTTCCACTCACCAGGGGCCACGCCCTAAAGAAAGCCAACTCTTCCCCTTCCAGAAGCCATTAATTATCAAGAGTTCCTCAGCAGGGGCTGGGGACTCTCCGCCTTACACAGGCCTTGTGCGTGCTGTCATAATCTATGGCTACACATGTTCAAGTGCCCTGTCTTGTCTCCAGCTCTTACAGTCCCTCTGGGGCATTTCTCTCTGAAATGATCCCTGAATCTCAGGAGGGTGGGGAGGGGCGTGTGCTTCAGGCATCCCCTGTGGGGCTGAGCACGCACCCAGGCTGGTGGCTGAGTCTCTGTGCCAACTGCCATCTATCCAAGAGGAAGTGTCCCTGATGAGGTCACCACAAGTCTGTTTAGTACATTACGTCATCGTCCACTCTATTCTTCACCCCAGGAAGTATTTCAAACTTTATTTTCCAAACTTTTACTCATTGGTCCTGATGCTGGTATACTGTTTCTGCCAGACATGTATTTCGAAAACCCTGAAACGACAAGGTTTTAAAAACAAGGCCGAAAATCCCGTGTACCCGTACCAATTGTGCACACCTCTTCATATCGTCTCACTTTTTATGTGTGCCCCTCCCTTCTTCTCTGGCTAATGTGAGCTGTGACATTTCACTCCCAAATACCGATGGCTGTTTCCAAAAATAAGGATAATTACCACAGTAAAGAAATTTAAAATGAGTCTCGGTCTGATGGTGAGCATTGCAGTCCTGACACTGGGAAATGCCTGTTGCTCCTGACTGCTACAGCAACTTCTGAGCTCTGTGGAGCCAGTCCCAGCCTGAGTGAGGGCTCTCCCTGATCTCTTCCCCACCAGCCTTTTAAACGGTTTGGCAGGCATCCAATTCCTGGCATTAAACCCTTTCTGTTTTATATATTCAGATCCTTAGTTCCGAAACAATATATTCTCAAAACCTCTCTATGTTCTTTAAAACCACTGACAAATTCCAAACAGCTTTCTTCCTCGTGTGTTCCATCTGTGTTTACCATACCATATATTAAAAATTTTAAATTAAATAACATTAATTCACTTAAAATGACATTATTATAAAATACTTTATGAAATAAAATCCTCTATTTCACATGATAAGAGAAAAATTTCCTGGGAAGAATGACATCTTCATGCCTGGCTGGGCTCTCCTTTTCTTTCTGCAAGCAATCTGTCATGAGCCATTGATCTGGTTAAGTCTACAAAGGAGATTCAGCCTTACTTGGATATGTAGATGGAAAGTGGGTAACTGCTTAACAGCCTTCACAGCTAACTGCAGACACATGTATGATACTACATGACTAACTGCAGACACATGTATGATACTATATGACTAACCGCAGACACATGTATGATACTATACACCTAACTGCAGATACATGTACGATACTACATGACTAACTGCAGATACATGTATAATACTACACAGTTAACTGCAGACACATGTATGATACTACACATCTAACTACAGACACATATGTAATACTACACAGTTAACTGCAGACACATATAATACTGCACAGCTAACTGAAGACACATCTATGATACTGCACAGCTAATTGCAAACATGTATACAATACTGCACAGCTAATGCAGGCATGTATATGATACCGAACAGCTAAAACAAACATGTATATGATACTGCACAGCTAACTGCAGATATGTATAGGATACTGCACAGCGAATACAGACATGTATAGGATACTGCACAGCTAACTGCAGCCATGTACATGATACAACACTCAAATCTGACAATGGATCATTTCTTAAAGGTTAGTTGCAATGTAGAATCTGAAACTATATCCGATGCTCTTAAGTCAAGCACACGAAAGCCTGTTGTCTAGCTTAACGTACTGAATATCTTTTAACTATTTGTGTGCAGCGGTTAGTGTGCATTGTCAACTTGGCACAATATAGAACCACCTGCAGAGAAAATCTCAGAGACTGTCTAGAACAGGTTGTCCTGCGGACATATCTTTGAAGTAGTGTCTTGATGACATTAATTGATGTGCAAAGACCCCAACCACTGTTGGTGGAACCAGTCCGTGGGTTTGGGTTCTCAGCTATTCGAGTGGAGGATGCATACTCTGTACTAAGAACAGTCATTTCCCCCTGCTTTGGGCTGTGGGTGTGATGTGACATCCCGGAAATGACGGCCTGTAGCTAGGCTTGGAATAAGTAAGCCCTTTCTCCCTTGGGGTTGCTTCCAGGTTTGGGGGGGGGGGTGTTGTTTTTTTGTTTTGTTTTGTTTTGTTTTTTGTTTTTTTGGCTTTTGTTTCTGTCTTCTATCTCAGGAACAGAAGAGAAGCTAAAGCTATCTCCAGAGCATCGTGTGCTGGTCATCCGGAGTCCCCTTAGGTCGTGTAGATTTTTCAAACCACTGAGCCATCTTTCCAGCCAGTGAGCAATCTTAAGCCCCGGAAACCATCAAGTCTTAGCAGATTGGAGTTTTCTAAAATCCTAGCTTTGCATAAAAACTGATAACTAATACGTTTTACTAATTTCTTTCAAAAATGGCTGCCAACTATCCAAGTGGCAAGAAGCATGCTTATATGTGTTTCTTAAGACAAAAACACTTTCCAAGGAAAATGGTCAGTTCGGTTTGCAAAAAAAAAAAAAAAAAAACTACAGAAATGTTCTTCTTAAAACTATTACACTTTGGTATAGCACAAGCTTTATATACACACTTCTCATTTCATCATGTGTGTCCTTAACAGGAAAAAGTTTAATTTTAAAAAGTTTACTGCCTTAGCAAGTGGAGCTGAATTTTTAGAACTGCAAGTACTTTGTGGCAGTGAAGCCTATAAAGTGAATCCAGCTTTGAACCGCTGCTAAACTGATTTCTGCTAAAATGCTAGTTTTACCCCCACTGCTTTTGGATCACTAGTGTGAATGTCAACACAGAGAACAGCAGAGTGCCTGTCAGATCTAATGCCTTTGCACCTCACAGTCGAGTGGACACACTTGCTTCCTGGAGCAGATTTGTCGGCGCCTATGGGTACCGTCGCTTCCCTCTGTCCGCTTCTTCCCTCTTAACTCATTTTCAAGTGTTGACAATCATCTTCTGCGGGAAGCCCTTGCTACCTAGCTGACTGGAGGCCACGTGTTCTTAGGGCCACTTTTGCTGTACCTGTGCACTGAAGCGAGCAAGGGGTCTTCAGATCCCTTCTCCTCTGAAACTGAACTCAGGGACTTGTTCTTCACTCACCAGACTGATCCCTAAACCATGAAAGCTCCTTCCATCACGGGCTGGTGTATCCTGGTAACACAGTTCTTTGCATTTTGCCCACATGTCTGGCACGTAAGAAGTGTCTGCCTGGTTCTTACTGCTTGTATGTCTAGATAAGATTGGCTTTATGTTTGCCTTCTGGGCCTCGGTCTGAATGCCTGATAGCTCCTCAAGTTCCATCGACCATACAGATAGAAGGCATGGTTTTATGCTCTCCCAAAAGCCAAAGGCACCCAGGGGCACTAGTCTAACCACCAATATCACTATCAGTGTTCCACACTAGAACTAGATCTGTTTTATCTACATCATGACCCGAGGTTTCTGTATAAAGGCAATCTGCTAACAGAAAATGTACCCATTACCCAGGTTGGTTCCTGTCCCTCATAAACCCAAGGATACTAGGTTCTAGTAGGGCTGATTGCTTGCTGAAATTTTTCACTAATCTATATATCCCTAAAGGATACTGAGTATAATATATTCAATACCTACTTTAATACTTAGTACATAATAGATACTCAAAATGTCTGTTAAACTGATCACATGGGATCACGCATATAAAGTCCTTAGTGTAACACCAAGACAAGGAAGTCAACAAGGAAACTCTTTGGACTGTGGCAGGACTGCAGTCACAAGGACGCTGTGGCTCATCCAAAGATTATTCAGTAACTGTATTTCTTCTGCCAGCCTTGACAGCCTGCAAAATGTATTTTCTATTAGGACAGGAATCTCAGCATGTATCTCAGGGCAATGAGAAGTGATGTGGACTGTGAGTCTCTCTCTGTTCGTGGGTAGTAATTTTCTGTTATTAATTTCTGCCATCTCCTCAGAATTACACTGCAGACATACAACTCAGCAGCCATGTAACCACTGGAAATTAAGGTCTCTTCTTTGACAACTTGTTGGGCACATTCTGATGAGGTCCAACCAAAGTGCTTTCAGGAGCAGGGACCAGTCTTGCGTGACATGCCGCCAATCCCTCTGAGGATAATGTCGAAGATTTTAGCAAAAGGAGGGGCAGTGGTCTGGGGATTCAGAAAACACTGACAGAGTTCCACAGCAAAAGCAAACAGCCGGCACGAGAACCCGGGCTGACGGGCAGACGGCATAGGGTTGAGGGGAAAGACGGCACTGGGCTGAGGAAATGCCAGCAGTCGTCGGGACTCTGCCCTGCTGATGAAAATGCACAGCTTTTCCAGTTATGTTCAAACATCTCGAGCGAAACCACTCTGATTGTGTTTTCTGGGAACGAAGAACCATGAGCAAAACAAAGCAGCCTTTGATGAAATTCTGAAGTAGAGATATCACAGCCAGTATAGCAGTCAAGTTACTGAGCCCCAAATGACAACACTGGAATTCAGTGTGAGCAGAATGGTGAGGCTAATTTAAACTGCAAGGAAACTCTCACTTTACACACCATGGCCCACTTGGGAAGGAATGCGCCAAGGTTTGCATCAATCTAGAACAGTGGTTCTCAACCTTCTGAATGCTATGACCCTTTAATATCGTTCCTCCTGTTGTGGGGACCTCCAGCCATAAAGTTGCTTTGATGCTATTCCATAACTATAATTCTGCTACTCTTGTGAATTATAAATACTTGACATGCAGGATAATTGAGATGTGAATTTCAAAAGAGTCGTGACCCACAGGTTGAGAACTGCTGATCTAGAGTAACATACATGCTCCCTTTCCTTGAATGGGGAACACGGATGGTATGCAAACCCGTGTCCTGATGGAGTTGTCTGCTTTTCCTTGATCAGTCTGAGTAACAATTCCCAGCAGATTTGTTTTGATGAAGTATTGGGAAACAATCTGGACACAAGCAAGTTCTCCAGGGCATCACTCGTTCTAACCAGGCCACCTTCCTTCCTGGTACAGGTACCAGTGCAGGAAGTGTGAGCTCCAGTGTCCACCTTTGTAAACCACAGCAAGATTGTGAATGGACGATATTCCTTCTGCTGGGGACACTGCTGGCTGCTGTTTGGCAGGTTATCTGAGTCCTCTTCTGCATTGGAACGCTTCCTGACTGGTGCACAAGACCCTCTGACTCTCCAACCACACCTTCAACACCCATATGGTACTTAGAGCAAACTCTTATCCCAACTACATTTAACTTGACTGTTAAATCCCAACTATTTTCTAACCCCAGAGCTAGCACGCAGCAAGTACTTAAAATGGGTCTCTGTCAGAGGCTCCCTGCAAGGTCACCACGCCCTCCTGGAGTGACACTGTACTTGGTAACAACATTCACCTTCAATGCTACCTATCCCAGGGAGCTCACTAAATGCTTTTACTTTCTTCAATATTCATTTTAATTTTCTATTGAGTCACTGTCTCCCAGCTTTCTTCTGCCTTTCTTTTGCAAGTGGGAAAGAATTCTAGGCTACGCTGGCCAGTTCTGGCTGGCTTCTAGCCACTCCTGTCTTCTGTGGGATTGCCCAGTCTAGTCTCTACTTCTGTACTATCAACCCCACCCTCTCCCACAGGCTCAGGACCTTTGAGACTCAAGGATGGCTGAGAGTCTTCTACATTGAGGTCTGTATGAACAAATCCATCTGTAACCTCGCATCCCTGCACCAGCATCACTCACTGGTTCAGTTCCCTGTGCTTGCCAGGGTGATCTTTACCTCCCACTTGTCTACAGCCCACTCCGTCTTCAGTGCCGCCCCAGGGCTCCACACCTTCGGAGAAGGGCATCCCTGAAGGTCACTGGCAACACCAGTGTGTTCTTTCAGGGTTCCCCTGCTTGGCCCCTCATGGACCACACCTGCTGCCAGCTGCTGGCCTTGCTGGAAGCCCCAAGTTCTCCTCTTATTCCTTGGGCCCAGAGCCCTTAAACACACCTTTCTCTCATTTTCTCCAGAACAGTTCAAAGCTAGGAGGGCGCTCACTCCCTTCATTTCCAAACACCATCAGCAGATGCCAGACCTCCTCACCCTGCACAGCCCTCCTCTCCAGCTGCAGATGCGCACTTCTTACTGCCTCCCCAGTCCAACACTTGGCAGTCTCACAAACACCTCAAACGGAGCGATTCCTGAACTCATTCATCTCTTCTTCCCAGGAACTGTAAGACCCCGAGCCTCCTGGAACACCCTTAATTCTTCAAGTCGACGGCTGTTGCCCTGCTAGCCTCCTTCGCCCTTACTGCATATCCCAACCATTGGAGGCCAGATCAAAGCATCTAGACTAACCTACATGAACGTCACTAAGTTGTCCTCTGCCCACTCAGTCTACAACATTACAGCCCCTTGTTTGCACACCAGCTAATCCATCTGCTATATTCACCACTGTGCAGCATGACTATTTTCACAGTTTCAAAGCAACCATTGATGTGACTTTCTCAATCAGACACCCCATCCATGCCTTGGTGTTGGTCCCTGGAAAGCCTGCCGGTACCTGCCGGAAACCGGGTGAGCAGAAACCCGGTGAGCAAGATCCTTCTGCTCGGCCCTGCTTCCTGCTGTGCTTCCCACCTAACCCTTGCCAAGGAAGAACAGGAGTCAAGCTTCTGCCTGTGCAGCTCCCCATTAGACACATGGACCCCAAATTCTTCTTTGGGAGACTCAGCTGGAAAGGCACTGTCAGTTGAAGTTGGTTTTCTCTTTGCTTAGAGTGTGAAAAAAGCCACAGCCTTGCTCCAAAACAGCAGTGTGATTCCCAGATTATGAGATGTGACCAGGTCACAAGGCTGCCCAGGATAAGGACTGTATTCCTCTTGCTCAAAATTACCTGGGTATCCCAAGAGATCCTCAATAATCTTTAATAAATTATAAAGCCAACAAAGAAGCTCAAACATACTATAGTTTAACTATCTTATCACACTCTGAGTCAATGCTCTGTCCTTTTAACTGTTCAACCGTGAGACCAGCAAAACAAGACAAAAACACCAAACCATAACAACAACAACAGCTACAGTTCTCACATACATAAAATAAACAAATAAATCTTTTTTTAAAAAAGTCTCTTCCATTTTTTTTTAGTTACTTTAACCTCTGTAGAAAAAAATATGAACTGATTGCAGGCAGATGAGATTGCTGTACACTATTTGCAAGCTGGACTCTTGGTTAAACACCCCTTGACATTAGCTCAGTGACAGAGCACTTGCATGAAGATCATGGTATAATTCTCAACACCACAAAAAGTAAACTAACTAAAACTGAATTTCCCTTGTTGCCTCCCCATAAACCCAGAGCAACTAGGCAGCCCTGGGAGAAGCTTGCAGTGCAAAAGCAATGATTTACTGCACCTGCAGGCAATGCAAACAATGGCTTTAGGTGGAGCCTACCAACACAACTCAATCAAACATATAAGGAAATTGTTTTTTCCTTCCTCCCTGGAAGTTAACATCTGTATGGGAGGCCTTTGAAAATGATGGCTGAATACATGTGAAATTCACTCTACAGAGCAAGAGGAGATTCAGATAGAGCACAGGGCTACAAACCATCCTTCATCTAAAAGAATCCTGCGTTACCACTTGGCCGATGACTGA
Organism: Mus musculus; assembly: GCF_000001635.26. Lineage (NCBI taxonomy): Eukaryota > Metazoa > Chordata > Mammalia > Rodentia > Muridae > Mus > Mus musculus. Next base: position 48,190,097 of record NC_000080.6, on the reverse strand, counting down.
CAGAAATGGCAGCTCGGTACTACCCTCTCATCTACCAAGTGAGTCTACTCAATGCCACCACCCATGCAAGGCAGAGTTCCTTCAAAGGTGAACTTCAGGAAGGAGTCATCACAGTTACCCAAACAAGCCTAGGCAGAACTTGCAGTCGGGCTCAGTCCCTGGATCCTGGAGCAGTGGCCAGTATAGTTATTTGTATGAGATGCCACCCATACTTGTTAGAAATGCCAGTTCACTGTTGCACATGCCCTGAGAAATCAACAGTGTGTGTATGTGTGTGGGGGGGGGCAGAGTAATTTTATAAATGTATTATCCTACACAAAATCTCCCTTCTTGATTTTTCCCAGCAGTAATGATTTTTAATTAAGCTTTAATTTTTAATTAACTCTCATCCACGATAGCAGGACCAACCCCACGGTTCTAGGTCCTTTAGGCTGACTCTGCTTATGCCCCGATGTAAGGCGATTACAAGAAGCCCGGCTGAAATGCCTCCTGCCTAAACAAAAACAGAAGGGAACATCAGGGACCAAGCAGAAGGGCCGTGCTCAGTTTCCAAATATGGGTATGTGGGTAGGGACAGACGCTCAGATGACTCAACCATATCACATGACCACTCTCATGAGAAAGACTGTGGGCAGTCAGCAACACAGAGACTCTTGGCTCTCACATACAACTTTAATAATATTCTGTTTGCTTAGAGAATTATGTCAGGAAGCGATATGAGCAGAAATTAGTAAAATTTAAGAAAAGATATTTAAAACAAAGAGTGAAGTAAAAAAAATCTACTTCTTTGAATATAAGTAAAATATGTTAGCAAAAGTATACATATTAGGAATACAAATACCATAATTTGTAGACCCAGATCATTAAATGAAATACATTTTGTTTAATGTATTATCTGTAACATAGTAAATTCATAATGTAAAGAAAAACTTTGCTTATTTGAGAAAAACAGGAGTAAAAAAGGAATCAGTAACTATACATACACACATATGTACATACACACCACACAACACACAAACACACATACATACAGAAATGGCATTTCCTTTACCAACAGAAACTATACAACACAGGAGTGCTCTGTCAGCTATTGTAACCTTTGGTAATCAAATTCTAATTTTTGAAGCTATTGAAGGTCTTTACAGAAACAAACCATATCATAAAAAAACAACCTAAGTGGAGATCCTGTTGAAACAGGCAGATTCAATGAGATAATCCTTACCTCCAATTAATCTACCAATTACATGTAATCCCTATCAAATTTTCAAAGTGTCTTTTGGTGGCATCTGTCAACTTAAGAGAAACAAAGCCAGAACAGTTAAGGACCCTGGGAGAAGCAGGTGAGGGGACTTAGCTCACCAGAGCTGAGGACTGCTCACGGCAGTGTGGCTCTGAGACAGTGAGAACAGACCATGGACAGGGAGAGCACTGCCCACGTGGGTCCTAAGAGTTGCGGTCATGTTCAACATGACTAAGAAAGTGTTACAAGCTAATGCAGACTAAGAAAGTGTTACAAGCTAATGCAAGAAAGCACAGAGACGCCTTGTGATGTACACTAAATCAAAATCCTCCTATAGCTTACGACCTATGCAAAATAGAACTCAGATGTTTAAAGTTCCATCTATGAAAGTAAAACCTTAAAAGACATTATTAGAAACCATCTCCAGGGGCCGGGTGTGGTGGCGCATGCCTTTAGTCCCAGCACTTGGGAGGCAGAGGCAGGTGAATTTCTGAGTTCGAGGCCAGCCTGGTCTACAGAGTGAGTTCCAGGACAGCCAGGGCTACACAGACAAACCTTGTCTCAAAAAAAAAAAAAAAAAAAAAAAAAAAAAAAAAGGGAAACCATCTCCAGGAAGGAAGGACGGAAGGAAGGAAGGAAGGAAGGTCAGTCAGTCCTCTCCATTGCATGAGAGCAGAGAAAGATGATAAATAAAAATAAGGCACAAATGTGTAAACAACCAAAGAAACTTAAAGAGATTGGCTAATCTAGCTATTATTTTAGCTTGGGGATCAAACTGCTCAGTAAACACAGACCTGTCAGTAGCTTCTTCAGAAACCAGAATACACAGGAGGCTTAGGAGGTTATCATGCGCAAATAGTGACCAACAGGCTTTTCAAGGAACACTTACTTTAAGGAGGGAAATCATTTATAATATCACTTGGCATTCATCCTATTGATTTGACTTTCCAATCTTGGAAGTTTTATTTTAAAAGGGCATTTCTGTCATCCATTGCATTCACCTGTTAATACAGGCAACACTGTGCCTCCAATTTCCAACCCAGGAATCACGTGAGCACTGTGGAGTTGACTGGAAGCTATGTTCTACCCACTGGGATGACAGAGGCCATGCAGTGGTGTCGTGCAGTGAAGAGAATTATCTACCTCAGCCTCACAGCCATAGATGACAGACAACCGTGGTGCTCACTGACACACAGCCCTTGGGAATGGGATCCCAGACATCAAGCTATATCAGGCCTGACATCTGAGTTAGACCTAACCTACCAAAGGGCCTCCCCTGGAAATGGCCCCCAAAGCTAAGACAGGAATAAGTGTAATCTAAAGAGGTAGAAGTGGAGGTTCTTCTCATGAACTGTGCAGAGGAGGTGACCGAGTTTGGAGGACAGCTACCTCCACCTGTTCCATCAGTGCTAATTCGCACGACTGAAACCATCTCTGAGCTTTGAGCTGGGCTGCTTGCCGCACAGCCTTTCACAGAGCAAGCCCACTTCACAGCCACTGTGATGGCCGTGCGCTTCAGACATACTGTGGTGAACAGATGCCTGGGGAACCACTTCAGCCTCATGACGACTGTAAGGGGAGACAGGCTGACAGCAGGGGAGTGCCAAAGACATGAGGCATGGACGTGGGAAAGGAGGATGGCTATGGTGCTGGCTCTGCACCAGCACTGCTACTAGAAAATTAAGGACAGAAAAATGTTAAGAGGCAAACGTAGATACAACATGACAAGCAACAGTAAAAAGTAAAAACAATTAAAAAAAAACAAAACCACACCTATAGAACCCCGCATTTCCTGAGAGGTCAAGGAACCCGTCTGAGAAGAATGGTGTACTAACAAGAGGTTGCTCATCCTCTAGACTTATTTATCTCTGCCATACATCCTTCCACTTTCATAGACACGGCCATACATCCTTCCACTTTCATAGACATGGAAAAACATTTGCTAAAAGCTTCAGACACTTGACAGAAAAAAAAAAAGCATCAAATTGCAAGCATCCAGTTTATAGTTTAAACTCCCATCAGAAGTCAGTGAACTCCGCTGTATTCATTAGGGGCATCACTGAACATGGGAAAGAATGGTGTGTGCTAATTCCACACAGATGCTCTTGAGTTCCAGGGACAGGGACAACACTGCTATCTTTTTAATACCCTCCTACATAAAGAACAAGATCTTAAACACCCAACCCCTTACTGTTCCCCACATGACTGCATGTAGGGGCCGAGAAATGGGGTGCTAGAGGAAAGCAGACAGAAGCATCATGTGGCAGAAGGCCATGTGCTAGCTAAGATCACTGGCTGGGTAAGGGGCATTCCTGAGCAGAAGGCAGGTAGGTCTGTGAGGGGGAGTTCCATCCCTGGCACCAACGGACTGTGGCTGGGAGTCAAGGGACACTGTGAGGGGCCCATCCATTCATCCTGAGACCACAACAAACGTGGATGCCTGAGAGCACAAGGGTGTCAAACACAGTGCAGAGTGTTGCGGACTCCCTGGGCATGAAAGGAAAGAAACGGCAGCAAGCCACCACGTCCCCCACTCTGGTGATAAGGAACTGGAGAAGGAACTGTGACTGAGGGCAAGAAGCACACCTAGGCGAGATACTGAAGTGAAAAACAGGTTTCACTCAGTACAAAGCTGAGCAGACACACATTAACCAAGGCACCAGAAGGATGGGGCATGAGCAGGGGCCCCAGGCCAGTGCCTCCATTTCCAGTCAATGAAAAGCGCTCTAATCTCGGCGGCGATCCTCGGGGGCTGCACATGGGTTCCTAAACTTAGAATCCATTACTTCTTCAGTTTTAAATTTTTTAATCAAGTCAAGACCCTAACAAGATACAAAATAACTGAAGTGACAGTGGTGGCCACCAGCACCTAAAGGACCTCAGAGTCTTTGGGGGAGCCTGAGGGACCCTCAGGGGCTGCGAGGGAAGATGAAGCTTTGAAGAATGGATCTAGGAGCTCGTAGTATCTCAGGAAACACTAGACAAACAGGCAGGTCTTAGGCCATGATGCTTTTAAAAAGCAGTCTCATGAACTTAAAGGAAAAAAAAGAAAGATGACCGAGCAGCCCACGCTGCGCGCCTGCTGCAGGAGACCATGAGCACTGCCTACGGGCTGTCCAGTGAGCTGGCACCAAGGCCTGCAGCAGCCTGGAGCTCTTGTGGATCCCAAGAGCAAGATGACCCTGACTCTGGGCAGCAGCAGCGTACCCGAGATGAGCCTCAGATATCTCGGTCACAGTAAGTATCTGCATGAAAACTGCCTGGGCAAATACAACAACAACAACAAAAAAGCAATCCGCAGCAGTCTGCGGTGCCACTTTGATGGATGAATGTGAGTAGAGAGGTGGCAACGATGGCGGAACAGAGAGGCAGAACTGGAGACTTGGGAGCACCGCTGGGATGGACAAAGGATCACATCTCAGCTGACTACGGCTAGTAATGTGGTGTGTGGCACAGCTCTGCCCTCGATCATTTGCCCACAGCCACACGATCCCCCTGACTCTGAGCAACAAGATATCTGAAATGAAGAATGGTTCATTTTCTGGGGTAAGCCTCCTGGAAAGACTTCCGAGGTTCCTGCTGCTGCTGGAGACCACGTTGGTGTCTGTGATCCGTGCTGCTGTCGGAGGCTATGATGATCTCCATGGTTTGTCTTCCTATCACCTGAGGCCACAGTGATATCCACTGTCCATGCTGCTATGTGGGCTGGGGAGCATGTCTGTGGTCTGTGCCCCCACTGGAGGCCATGTCCATCTCCACGGTGCATGTTACCACAGGAGACCACGTTGATGTCCTTTGTCAGGACTGCTACCTGAGGCTATGCTGATGGTGTTTGTGGTTTGAGCTTCCACCAGACACCACGTTAATGTCCATGATCAGGGCTGCTGCAGGAGCTCATGTTGATGTCTGTGGTCTGGGAACAGTGCTGTGGCTCTGGCTGTGTTGGTTTCTGCGCTCTGTGCTGCTGTTGCTGTTGGAAACCATGTGAAAGTCCACAATCTGTGATGCCACTGGCTGTCAGGCACAAGGAGGCTTCTTTGGCAATGGTGCTGATGACTGCAGACTCATAACTGAGAATGAGAGACACTGAAAGCTTCTATAACAACTGCCCCACCCCCAACAGAAACAGTCCACACAGCAAACCATTTTTGCAAAGATGCTGAAGTGCAGATCTTCAGTTGATGGCTTCAGGAGAGACTAGGGGGCAGAGGAGGGTGCGGGGAGCTGGGGAACAACTCGGTTATTTTTAAGGAGCTGGTCATCGGGAGTTTGATCATTCTCCAATGAGTATATGGGCAACACAAATTGGACTTGGTGTGTTTTTTACTTTTTGAGGGGAGGTACAAAGGTGAGTGGGTGGACCTGGGAGGAACATTAAGTGAGTGTATGAAATCCCCAAGTAATCAATAAAAGTATTATGTTGGGAAGAAGAGCAGCCACAGCAACAGTAGTAGTAGTAGTAATGGTAGTGGTAGTCCCTTCATGATATTACAAAACACAAAGTTTCCATTTGTCACAGGTCAAGTATAATGCATCTACAGAAATGATGTGTGGGCACATCCCAAGGTAGCCTACAGTGTAACAATTACTTACATGGCTTTTACATCTTATTAGGGACTTAATATAGAGGTGAGTCAAGTATTTGGGTGGATGTATGTGGTTCCTGTAAAACACTGCTCAATTTTATACAAGGCACTAGGGCATCTGTGGATTTGGTACCTACAGAGATTCCCAGACCCAATGCCCTATGGATTCCCAGGTAAACCTCTGCCTCCACTGTATTAAAAAAAAAATGCTTAAAGTTACTGTCTTAGTTTAGTTCAGGTTGTACTGCTGTGAACAGACACCATGACCAAGGCAACTCTTATAAGGACAACATTTAATTGGGGCTGGCTTACAGATCAACAGGATCAGTTCATTATCATCAAGGCAGGAGCATGGCAGTGTCTAGGCAGGTATGGTACAGGAGGACCTGAGAGTTCTACATCTTCATCTGAAGGCTGCTAGGAGAAGATGCCATCCAAAAAACTAGAATGAGGTCTTAAAGCCCATGCCCACAGTGACACATTTCTTCCAACAAGGCCATACCTACTCCAATAAGGCCATACCTCCAAATAGGCCAGGCATGTTCAAACCATCACATTCCATTCCTGGCCCCATAGGCTTGTTCAAACATATGAGTCTATGGGTGCCATACCTAAAAATAGCATAATAAAAAATACATTCAGTCCAATATCCAAAGTCCCCATACTCTTTAGTTAACTTCAGCAATGTTAAAGGTTGAATGTCCAAAGTCTCTTCTGCGACGCATCTATTCATTTAACTGTAATCCCCAAGCAAGACAGGAAACCAGCTGGGCAAACTCCAAACTCTGCATCACCATGTCTGGTGTCAAGGTGGTCTCCGGATCTCCAACTCCTTTTTCACCTTGTCTGCAACAAACTTCTTTTACCTATGCTGGTTCCATTTCCTGTTAGCAGCTTTCCTCAGCAGGTATCCCATAGCTCTGACATCTTTAATATCTTGTGGTTTCCCAGGGAATTTCAACTTCTCAGCTTCTTGTTCCAATGTCTGGGATCCATGCATGATCTTCTGGGCTCCTCTAGAGGGCTTTTATCACTTCTCCAGCTCTGCCCTCTGTAGCACTCTAGGGTCTGGATGACTTCACTCCACAGCTGCTGCTGTTCTTGGTGATCATCACATGATACTGGCATCCCCAATTTACTGGGGTTTTCTGCTTCAACTGGACTTCACCAATAGCCTCTCACAGGCTCTCATCATAGACCTAAATCTCAACTTCTTTGCGTGACCCCTTCAGTCCTGAGCAATCAATTGCCACTGAGGCTGCACCTTCACCAATGGCTTTCCCTGGCCTCTCACAGTGCCAAGCCTCAGCTGCTCACCATGACCCCTTCATGCCTTCAAAACCAGTACCACCTGGGAGATTCTTACACATTCCCATGTACAGCTGCTGCACATGATACAAAGTTGGCTATCTCTGGAACACAGCTTCTTTGTGCTCTCAGAAAACACTTCCCAGATTTCACCTCAGTGATGCTGGGCTCTTCTTAATCACCGCTAATTTCTTAGCTCTAGGTAACCAGCACCAATTGTTCCAGTAGTCCCTTCATTCTTGACTCTAAAGCCAGAGGTACTTGGCCAAAGCTGTCAAGTTCTGCTGCTGTCTGGGACTGGAACATGGCCACCCTTATTCTATTACCAACTTTCTATCTTTTAACTCCTTCACTGCCTAAGCTTGGCTGTCCTAAATCTTGCTCTGTAGGTTGACCTTGATCTCAATGATCTGTATGGCCATGTCTCCTAATTGCATCCAGTCAGGACCAGCCACACTGGTCCACACCATCCCTGACTCCTAAGTCAAGCTAAAGGCATGCACCACCACACCTAGACTTAAGCTTTCCTTCACCTAGAACTTGCTCTATCTACACTGGCCTTGAACTCAGAGATTTGCTTGACTCTGTCTCTTGGGATTAAAATGTGTACCGTCATTCCTGGGCCTAAACTTTTCATGGTCACTGTTCCTCAACATCCAGATCAAAAGCCTGTGTCTTCCAGCCTCAAGATCTGGATCAAAAGTGTGCCCTCCATTTCTGGATTGTTGTTCATTGCAGATTAAAAGTCCAAACTATTTCTTGTTCAACTCCAAACACAAACAATAAGCTTAGCTGGGTGGGATCTTGCCCAGAGATCACCACTCCTTTAGTCTCTTTTATCTCCTTGAACATAACTTCCAGATCTATTGCATTTCCTGGTGCTCTTTTATTACTTTAAACCACGCTTTTTGTATTTTAGTCTAGAATTATATAGGTAATAATTAATAGTGGTCAACGGGGATTTACACTGTATAGAGGTTATTCTTTAAGAACTTTACATGTACACAGTTTATGTGATTCCAACTTGAGAGCTGGAGTAAATATTTATTCTTTCACTTGAGAACTGAGTATTGGACTGTTGTAGTGGTTCTCACTCAGCCAAAGGGGGTTGGGAATTCGGCCTGGGGAGTGTAATTCTAGATTCCATACTGACTAAAGCTGAACAGTCTAAATCAATGTTCCTTAACTGACATCTAGGACTCCCAAGATGAGGAATGTCTGGGGACCTCTTTGGCAGTCGTGACTGAGGATGGATGCCCCTGAGATCTAGTGAATTGAAGCATTCCCCACAACAAGGAGCTAGCTACTAACAGTGCTGAGGCTGGAACACTCTGGCCCTTAGCTTAGAAGGAACCTTCTCTCCTTTCCTGGTGGGAGTGCAGAGCAGGGAGCACTCACTACAAACTTAGCATTAACAAAAGATGAAGTGCAAGTTCAGCAGGTTGACTGGAGTGTTAGCCAACAACGGTTCAAAAACAAACAAGAGCAACGGTAAATTAGAAAACAAAAATATTAACACTAAAGCCAAAAATGAAAGTGGTAACCAGCGTCGTGATTTTAAAGCTGATTTTTGTATTCAAGCAGGGAAGCTCTCAAGCCCTTGCCCAGTCAGTAAAAACAGTTCCTGGTTCCCTAGAGCCTACCTGGAAGACAGGGAATGGGAATACCATCAATCCTGCCTGATTCTCACCAGCAACTCTGGAGAAATGTGCTTAGAGAGCATGTCCTAAGCCCCACAGACAGCAAGGAGCGGAGCATCCAGTCAGGACCACCCACACTGGTCCACACCATCCCTGACTTCTAAGTCAAGCTACCTCCAGACCTCAAAAACGTGGAAACTAAGAGAAACACGGTCGTCAGTAAGCTTTAAAAGTGTTTTCCAGAGGAAAACAGCAACATACCACAGTATTAAAAGAATAATATAGAATGTTGGAGTTTTCCCTGGAATATTCAGCTCTACAAAATTATTGCTGCTTTAGCAAGTTTAGCAATTTCCCAAATGAAAATAGATTTTTCACTTGCAGCAAAAGCTAGAATTCCAACTTAAGCATAAATACTGGTAGCTATGATTAACTTGTATTTATCCTGACTTTACACCCTAAGGTGTAAGGCTTTTAAAATACCAAATATCAGAAACCAAAAATTTAACTGGGATTTTAGTACTATCAAAACTTTTAGGCATATTAGTTATTAGAATAATATCCACACAAAACATTAAATAACAATAAAAAAAACTCCTGCACCCAACATAAGAGTATTTCATTTACAAATATGATTCTACACCAAAGGAGTCAGAAATAGAGATGTTCACACAGTGGGTCCCGTTTTTTAAAGATGTTCACAAGTGGCTTCTGGGCTGAATGGTGGACAACATGGTAGCCAACTGGGGAGCAAGAGGACCTCTGGGGCTCTGGCAGGGTACTGGCTCCTTGGCCTGGGGGCTGTGTAAATAGGTGTTTGCTTTGTGAAAAAGCATCAAATTCCACATGTAAAATGTGTGCATGCTAAGAAAAAGTCAAAATAAATGAAAGATACCAGACCTGGGGGTATACAGAGGTAGGATGTGCACCTGTAATATATGAGACCCTGGGCTAACACTCAGCATCACGTGCTAAGCAGTAAGTAGGAAGAAATTCAAAAGACTAGGTAAGCTCTATTCTGCAGAAGTGTCGTTCAACTCACTGACAACCAGCAGATTCGACACCAGGCCTACTCTGCTTGTAAGACTTAAGTCTCAATGCTATTTGGATGATCCAACATGGCACTGTGGAGCAAGCAAGTAGTCTCTGCAAGTGAGGACACTTGCCAGCAAGCTCATAACAGATTCAACCCATGGGACCCTCATGGTAGAAGGAGAGAGCTGGTTCCCACAAGCTGATTCCACGCATACACCATGACATGTCTGCCCAAACACACACAGAATAGGTATTTTTTTTTAATTTAATGGCATTCTTATATTTATGAGACGAGGCTGCAAAGGAACATAACTGTAGTGGTAATGTTGGTTGTCTGGATCAGGGATCCACTAAAAAGCAAGCACTGGGGACAACTGTGACGGATTTCCTTGTCAGACTAGTTCAAAGAGGGAAAGGCCCACCCTGGTGTAAGTGGTACCTTCCTTCAAGCCCAGATAAAGGAAGATGGAAGAGGAACTGTGTTGCCTATCTGCCTGCCTTCACTCTTGCTGGCAAGTCCACCCATCCTGCTGCCAACACTGCTGCGCTCCTTTTCAGGTTTCCCTTGTAGACTGAAGACCAGAAGCTCCACAGGCATCTTCCAGGCCTTCAGCTCCGATCAGGGACTACTGGGACATCCCACCGCATGGTCTGAGCACTGCCACACTCTGCCTGCCTGCCTGCCTGCGGTGCGCCAGCCACTGTTAGACCACTTGGGCTGTGCTGTGCAAGTTGATCTAAGGAACCTCCTTTTAATACACAGTCATTCTACGGATGCTGTCCCTTTAGAGAACCCTGACTGATACAATAATAAAAACAATGAGTTTCTTTTTAAGGATTGATAGAAAAGATCGCTGATGTCCAACAATTTCTACCAGACATTACTATTATGACCAACAGGAAAAAAAAATCTTTTTTTTTAAACATCTAATTTGTTCTTGTTTAACAATGGTGTAACTCAGTGGGCAGATGAGGAATGCCTGAGCAACGAGCTGTGCTGAGCCAGACGCACCTTCCCTCGAGAAGGCCGGATCACGGTATTCTCTTCGCTGACTGCATTCTCCAGTGAGGAAATCTCTGACCTTCAAAGTCAGTGCACTCAATGATTCAGAATCTGCTTCGTTGTAGTAATGCTTTGCTGCTGGGAGCTAAGGAAACAATAAATTTACATTATCAAGTTCACAGAGGAAGCCTATGTCCAAATTCAGTTTCAACTTTAATCCACCAATGCACTTTAGCCACAAGGTCCTCGTAACATCTCCACAGCCAGTACACGAGTGTAGATGCCAGGTTTCATGAAACCAGTGCCCACTATGAGTTTTTTATGTGTCCTTCTTTCCAGAGACCACCTCACTAACATCAGTGTGCGTTAGCCAATTGCTACCACTACCTACAGCAGGCAGTTGACCCATTCCAAGTATTGCCTTAGTCACGAGCTGGCCGACCTTCAGGATAACCTGCTGTCCCAGGACAGGGCCTAAGCAGGTAACAGCGTCTGTGTAAGCAGAGCACATCGAGCCAGTCAGCAGGAGAGCAGAAATGCACGCGTTCCTGCCTTAGAGGAGAGCCAGTCAACAACTCTTCACTCCATGTAAGTGCACAGAGAGGAGAGGACGTCTCTCTGAGGCTAGGGGAGGAGAGTCCTGAGAGGTGAGAGTGCAGGTTAGTAGAGGAGACTGAAGCTTATGTTAACAAATGCAGATGTTACTGATAAAAGCACAGAGTTGTGCGGGGAGAGGCTATTTGGGGAGAAAAGAGGAAGAGAACACTGTGAGGAGCTCGGGGGACAGCTGGGAATGGAAAGAGAATACAGTCCAAGCGAGCACCTCTGCTCACTCAGCATTCGAAACCAAAGGGGTCAGCGGCCACAACTTCCTTACCTAGAACATGGATACCATCAACCGAGTGCACAAACCTAAGTAGTACTGGGTGCAGTTACATCGGGTTTCAAAGAAGCTGAGACACTTTTGCAAGAACATTGTGTTCTGAATGAAGCACAAGGGTCTAAACCAACAGCATTCATTCCTAGCCAGCCCGATACCCGGCTCCCCTCTACAGTCCATCACCGTTATCAGCTACACTGGACGCATTGCCCTGCCCCTGTACAGCACGCTATCAAAACCACCACTGCAAACAGACTAGCTATAATTGAAGCCAAGCCTCCATCACTGGTCCATCTGTGGATGGGCTCTCTGCAGAACACCAATTTCACTAACCACTGGTACTGCCAATTCAACTACAAGACAGCTTCCAATTTCAACTGTGTGTGTGCATGCACATGCATGCGTGTGTACCTCTGTGTGTACACACACTTATGCACGCAAGTTGAATGCGCATGTGGTAGCCAGACATTGACATCAGGTGTCTTCCACTACTTTTCTCCATTGTACTTTTTTGAGACAGGTCTCTCACTAACCTCAGAGCTCCCTGGCTTGCCTGGCCAGCACATTCTGGGGATTTGCCTTTCTCTGCACCCCGGTGGGTGCCAGGGTTACAGATGTGCTTACATGCTGTTGCACTGGGCTCTTACGGAGGTGCCAGTCCTAAACTTGGATCTTTGTTCATGTGCAGTGAGCACTTCTCCCATTGAGCAGTCTCACCAGCCTGGCAGCTTCCACTCCTAGGAGCAAGAATTGTATTAACTCACTGTGTCACCACGGCTGCCCTTGCCTGGCAATGCATGGGGTTTCTGAGCCACATTTCCAGGGGATGGGGGGGTTGGGGAGTGGGGAAGACAGTCAGAAGCAATCTGGGCTCAGTTTTAGTCCCTGTTCTCTAGGGAATTTACTCAGCATCAGTAAGACAGCACTCTGGGGCCCCGGGCAGCATGCACACCTTAGTGAGATGAGTCAACTGGCCAAGGTTATTTCTGTCTGTTTGTTTTGTTTTGTTTTCGACACTTTAAAAATGCAGTCTAAATAAAGATCACCTGAGTTTTTAGTGCTCAGTGTTTTCAAAGGGGAAGTTATAAGAAAAGACTCCCTTCTTCAACAAAAAGAGGGTTCCAAGTGACCAACTGGGTTATAGTTCAGCTAATTGATTAAAAGCATAATTATAGATAAAAATCACTCTCCAACACTGATATGCTGAAACAAGTCACTGGAATTTTCCTTTAAGAACACCACAAATTGTTTTGCCAACTAACACAAGCATTGGGTCAAAATTACAATTATTGTATAAATGTAATGTAGATAATTAGTGTTAATTAAAGACGCCAAGTGCTCGACTTGAGATTTCCTGTTTTAATTCTCTATATACAAAATTGTTCATCATCCCCCAGTTGTCATATTTTCCCAATATCTTTGTTTCCTCTAGCACAAGACTAAGAACTAATCACAAATACAGGCATTTTGTATTTAATTTCCCATAGAACAGTAGGTATAAGTTTTCTCTTGCTGTTGTAACATATCTTCAAAGGCCTCTGCTGCTAAAACCACACTAAGTTTCCTTGTAGATCTGTCCACCAGTATTCAGCATGCACACTGGATCCTCTGCCAGAATCACACCAGGCTGACAACAAGGAGTGAGCAAGTCCCAGGGAAGACTTTCCAAGCCACTGGGGTTGCCTGCAGTCCCTATGAAGGTAAGACTTAAGTGCTCGTTTCCTTGCTGGCTGACAGGCTTGTCCCCAGCTTCTAGAGGATGCAGCCACTCTGATTTATAGTCCTCTTCCTCTACCTCAATGCCCCCTTTGCCCCTCTGCCCTCATCTCTCTCTCCAAGCTATTCATCAAAAACCCTCCCTTCCACTGTTAAGGGCCCTTGTGATTACACTGGGCCCATCTGGATAATTCATGTTAATCCCTCTTAGAAGTTCCTGACTTAATGTGCAGGGTTCCTTTTGCCATGAAGGCAACCAAACAGTAAGGCCCAGGCCCCTTGCATGCAGATGGGGTAACTACCTATGAAGTGCATATCAGAGAATCTCAGAGACAAAGCTTGGAACTGTGTCAAAAGGATGGACCATCTAGAGCCTGCCATATCCAGGGTTCCATCCCATAATCAGCTTCCAAACGCTGACACCATTGCATATACTAGCAAGATTTTGCTGAAAGGACCCAGATATAGCTGTGTCTTGTGAGACTATGCCAGGGCCTAGCAAACACAGAAGTGGATGCTCACAGTCAGCTATTGGATGGATCACAGGGCCCCCAATGGAGGAGCTAGAGAAAGTACCCAAGGAGCTAAAGGGATCTGCAACCCTATAGGTAGAACAACATTATGAATTAACCAGTACCCCGGAGCTCGTGTCTCTAGCTGCATATGTATCAAAAGATGGCCTAGTCGGCCATCACTGGAAAGAGAGGCCCATTGGTTGTGCAGACCTTATTTGTCTCAGTACAGGGGAACGCCAGGGCCAAAAAGTGGGAGTGGGTGGGTAGGGGAGTGGGTGGGAGGGTATGGGAGACTTTTGGGATAGCATTGGAAATGTAAATGAGGAAAATACCTAATAAAAAGTATATAAAACAAAACAACAAAAAACAAAAACAAACAAACAAAAAAGAAAGTGTGAGTTCTTCTGTTCACACTACACAGCAAAGCACAGTCACACACACAGTTATTAGCACTTGAAAATATGAAACAAGTGGTAGAGCACACAGAAAACATTAGTGCTAAACTTTCTGATTGCTGAAAGTAGGGCAATCCCAATATTCCCTATCAATACGCCACCCTTTTGGAAGTACTCAATGTAGGAATCTCGAATCAGACTTCTAATTTTAATTTAAGCTATATTATACAATATATTGAAACCTACTTGAAAGGCTTACAAAAGGCTACGGAAGAGTACTGATAAGGAATTACGCTGTTTCAAATCCTAAAACTGCAAGTGACGCTGGTTTTAAATACTTACGAACATTCCCATACATTTTCTAGTATCCATACTATGAAACTACATTCAAGTGTGGCAGGCAATGGCATCAATCATCTGTCGAGTCATCCCACTAATTTCCAAGCCATCTGTTAGTTCTTAGAAATTGTTAGCATGATCCTTTCTTTGACGTATTGGCACACGTGGCTCAATGTCTGAACTAGGATTTGACTAAAGACGCCAAGTTCTTCCTCTGCTCCAGTTAGTTGAAGGGGGCAGGCAAAAGAGTGTGCACACACAAGGACCCTGCCTGTGCTGGAGGAGCAGCTCCTAGCCCCTCTGCTCAATCCACACTCAATGCCCCTGTTCTCGCTCTAACCACAATTAGACTTCACACACCTACTATTACTACCATCAGCTAAGCCATGAGAATTACTTATTAGGTGTGATTTCTACTTTCACTCTACAGTATTCCGTAAACAACTGGTCGAATCGTAGGGATCAATAAATTTTAAAGATACTGTTTGAAGTTAATAATGCATTAGTCATATTTGTAGTCTATAGAATGTCCATGGTCATATAAGCTGTTGGATAATACTTTTCTCCTGGAATTCTTGCTTTTGTTTCTTTTCAGGTTTGGTTCTAACACATTCTGACTCACTACCACACTCACCTTTATTTGGTTTTACATGTGTTTTACCATCAATTACCTGTCAACTAACTCTGGCCTTGTTGGCATTACAGTTTCTTATTCTTAAAAATAAAGAAAAACTTCACATAATGTCAGTTACATTGTTACCCACCAAAGCCAAACCCTTTAAAAACTCTAACTGGCCAACTGCTACCTCCCAGTCTCTGCACAAGTGAATCTTCAATCCTTTGTAAGACATCAGAGCTAAGTCGATACAAGTTGCAACAGGCTGCCCAGGAGGCTCAATTACTCAATATTCCGGGTTCTTCGGAATGCTATTAAACTCTAGTGTGTATCTGATGTGAAGTAACAAATTCTTCAATATAAAATATTACAAGGTTTCCTTAGCTTATCTTCCAAATCATCCAGGCACAGCAAAACACCAGGGAGACAGCATCCAACGAGAGCTCCTTCTCCCTAGCTCCTTACATCATCTGTGCAAAATCCGTAAGGTTTTCCTGTAAGTATGGCTCCTGGAAACTATTTTTCATGAATTCTTCTTCAGAACCACAGTAAAGCTTAATATTTTTCAGATGTCACTCCTTCCAGCTGCACGAAATCAACAAAAGCCATCACACCATCTTCAAAGTCCTCCGAATTGCATCTTAAGTAAATCACTGGACCTCTATGTGAAATGGGTGGAGCTTCACTCTTGATGACTCAAATTTTACTGCTTTGGTTTTGTAAGTTTTCCAAAGTGGTTTTTTTTTTCATCTCAGTAAATGTGTTGTGTAATGATTGGAACCATAAATTTAAGCTGACATGATCGTTTCCTACAAGAACTATACTGGAAGTCCTGGTACTCTGTCAGAAAATCATGTGAACTGCACGGCGTGGTCTCAGACAACACTCATTAATAAGGAGCTTTTGCAAGCCGCTGCTTTAACCATATAGAAGCTTACTCGTGCCTGCGTTTTTACCAGGCACAAGATAAGTAGCTTCTCGTTCTAGAAATGACGTGATTTGTTTTACGAGTTTGTACCCAGTAGAGGATCAAGATACATCCAGCTCTGTGGTTCATTACTTCATTATTTTCTTCTCTTATAGGTAAGATATACAAACTTACAGCGCCTAACGGAAAAGCCTTATCAAAACACTGTTGCCTGAACATACTTCACTGAATTAACTAAATCATCTATAATAATTTCATTCATTAATTATTGAACGTCAAACTACCAAACAGAGAGTAGAGTGTGGTGACTCATACATAAAGTCACGAGGCCGAGGCAGGGGGACAGTGAGTTTGGGGCTAGCCTAAACTACACATCATACCCTGTCTTACCAAACCAAACCAAACAAACTATGAACTGAAGGATTATAACAAAATGACTATAAAGGAAACCAAAATCAAGACCATGTAAAGCCAAAGAACTCCAAAGCAGCACCGGTGAACAGTCTGTAGACGCGGAGGAGCTGGTACCTCTCCTGAAGCAGAGCCGCTACACTTCCCAGTGCCACCAAGACACACACTTCAAAAGTGGACCTCGATGAACTCTGCGGATCAGCTCAAGCTACAGAGCGAACACTGAAGATTATATCAGCTTTACCGACTCCCACAGTCACTGTTGATGCTCAGAGTGCTTCATCAACTGCTACAGCTGGACCAACTCATATACACCGCTGCAGTGTGGGTGTGGCTGGTCCCCAAGGCTTATGTGCTGGCAGCATGGTTCCTGATCTAGCTATGCTGAATGGTGGTGCATCTGTAAGAGGGAGGCCACAGGGCGCCACCCTCAGAATGGATGAGTACTGATCTCAGAGAGAAGGTGAGGTAGGGACACTGGGTAAGTTCCTATGAGAACCAGCAATGGGAACAAATAGCTCCGGGATATCTGCTCCATTTCCGGGCTAGTACACGCCCCGGCAGCACTTGACTTGCTCCCACCTGCATTTCCACCAAGCTGTGATAGCCAGGATACAGGTGTAAGCTGCCAGCAGAGTTGAGACAAGCAAATCTCTTCAGAAGGCACCCAGCCTTACTTACATACTCTCTCATAGCAATGGAAAGAGGGTAAAGACACAGATTAAAGAGCAGCCCAGGGCATGCAGTCATATTAATGAGACTTAATCTTAGTCTAAACATTATTCAAATATTGAGAATATTTTCCATTATGAAATACACTGGCGGGGAGGGTGATTTCTAGTTACTTTTGGAAAGTGAAAATACCCCCAAAAAGGACATTTCTATAAAACATAATCTAAGTAAGAAAAAATTATGATGAAGTTTTTTTTCCCTAGCAATGTTACTAATTTTAACATGCAGCTGGTAAAAATATCTGTTATCAGATACTGGTACCATCACTATTTACTGGTGGAATAACAGTATACTAGTCTCCCCACATCATAAAAAGTAAATTCTCAGTTGTATCGTGCCACTCTCTCAGCTTAACATTACCCAACAGTTCCCATTCAGAGAAAGTGAAGTCCTCCAGCTAGGCCCTGATCTCTCTGCATCCCTGGTTGGCTCCACCCCCAACACTTCCCCATCAGCAGCAGCTCAAATGCCCCTGCCTGCCTGGCCACACTGTGCCTTCCTCCCCTCACCTCTAGTACTTCTCCCAGCACAGCTGCATACACACTCACACACAGCCCACACCGGCCGATCAGCTCCGTGCGGATGTGTTTGTTCGAGGCTGTCTATCTGAGACCTGGCACGATGCCTGGCTGTGGAAGGTGCTGGATAAATATTTATTGAATAAATGAATGGGTGAATAAAAGATGAGGCTTTGTGCCTGTGTAACAGATCTGCCAGAAGTAAAACGGGACTTCTGATACTTCTAACCACATTATATTATCAGAGAATACCTGTATCATTCCAAGAGCAAATATGTACACACATACAGATTACACAAATAGAGATTATACCACAACAGCATGGGCTTGCCATCGGAATCTGCCTCAGCTTTAATGCGGGCGTTCATGGGCGACTAAGAGGCCCCAATCTCCCACTGACTTCACCATTGGCACCTTTGTTCTGCCCCAAACATAGAGACAGGGGGAAGACACAAGGACAAAGGGGTCAGGCCAGCCACCAGGTCACTGAAAGGCAGAAAGGAATAAACTGTAGGTCAGCACAAAGAGCAGAGGCAGGGACGAGGAAAGTCAGCAACATCAACAGGGCAGCAGGATGCAGTCATGTCTGATGCCATGGCCGGAAAGACACGGAAAGAATAATAAGGGTGCTTTAGGAGTTGGGAGGTCAGCTCCCCGACACTGCCTGTCCACCAGACGGCTGGCTTACAGACTCAGTTAAATACGTTCATAACTGAACGGAGCCCAGAAGCAGGAAGGCCAAGAGAGCAACTGTAGCAGAAGCGGCACCGTCACACAGACAATGGTGTGCATCTGAGAGGCCCCGGAGGGCAGAGCCTGTGCCTGAGGTCCTGGTCCCTGAAGGGCGGAAACAGATTCAACCCCCTTTCACATTACAAACAATATTCTGTATTTCCCAGTACAAAGCCCTTGAGACAGTGGTACAAAGGCAAGAAGGCTGCAACAGGCCAGTGTTTACGACCCCGCACTCCCACCACACACACCATGCCCCCGTTTCTCTCTCCCTTGGCCATGGCAAGGCCAAGCTGAGCCTACCAGATTCTCTCCTAAAGATGCATACCTTTAGTAGGAAAATGGGATGGTAAATTCAAGTCACTGCAGAGTGACGAACAGCCATGTTAATAACTTCCCTTGGGACATGCATTGTCTTCCAGCAGCATTGGGCTCTCAACGTATACCCTTTCTATCATGGTTTCTCTCCTTCTGTCCCTCCTATTTATTTCTTTAGCTAGAATTTGATTGTAACCAAAATACACTATGGTTTCTGCTTATTACTGTCCATTTGCTTAGCTTGCAAATGAGAATCTACCCAAGGCTCTGAGAAAATACTTTTTTTTCCATATTACAAAGAGGGTTGGGACCTGATGTGCCCAATTCTTAGTACTGTGGGTAATGTGTTTAAGTACAGACTCGCACAACTACTGAGAGATGAATGATTTTAAAATCTTGAAGCAAAATCTAAGCATGTAGGAAAAATAACGAAAGCTACAATGTTCAGTAAGAGAGTCCGGGACAGGAGAAGGAAGAGCCAGCCGCTGAGGCCGTACTCCTCCAGAGCCAGCTACAAGTCTGTCATATTTCATCACAGAATGAGCTTGGATAATCAAAGCAAAATCTCTATTAATGTGTGTGTGTGTGTGTGTGTGTGTGTGTGTGTGTGTGTGTGTGTGTGTGTGTGTGTTTCTTAGGGAGCAAACTCAGGGCCCTGCACACGCTAGGCAAGTCCTCTATCACTATGCTCCAGCCCCAGCTTTCTGTGGCTTTTGTCAGCCATTTGAATAACATGAAACTCCCGATTTCAAAAGGAAATAATGGGTGCAGGATGTGAAGCTCCCAAAGAATGAATAAAAATGTTACATTGAAAAAGAAGGAAATAACCAACAGCGCAGACCCAAAACAAGACAAGGAAGTTGTCTACGGCTCTACACAATTAAAAGGACCATATTTGTACTGCAAGAATACTTTTGGCACTCATCGTGTGCTCTCAAGCATGTCTCTTGTCTTCCTTCTTCAAACACTCTGACGCATCCTGCACAGGATCCTGTGCTCCATGCCCAGCAGATGGCGCTGTTTAGGGAGCTTGCAGGACCCGGGAAGGGAGGCAGGGCTGGTTGGGAGTCAACTGGAGGCCTTCCTATGTGTTCTGCTCCTTCCCAGTACCATCTCTGCCTCCTGGTTTCACCATATAGTAAAATGATGTTGTTGCAAGATCTACCCACCAGGGACCGAGCCACTTGGCCACTGTGCCTTCACTGCCACCATAACTGGCATCTCCTGAAACAGCCACAATCAACCAACGTGTCAGGCATTTTGTTGGGGGTCGGTTGGGGAAGGAACTAAGACAGACTGTTCTCGTGTCCTTGGCCACCCAAGAGCTTGCTGCTATTGCCTCTCTTCTGATTCTTCAGGTCCTGTTGAAGCCAGATTTACTATAAATGCCATGTCATCTCCCAGTCTTCACAGTTGCTCTCTGTAGCCAACCTTGCCCACTTGACACAACCCTTTTTGGTTCCTGTTGTCTTCTTTTTTGCTCATCTGTCACTATTAGCAGGCCACCAAAGCTCGTACATTCTATCAGAGCCTCTCTGAGGCCCTGTGTCAGGGACTCTTAACCAGCCAAGTGTTCACAGGCTGGTCACAGTTAACGCTCTGGGTGAACACTACACTTGACTCCAAGGAAGCGTAATGTTCTCTGAAGGCTGTTGTTCAGTAAAAACAGATCAGTGCTTGACTTGCCCAGATTGTTCAAAGCCATAATCACAAACACATCCAGAAACCCCATAAGAAACATTGCACATTAATACATTATTATAAAGGCAGGTGTTGTATAGTAAATAGTTGATTTCATTGAAAGAAAACTTGCCATAAGTTTAACACGTAAAACCAGTCATAGTGTAATATTAGTGTAATAACTTGCCAAACCAGATTGGAAACTGAAGATATTTCTCTTGCTTATGTATCAGAGGACACATGATTTAATCCTTTAAAATAATTAACATTTCATTTACTTCAAACTTTGTCTTAGGAACTGTCTTAATGCTGTGAAGAGACACCGTGACCAAGGCAACTTATAAAAATGCACTTGGTGGTCTGTTTACAGTTTGAGAGGGTTGCTAGTCCATGGCCATCATGGAGGAAGCTATCAGGCGCAACATGGGAGCAGCAGTTGAGAGCTTTAGATCCTGATCTGCAGGCAGCAACCACAGATGAGAAAACAGGCCTGGCATGAGTCTTTTGAAACCTCAAAGCCAACCCTCAGTGACACACCTCCTCCACACCTTCTAATCCTCCCTAAGCAGTACCACAACTGGGGACCAAGTTCAAATATATGAACCTAAGGGTGTTATTCTTATTCAAACCACAACAAACTTACTGGGGAGAAATAAGCACTGTGAACATACTATGCCACTTAGATCTGAGTGCTTCACATTGTGGTAATCACGCACACTCAATCCCCAGTAATGTGTAGACAGTGTAGCAACACGCTACATCAACTCACAGAAGGAAAATAACAGATCCTTGGGAAGTTTAGCTGCCGATCTAATGCAAAAATTCTTTAAGATAAAAAGCATCACAGAGCTTCCAAACACAGCTGTAACCTGATGAATGTTTCCTAAAACAAAACAGCAGATGGACTTCCGACGTCCCCTGCCCACCCCTCCCACCAGCCATCCTGCAATGTCCCCAGATATGTTTGAGCCTTGGGGAGTGGGAAGAGGGATGCTGTGGGGACCTAACGGGTCAAGGTCAAGATTGCTGCTAAACATCTCACAGGGCATAGCACAGCTCTCCACAAACATTCCCCAACCTCATGGACTTGAGACGCTCTGTCCTACATAAAAAAAAAAGTCAAGAGGAAATAGCAGCTGACAAGAAATATGGGCATCACCATTTGCCTCAACCACATACCTTGGACGCCTGTGGTGTGGAGACCATGTGGATTGTGCTGGGTTTGACACCACTGGCGTAGGTCCGCTTATAGAGGGCAAATCTGCTTTTCCTCCTGCCCCTGTCACCATTAGGTAAAGCACCATTGTACCTAAAGTAGAGACAACAAAAGCGTTCAGTTGCTTGTAAGTTTTAAAAGCATTAGGTGTGAGCATTAGTGCAAGAGGGCAGGAATAGCCAGAAAGCTGCTCACTGAGCCCCCACAGGAGGAGAGGGTTGTGAGCAGACTTCAGCTGCAATAAAGCCCAAATCGCTTCCAGAGACTTCATTTAAGAGTGATGGACACGCAATTATAGGTTTCCTATTCTATAAAGATGGACTCTTTAAATCTTCCTCCGAAGAGACAAGGGTCTAACTAAGCAAATGAGCATCCTGTAGAGGCTGTATGAACGCTGGCTGGATTCAGCTAGAGCCATTCTAACAGACCTCAGAAAAACACTTGAGAAATATTTTAAATGAACTAGTTAGGAAAGAGTATGCTAATTAAGCCTCATCTCTTACTTTCAAATCATGTTAATGCTTTCTGTAAGATCTTTATTCGCAAAAACACTAAATTTAGTTACTTTCTTCAGAGTTTTGAATCCTGTATGCATTCTCATTTGTTTGAATCCTATACGGCTAGGTTAACAGAAAAAAAAATACAACTTGTACAAATTATACATGAGTTTTACCCAGCTCTAAAAAAAAACTTGGAAAGTAAACAAGTCCTGAGGTAGACTGCTTATATTTATTTAGCTAATGCCAGAGTTTCAAGGAATTTGGGATTACAGCTGACAATTTGGTTTCAACTGCGTGCACTAACCATGGCTTAACTACTAATCTCTGAATGTTTTAACCAGCATCCCATGTGGCCATGAGCATTTGACTAAGACTCTTTGCTGGCACCATGGCAGAACTTCCTCCCAAGAGAAGATGTGGAAGAGAATCGTATAAAATTTACTAGGATAAACACAGCTGCTCTTAGGCCCTCTGAGAACAGCAAAGAGAAGGGCCACAGGTCTGGGGGCCTGTGCCTACTCTGTCTTACCCAATAGACCCTTGGCTTGACTCCTCCCACTTTGTACAGAAGAGAGGTGTGGTGGAGGTGTAGGGTAAGGCCCCTGGGAACTGAGCACGTTGGAACAAAGGGGTCTGGGTGTGTTTATAAGGGCTGAGCCAATGGCCCTACCAGACAGGGGTTTTACATCACCCCGAAGATATTAGTCCTGTGCCTGTCATCTGTTTCCATGCCCACCCCAGCAGAATTCCAGCTACCCAAGGATGTCTCCATGCTAAAGGAAAAATTGTTTCAAGTCTTAGGAGTCTCTTTTTCCCTCAAGCAAGATTTATTTAAAAAAAAAAAATGTACATTTTGCCTAAGTCTGCAATCACTAGTATCAAGTACTCACAAGTAAACAATCACCATAGACTTACTTGAATATATTCTGATGCCACTTAACTCGGGATTAGCAGCATATATATATATATATATATACATATATATATATATATATATATATATATGGAAATACGTAAACCAATTAAAGGCAAGATAGTCAACAAGTTGGAGAGGTGTTTTCACTGCTATGGAGGAGACAAACTATGAGGTCTGTCAAGGTTTCTCATGTCATACAGTGTCCTCACTGGGACACTCCCAGTCAGGGGCGCCCAGCCTGGGCACTGTGCCACAGGCAGTGTGGCTCTCTGCTCAAAACTGCATTCCCTTCTTCCAAACCCGGCCCTCCCCTCCCAGTACCACTCCCTGGCTGGGTAAGATGGGACTGCCAGCATCTTCCTCTGTCCCTATCCCCCTTACATCTAGTCCAATTCGGTCAACAACATCCTCGTCCTAGGACACGTAAAACCGGGGCAAGGGACAACTAACCATTTTCGGTGAGAGGCCCGAGCAACACAGACACAGAGCTGTGGGAAAGTCACATTCTGGCTAAAGCAAAAAGCAGGGGGAAACAGACTCCATAAGAGCTGTTATGGACTCTGATGCTCTTCTAACCCTCAATTCATGAGAGGCCGTTTCACAGCCTCAAAGCTCCATTCAGCACAAAGGGAAGGGGTCAGAAATGCCAGCACATGCAGAAACAATTTAACTTATACTGCCTGGGTTCGTGCATAGATGCACAGATACTGAGGTTAAACAAATACAGCAATGCATGCATAGACTGCCTTCTTATTGCATCCAGACAATGAATGGCAAGTGCAAAGTCCTAGTGGAAGCAAGACAGTGAAGGGCAAGCAATGGCAAGAGATAAGTCGAGTTTCTCATCAGATTAAGTGCCTCAGCCTACACTCAGTGTTTATCAGCATCCTGCCTTCACAAGAAGCAAACGCAGTGGGGTTAGAAACACATGGGACGGGCTGTCGAGATGGCTCAGTGGTTAAGAGCGCCGACTGCTCTTCCGAAGGGTCCCGAGTTCAAATCCCAGCAACCACATGGTGGTTCACAACCATCCCTAACGAAATCTGATGCCCTCTTCTGGAGTATCTGAGGACAGATATAGTGTACTTACATATAATAAATAAATAAATCTTAAAAAAAAAAAGAAGAAGAAGAAGAAACACACAGAACAAGGGAAAGCACTCTGGAGTTGTCGTGAATCCAAGCCAGAGATTAGAGGTAGAACACACACAGAGAAAGAAGATTCATCGAGCCCCAAGTTCTGAGTTCCATTAGGGTAAAGGCTGTGGGAAGGAGGGAAGAGCAGACAGGGTGAGACTGCAAGAGCAGGGTACTGCAGGAGAAGTACCTGGGTAACAAGGAGTCTGGGAGGATATGCTCAGTTAGTGTGACAGGACCAACGAAGTACACAAGGAAGGTACACAGGTCAGCAGGAGCTCACATGGGCCGTGCAAGGGATCGGTGCAGAGCACTGTCCCTGCCTGAGGGGCAGGGAGGAGATGGATGCTGCCTCCCCCAAAAAGATACGAGCACATCCTGGAGTCTGTGCATGGACCTTTCAGAAAAAGGCCAAGGCTCTCAAGATGAAGTCGTGTTAAACGGTTAGTGCGACCTAATTCTAATAACAAGCACCTTTAAGAGGCACTCTGAGACAGAGGAAGGGACCACGCAAAGATGGAGGGGGGCCCATAATACACAAGCACACTCAGGAATTCCTGAAGCCACCTAGAGCCGGAAGAAACCAGGAAGGCTCTTCCCTGGAGCCATCAGAGGGCACAGGGTCCCGCCCACACCTTGATCTCAGCCTTAAGCCTGCCAGGACTGTGAAAATGTAAACACCTGTTGTTCTAAGCTATCGAGTAGGTGTTCATTTGTTATATGAGCCCAGGAAATTCCACAGGCTGGATCAAAGCAAAATGGTGAGAATGGGCCAGGGCATGATAAAGATGTGGCATTAAAAAAAAAAAAATCAGCGTCACTGGAAATCTTATGAAAATACAGAAAGCTACACTCCAGACATTCTAATGCAGTACACGGCTCCAGGTCCACAGGACCTGTGTGACACTCCACGGGATGTACTTGTGTAGGAGGAAAATTCAAAACAATTCAACAGTATGGACATAGAAAGGAAAATTCGGAGAGGTTCTGGCCTGGCCAGGGTGAGGGCACTTCTAAAACCAGTACTGGAGTTACAGACGACAAGCAGAGGACAGCTGCCACGGGTCCTGTTGGATATTCACATCTCTCCGGCGCTGGAAAGGCTTTCCCTAGGAGGACTCCTTTGTAAACTTTGTATACTTTGTAAACTTTATTATCCCTCAAGGCAGGAAAGTATCCAGCCCCCACCCCTCCACCCCTCCACCCCCACCCTAACCCACACACAAGCTCCGGCAGCCAGGTCCCTCCCCAAGACCTCCCTAACTGTCCTAATGGCGTTTCCAGCCTCTGTAAGTATTATAAAGGTCAACTCTAGCCCCTCAACAGGACCCTCCTGAGATTACACTAATTTTATGTGAAAAGTGTGAACAAAAGCCACCAATCCCTGAATAGGTAAACCCACCAATCGCTGAGCTCCCCCAAATCCAGGACTTGAAATCCTACCAATCCTCACCCAGGAAATCTGCATGATAAAAGCCCCCCCACCCCCAATGCACACACACACACACACACACACACACACACACACACACACACACACACACACACAAGAACCCCTATAAAAACACTGTGCTTTGTCCAATTCCCTGCTGTGGCCTCCCTCCCAGGAATACAGGTGACTACTCCTGAGTTCGTCCCTCCACACCCTGGACCCTCCAATGAATCTCTTTTATGAAACTTGTTGCCTGGTGTGCCTCTCTCACCAGAAGATGACAAGAATCACTGAAGAGAAGAAGCAAAGAGAAGGCTGCGGCTCCTTGGCTCCTCAGCTCAGCGGGGGATACCACCGCTACTCCATCCTGGGAGCTGCAAAACCTCTGCTGAGGAGGCTTCCTTGGAGCTGTGCGGTCCCTGCGCCCCCTTGTCTCAGGATACCCTTCCTTTGGAACACTGTCTCTCCTTAGAACTATGTGGTTCCTGGGTTTCCGAGTTTCCATCTGAGCAGAAAGGCCAACAATTTCTGTGGGCCTTTGCCATGGGATGTTAACTAAAACAAAGAGAAGGAACCAGAGCCCTGTTCAGGAAAAAGGTGCAGAGACGGCAAGCAAAGGAAGCTGAGGCCGTGCTTACAGATAGAAACCACTACAGAAAACTGCCATTCTTAGGCACGGGCAGGAGGACCAATCCCGGGACAAAGTTTTATCATAAAGACAGAACAGAACTCCGTGAGTATCTAACCAGGTCAATGGGGCATGTGAACAGAAAGGAGCGATGCTGGTCTGGAACAGAACAGGCCATGCTGCCCTCACCATCTTCACACACTAAACAAAGCCAGTGCCCCCAACCCTATGCCTCCCTGAGCCTCCACGGTGGCTCTACCCGGAACAGCAGAATTCTAGGAAAGCACTGTGCATCCATCACCCACTCCAGTTTCCCAGACCTACCATGCTCTGACTGCTTCAGCCTATCATCATTTGGTTTCTGTCTCAGATGGGAAAGTGCACTTCGTCACTGATCAGGGATGCCCAACGTCCTTCCACCCCTTCCTCTTCAAGGTCTCTCAGGGGCTTTCCTATCAAGGAACATGTCTGGTGGGTTAACGAGGGACACAAATCCCTCATCACTGCTCTACTGAAAAGTAGAGTCTGTCTAACTTCCTCTTCCCTAAATGTGGGCTGACCTTCATGGCTTATGACTTACTTGCCAACAAGATGCAGATAGAGGTGAGAGTCTGAAACTTCCCAAGCCAGGTGTGACACTCTGTGGTCTCTGCTGGGGACCCTGAGGACCTGAGCTGCCACAGGCAGTGCTAAGGCGGTGTTGGGCTTTAGAATGGCTGGTGATATTCTCACAGCGTTCATCTGATGCCCAAACCATTTCAGGTCCCGAACTACCAGCTTCTAACAACCAGCTCTCCTCCCTTCTCCCTCCCATCTGGTCCCATTACCCCTAGAGAACTGTGACAGGCTTGGAGAAGTCGAGGCACCTGGCACGGTGTACCAGAGACACACAGTAGGCACCGAAAGCGTCCCTGTCAGTTAGGCTAGCGCAGCGCCTTTGCTATGGTAGGCCCAGGCAGAAAGGCGGAATTCTGCTTGTAGAGGCAAAAAAGGCACTGCTTCCAGAAGAAGGTCAGGCTGCCCTCTGCCTGGCGAGCCTTTCACGGTGACTCTGTAGGAACAGAGCGTCCCGGCACTGCTGACTCATCCGCTATAGCTGCTGAATGGGGCGCTCTGATTTGAGCCCACAAGGTGCCTTTCAAGCTTCACATAAAAAAAAAAAATCTGAGGATGTTTTTAAAAATCCATTTACTTAGTAGATGAGCGTTACCTCTGCAAAGGTGCAGAGCCAACAGCCTGCCTTTGTGGTAAAATTACATGGAGTTTAAGATAATGCAAATCCTTTGGGGAAAAACATCCACCCAAGTATTAAAGGGATTCTCTTGGTTTACAATATAGAGTTCATATACTAAGGTCCATCAATATGGTTTTCTGTGCACTTATTTTCTGCCAAGAAACCTGAAATGGGAGCACAGCTCTTAGGCTGGTAAAAAGCTCAAAATGGGAAAAACACCAGAGACTTAGCAGGTAGGAAAGGTCACGCAGAACCCAAAGCCATGCCCACTTCTATCCAACTCCAAATCGCACGCTTTCCTGAGCACAGCGATGACAAGGTATCATCAAGGCATTTCCTGACACACAACCGGTGACACCATCTTGAAACAATACTTGCCACCTAAAGATTCACTTGTCAAAAAGAACAGACAACCCTGAGAGAAGGGGTGACAGGAGCACCCATCCTGGAGTCACTGCAGGGGCAATGAGCTCTTACGGCAACATCCGTGTGGAATGAAGAACAGTGGGCTCCCGCAATGGAGGCAACAATGGCATCCAACGGTCATGTTCCAGAGACAGCCAGGGTTTTCATTTCAGACTGAAGGCTCTGCCTTCCTTTCAAAGCAACACCTGTCACTTTCACCAATAAATCATAAGCAGCTACTGTAACCACAGATGAACAGCATGTAACCCAGCAACAGGATGCAGGCAAGGCAGCAGCTAGTACTGTCTCACACACAGAGTCCTGCTCCAACGAAGATGCTTGTGAACCACAAGAGCCTGGCCCGCCAGCAAACCATTACAGTCTTGACGCCCTTACTATTTAACTTAGCGCACTGATGTCTGGACCTCTCTTCTAATGAACTGAAATGCCCAGAGATGTACAAGCACTGATGCACATTGCAGTCATGTAAGTCGCAGGATTGGGTTTTAGCCAGAGCAGTAATGATGTCATCACGGGAACATCGATTCCCTCTGAAGGTAACCTGCGGCGGCGGCTCTGTAAACATCGGTTCATTCAGGAGAGGCTCCCAGCTTGGGCATTAGAAGACTTTCAAGTATCAATTTCTTGTCGGAAATGGAACCTGCTCCGAGGAGCTATTCAAAATAGTATTAAATGTGAGACACATACACATACTTTTTTTTTTTCAAAAACGGTCAGGTAAGTTCATGGGGTGTGTCACGCTAAAGGCTGGGATCGAAGGAGTCAAGACACACAAAGAAACCTGAGTCCTGATAGGTTTAGCCAGCTGGAGAAGGCTGTCAATGCAACAGCAAACCTCTACTGGTAGGTGCTAACGAAAGAGATTAAATAGGAAAAAATCAATGAAATCAAAAGAGTATGCTTATGCCTATTTTTTGGTTTTGCCTTTTAGTGGTGGGTGAGCCCAAGGCCACACAAATTATCTACCACTGATATGGCCCCAGGCCTCCAATGGTACCCTTTGCATCACGATGCTGCCCTGGTGTCTTTGAGGCCAGCATATTGGCGTGTCCCACACATGTGGTTCCAGTCATGGGGTAATGACCGTCTTCCACAACAGACCTGCGTGACAGCACAGGCCATCCACCACGTTCACTTTCCTTCTCCTTTTGGGAAGTGGGTCTCTTCTAAGCAGCATCTTCTCTCTGCATCTCCTCCCTCCACACCTACGTGGTGCTTCACACAGAGGAGAGGCTCGTCAAACAACCAGCACGCCAGTGTGGGAACTGCTGGCTGTCTAAGGCTCGGGATGCACGATCTGTGGCCTACCTCTTCTCTGAGCTATAGCTGGGACTTTACCTATCATACCTGTGTCCTCAGCTACAAATGACCAATTTAATCAAGGGTAGTTCTCCAATGCTTCCACTTAGTCCACTCACGGACACAGGGACATTCCATGCAGCTCTAACTCTGGCATGTCGGGTCGGCTCTTTGATTCCTACTGCCACTACGGTTGACAGACACCACCCAACTCTTCACAGCAATGAAGACAGTCTGCTGATGCTGCGGGGCCTGCTTATCCTCTAGCTCTAGCTTCTCATGATCAAATACTTCTAAAGACCAAGCCTTACAAAGAGATGCCCATCCCCAATACCAAGAACCCTCAGCTGATCTTCACCTGCCCTTCCCAGGCAGGCTGTGGTGGTTACAATATGCTTGGCCCGGGGAGTGGCACTGTGAGGAGGTGTGGCCTTGTTGGAGTAGGTGTGGCCTTGGTGGAGTGGGTGTGGCCTTGGTGGAGTGGGTGTGCCCTTGATGGAGTAGATGCATCACTGTGGGTATGGGCTATAAGAACCTCACCCTAGCTGCCTGGAAGCCAGTCTTCTAGGAGCCTTCAGATGAAGATGTAAAACTCTTAGCTCCTCCTGCACCATGCCTGCCTGGGCACAGACATGCTCCCACCTTGATGATAATGGAATGAACCTCTGAACATGTAAGCCAGCCCCATTTAAATGTTGTCCTTTATAAGAATTGCCTTGGTTAGCTGGGCGTGGTGGTGCCGCCTTTAATCCCAGCACTTGGGAGGCAGACGCAGGCGGATTTCTGAGTTCAAGGCCAGCCTGGTCTACAAAGTGAGTTCCAGGACAGCCAGAGCTATACAGAGAAACCCTGTCTCGAAAAACCAAAAAAAAAAAAAAAAAAAAAGATTTGCCTTGGTTATGGTGTCTGTTCACAGCAGTAAAACCCTAACTAAGACACAGGCACACACTCAAGCTCATCCCTCCTCGGAGGCAAAAAGCCTGGTGTGGGCAGAAAAGGCCTGGGTCCTGGCCCACCTACAATCTCCATGTACTCCACAAAGCCCCTGCACTCCTTGAGAGGAGGTTTCTACAGTGTGGATTCTGTCCAGTGTGCCTTGAGAGGCCTGACTCCTGACCTCAGCCTCATTAGCACCGCACCCATGCTGATCCCTGGGCAAGCACTCTGCTCGCCCTGGCTCTCACTCAATTCTTATTGATTCTTGAAGGTCAAAGTTCCTCTACTTCTTCCTCCAAGCCTGCCACAAAAAAATAAATAAATAAAAGAAAGAAATAAAAAGAAATAAAATGGGGGGGGGGGCTTGTAAAGAAAACCCAGTGCCTAAACAACAAGACAGATATTCACAATAAAGAATATTTGTTATTTAATATTCACCTTTGCCTTTTGAAGTTTTCCTCAATTCTTCATTTCATATCAATGCTGTCACAGAATCAAGCAAAGTAATTTTTGTTTTAACTGTGCTAGGGCCTGAATTTTAAGCAAACATTTCTCAGGATACTTGAAGAGGGTAGACAAAGAACCAGGAATGAGGAGGGGTACTGCTCTCTTTGTTCAAATGCTGTTTCTTTCAGATGACTTCTTTTAGTCTCTGTCTGGAGCCAACACGATGAAGTACCTCCGAGAACTAAGGGACTTAGTATCCATGCTTTGTGTCAGGAATGCTTTACTCGACTGGTGAACAGTTTAATTTAATTTCCGTAGTCATTTTTTTTCCTAAAAGAATAAAACTGCTACCCTCAGCCACAGTAAGATGCAGCAGGAGATGTGTTTATCCTTTCTATTACTGTTTCTATGACTTGTAGTTTGAGATCACGTGAAAAACAAACATTAAATCTTGTTTATGAATTCATGTCTTCTATATATTGACTACATTCCCATGTTTCAATAATAAATTTCAAATTCTAGTAAATTTTTTAAGACATCAAATCCTATGTATTCCTTTTTCATGACTTTGCTGTCTCTGTCTATTTTGATTTAGCCTCTCACTACCAAAATTAAGAAGGTGGGTATATAAACCATAGGTGGCAGACTAAAAACCCGGTCCCAATGCTGTATGAATATGGGTCCAGAGCCTGCTAACGATAAAGCTCCAGCCGTATCCTTCATGTGGCTCAGGCCACCTGTTCTAGTCAGTGTGTGGGATGAGCAGGGCTGAGACAAGCAGCGGTTAGAAATGTGATTGGTGGTGAGACAGTCTTTGGGGACCTGTCTCGGAACCACAGGACACCATCAGCTAGCCTCCCAAGCCGAAGAGAATGAGGCACCTGCAGGCTGCCACGTCTCATGGATGCAGAGGGGAACCCAGGTGAGGGGGAGGAGAGACAGGGATGAGGATTGAGAAGGGAGGTTAGAGTGGGGAGGGGAGGAGAGGGCAGGGAAGGGTAAAGTTCTACAGGGGTGAGAAGGAGGGCAGAGGAGGGCGGCACGCACAGAAGAACTAATGCTAAGGATGTTCGGAAAAGCCATATGGAAACCTACAATTTTCTAAGCTTCCTGATTTTTTCTTAAATGTATTCATATATTTTAAGTGGAGTTATCCTACACGGTGGATTATACTTATTCCCATATGTTGCCAAATAAAGAGGCCAGTAGCAGATGTGAGACACTTCCCTCAAGCTGTTGCTCAGACCTGCCCTGGAGACCCCACCCAATATGGCCTAGTGCCAACTGCTCCTCCCTACTGCCTACAGGAACTTGACGGGCAGACCCTGTTGCTGAGGACACCACGCGTGCTGGTCACAGGACGTGGAGAAACCAAGTTGGTGCTGATGGGGACGCTTCCTCTCTGTTGTTAGCTCTGACAGTCCTGGAAGCAGGGAGAGGGTAATCAACCGTCTTATCCAGTTGTGAGCTCTGTGAACTGCAATAGTTACTACGGTATAATTGTAAGCCCACTGGTATAAATGTTATGGGGGTAACCAACCACTTTCTGATTAGATTTAAGACCCACTCCACAAAAGGAAATAGGGCCTGTTCCTGCAAATCTGACTAAATAAATAAATACACACACAAGCAAGCAAGCAAGCATGCATGCCCAGGGTACTCATAAGCCCAAGTCCAGGGTTGAACCTATATGGACACTGAAGAGATTCCAAAGTCAGCTAGAGCATAGCCAACATAGCTTTGGCAGGCCCCGCCTTCTCCCATTCCCTAGGACTTGCGAGAAACAATTAGAATACATTCCTAAAGCAAGCCCCCAAGGTCTATTCCCTTATTTGGTCACTTCCTCTTCCTGAGATCCAGTTATCCAAGTATTGAAGTCCAGCAATCAAAGCCCCTTTTGGCTCACCTAATTAACATGCCCACTTAAAATTAAACATCTCATCCTAATAAGGGTTTCTCCTCTTACCTTTATGACCTCCCATTTTCTTATGGGCCACATCTGTCTCTTCTCTATCCAGAGGCAGTCCCCTTAGTTCCTCCTCTCCCTTGTTCACTTCCCCTTCTCCCTCATGCTCACTGTCAGGTCTTTGTCTCTTATTCCCTGCCTTCAGTTCCTCTGTCAAATAAACCTCCTTTGTGCTGAGAACTTGGTCTCGGGAATCCTGGCCCGATACTGAGCCCTTCAAACACCGCTATCAAACTGCCTTCTACATCTGTAGAGCTCTGCCAGTGCTTGAGGGCAGATCTCAAACCTCAGAGAAGTCCCTTGGTGCAGCAGCCAAAAGCGAACACATAAACTCACATCTGGTCAAAATGCAGAGAACTTGTCCGGGAGGAATACTCAGTCCCAAAGGAACAACTGTTATCATGGCCCTCTCCTCAAGGCTCAGGACCATCTGACCATCTAGAAGGAGGCAGAAAGACTGAGCCAGAGGACAGGGAAGACCAGAGCAAAAGAGCATCTTCCAGATGTGACAGGACCACTGCACTTATCAACTCACAGCAGCTGTGGCTGGCTGCACGTAATAAGGACAGTCAACATTCTACTATGCAATGCAAAGGGGCTTATGAGCCTGGTCCCGGCCCTCACTGAAGAGGTGTGGACAGCTGGGAAATTCTGTGGGATGGAGAGTTTTCTTTAAGAATGTGGTACCTGGTGGGTCAACTACATTCTAGTGGATGTCCCACACTCACAAGGGGAGGGACAGCACAAACTGGAATCCATGGTCTTCGTGTTTGTTTTGTTTGGTTGTCTTAAGAAGACAAAGCCTACGTGCGAGATGTGGGGTAGCAAGGTGTGCGTGGATCAAAGGTGAGTTAAGGGGAGAAGTTGAG
Organism: Mus musculus; assembly: GCF_000001635.26. NCBI lineage: Eukaryota > Metazoa > Chordata > Mammalia > Rodentia > Muridae > Mus > Mus musculus. Next base: position 48,156,499 of record NC_000080.6, on the reverse strand, counting down.
GGGGAATACAATCAACATACATTATGTGGAATTCTCAAAGAATAAAATAATAATTTTAACTAATGAAAAAATCTCATGGATGAAATAAGAAACAATGCCACCCCACCGGAGCCCCCCCCCAAGTCCCCTCAATCCTCCCACAGGTTGGTAAATGACTGTTGTTTAAAGCTAGCAGGTACAGAGTAGCACGTGGTAACAATTAGCTGACTGCTGCATCTCAAAGGCAAGTTAACTAAGTAGCTTCTTTAGTAATTAAAGATTTGAAGCCAAACATACATTATCTTTTTAAACTTTTATACATTAAAAAAAAAACTCATTCAGAAGGGTAAGCATAAATTAGAGATAATTTTAAATTTAATCCCTTTAAATCTAGTAAGAAAAAGAAATTTCAAAATGTGTACCATAAGAGTATGGTTGATATATTTGATTTCTTTCCCCAAATCATTTCCATTAAAATCTATGGTCTCCTAAACCTATTAATATATGATAATTTAATCTCATGGATGAAATAAGAAACAATGCCACCCCACCAGAGCCCCCCCCCAAGTCCCCTCAATCCTCCCACAGGTTGGTAAATGACTGTTGTTTAAAGCTAGCAGATACAGAGTAGTGATAATAAATATACGATAATTTTAATCTCACATAATCAACAGTCACAAGAGAATTAAGATAAAATTTATTACTTAGCAAAGAATTGATCCTTTAAGATCTGTTTACACACAAATCCTACCTCAACAAGAAGCCTCTAGAAAGGGCATCCCCACCACCCTCTGAAGACAGGAAGCACCTTTAACCCAGCACTGGCCCTGTCATCAAAATCAGCATTAAGAAAGGCGTATCTCAAAACCCAAAACTTAACTCAAAAAGAAATCTGGTCCGAACCAAAGCTTCAGAGTAAGCAAGCACTGGGGTGTCCCTTTGTACCATCCCAACCCACAACTCTGAAAGCCACTTCCCATCTCTTTCTCGTGTTTAAAAATGTTATGGCATGCCCCTCTTCCTACTCCCAAACAAATCATGCCAATGTGTTTAAACTTCAGTGTGTACACAGACGCTTTTTAGAATCTCACAGAAATACAGGCAAGCCAGAGCATGCAGAAACGCTGAGTGCTGCCGACACACAGAAGAGTGTGTTACTAAGCCTCGCTCCGGTCTTCTCCGTCTCTGGCTGGTACACTCTTTCTACCTCCTTCCCGAGTCCCACATGTGGCTGAGCACTCCTCGCTGTGCTGTGCCTGGTTCAGAGCTTATGCGTTAGCCGAAGAAAGGCTTTCATTGCTACTGCAGTTGCTTATCAGATATTTTAGCCCGGCTCAATTATTCATGGCAAACTTTTCAGAGACAACGTGGCTGGTTCAAATATAAAAGTTTTAAAGAGCCCAGGAGTGACGTTATTCGCGGCTTCCTGGCACACCTGTTGGCCCTATGTGGGTGACACCTTTTCCCTTGATTCTTCCTATAGCTGAACCACAAGACTAGGAAATATAATAAAAATACATACACCATCAGGCTCCAAGATAGAAACACTTTAAACAGGCATCTTAACTGCACAAGAGCAGATGGAAAAGATGGATTACACAGAAGGGCTTCTGAGCCTCTGGGCAGTAGATGCCATTGGCCACAACCGACTCTTCAGTGCCACAGCAGCACACTGCCCAGGAGCCAATGTGCTCTGGGTCATTAACCCACTGGCTTCAAAAGGAAAGAGGCTTCACGGCCACCCGGAAAACAGATACGCACATTACCCTGTCAATTAGCAAACAGCATACTATACTTAAATGACCACATAAGCTTAATGGAGGGACGATGGTATCAATTATTCAAGAACTGAAGCGCATCCGAGATCCACCCACCTCGATCTCTCCATTCACAAATGCTTGAAACACAGAGAAATGATAGGAAGTTGCAGTCACAGGAAGAGCCACAGCTCACAAACTCTAAATGATCTCACGCTTCACCCTTCACATCTCCACTGTTTAATATAGTAGACAGTAGCCATGAGAAGCTATCAAAGTTTCAGTTTAAAGTTAAGTGAAAATTAGAACTAGTTTTAATGCCACGTATCAGCCCAGTGGCTCATGAACAGGATGGCTGCCATGTGCAAGGTCTACTCACCAGCACTCACACATTTTCTAGCAGGGGGGTCATTAAGGTCACATGACCAATCAGTGGATAAGTCCTGAGTCCTAGTTCAAGTATCTTCTTCAGATTTCCAGAATCTGACAGGCTTTTGAGCACACTCAGGTTCCCTGAAATGCCAAGGCTAGAATACATTCTCAAACTCCACCTCTCGGCTTGATTCTGCACCTCCCCCCCACCCACCCACACACACACACACACACACACACACACACACACACACACACACACACACACTCCAACTGGTGATTAAGAAAATGTTCTATTGCCTTTTGAGGGAAAAAATATTCTATCATCAAAAATATTTTTCTGCCCGGGGCTGATGCATTTCCCCTAGAGACACACTTTGGAAATTTACAATGTAAGTTACTAACAAAGTATGATTTACCCACAAAAGTTCACCTTACAAACAACTTCCAAACAGATCCTGCAGACGCCAAACGGGCACTGATAAACCAGAGTGCCAGAATGCTTTCAAGAGCCTAAAATAATACTTCATCACCACACAGTACTTATTAGAACATTCATGAGGCAAATATGAACGAGCATAAAGTTTCAAGGGAAAAAACTTGATTATTCATCTCATTTGTGAGTCAGGAATATTCTCTCTCTTTTCAAGCCAGATTTATTTATTATTATACATAACTACACTGTAGCTGTCTTCAGACACACCAGAAGAGAGCATCAGGTCTCATTACAGATGGTTGTGAGCCACCATGTGGTTGCTGGGAATTGAACTCAGGACCTTCGGAAGAATAGTCAGTGCTCTTAACCACCGAGCCATCTCACCAGCCCCCAGAAATATTTTTATAAACATAATAGTAAGGATTTGTTTCACTTAATATATAAAAGTTTGATGTGTCCATATATCGAAACTTATAAAATTATACTGGATAAATCTAGAGGAATACTGGCCACAACACAAAAAGCACAGTACCTTTAATAGCTAATTTCTTCTTTAAAGATAAAAACACAGTTACAGAAATACAACAGAGAAGGGCAAAAACAACTCACAAAGCAGCTGTGACAAGTAGATGAGAATTTAAAAATATTTGACCTTATTAGGCGTTTTAAGATACAGTGTTGGCCAATCAAATGACCAAACTCTGTTCAAAGGCCACTAAATCCTGATAAGCCTCTAGGGAAAGTATCAATTGGTGTAATTCCTCTGCAAGACAACTCGGCAGCACACAGCAACACCCTTCTAAAATGCTCACATACTTTGACCTAGAAATTCTAATTTGAGAGCTCCATCCAAGGAACATAATTTTGAAATAAAAGCCAAGTTTTATGCACAAACATTGCTAATTATGTTATTACTTGTAATGACTCAAAACAGCAAATCACAGAAATGTTCAATAATAATGGATCAATTTGTACAATTTTACATGATGAAATATTTATCCCAAATGCTTAATGGCAATGAAACAGGCGTATGAAAATTAAATAGAAAATGTGTGTGTGTGTGTGTGTGTGTGTGTGTGTGTGTAATATCCTCTTTCATGCTAAAAATGTTGAATATACACAGGACAGAAAAGCAAAGAAACATAAGATGTTAACAGTGGTTGTTAGAATTGTATGATTAAATTATTATTTATAGACTTCTCTTTTGGGTATCTACACTGAACTTATTTAAGTTGGAGAGAGAGAGAAAGAGAATGAGAATGTATATTATATATATGATTTATATAGCTCAATTAGGTTGTTTTACTTTCCAGAGTACAGCAGTGTTATATTTATAATTAAAACAGAGCCCAGATATAAAATCAACCCATAGGATGAGAAGCTTAAATATAGACTCAGAAGAATAGCACAGCGTATCTAAACCATTTTGAGGCCCTTCTCATGTTCATACATGCACTGTCTATGACACACAGGGAAGCTAAGTAATTTCTGGACTTTCATAACACTTACACTCATTTCCTTTAGCACGCACTTTCAAATTGGCAGTGACTAGGAATGGGTTTCAATCTGTGAAACACACTTTATAGTAATCTTTTCTCAAATACATCCTCACAAAAAATTAACATTAGTGGCTGCACTGATATCCCAGTGGTTAAGAGCACTTGCAGCTCTGTCAGAGAACTGGCATTTGGTTTCCAGCACCCACATCAGGTGTCTCCCAACTATATCTGACTCAGGTTCCAGGTGATACAATGTCCCCTTTGTAGGCACATGAATGTGTAAATAGAAGTAAAATATAAAAAGTTTAAAGAATTAATGTTTAAACAAATGCAGTTACAAATAGAACTCTCTCATAACTTACTTCCTTGGTATGTTAGTAACAAGCTAGGGTGATGGACAAAAGAATAATGAAAACATCTAAACCGGAAACAAGACCCTTTAATCCCAGCACCTGGGCAGCAGATGCAGGCAGATCTCTTTGAGGCAGGCTTGGGTGTAATCTAAACCTAAAGTTAACTATGTGTCTGTAACTGCCAAGGAATCTCAAGACACAGGACAGGTCACCTGGCTGAGGCACCCGGCTGTGCTCTATGTAGTTGTGTGACTGTGAAACAAGGAGATAAGGCTGAGAGTGGTGTGCCTAGCTTCTAAGGGCTTCCTCCCAGAGGATGCAGACAGGACAGGGTCTGCTAGGCAACACCAACTCCCTGGGGATCTCAACAGTCAAGGGAACTGGGTCTCTGGATGACTCTAGGATTCCAGGGCCTTGGACTGTGAAACTTCCAGCCGCTTCACAAGAGGGAAACATCTGCAGAACTCCCCCAAATTACTCAAGTGTCCTGCAGTCTCTCTGCTTAAAAACAGATGGCTCTCATTTGGGCCTGGATTAGCTTCTGCAATACCTTCTGATACTTTCTTAATAAAAAAAAAAAACTACCTTCTCTACTTAGATCAAGAGAGAAGTACTTGGCTGCCTAAGCACACTTCACCTGCCTTTACTCCTTGACTCTTCATAAAGAACATGATGAGGAGAGAGACTGAGACATGCTGGGTGACTCTGAGACATGCCGCTACCCTATTAGGTAGCAGAGATGGGACAGCAGGATGGGTAGTAGGAGAATCTAGCAGGGGTGGTAATGTCCAAAATATGGGGCATGTTTAGGCAGCATGACTGTGAGAAACTCACATGTCATACAGGGAGAATGCTGTCCTGAACAGATCTCAAAGCACTAATAAAATATCAGGGCTGGAGTGTCTGAGACCAAGAAGCAGAGCAGCAAGCCAGGGGGACAGGCCCAGTCCATTGGGTGCATGGGGAGTGTCACAAGGGACAAGACAAAGTCATAGGGATTGGTTGGCCAGGGGCCACATGCTATGACCTCTGCAACTATGCTCAGAGTTGACAGGGACACTTGATGGCTTGGGGTAGGCGTTATGCTTCAAGACTAAAGGGCCATGCTTATCTAACCTGCAAATCATTTTACATTCCTTTTGGTTAACTCCAGCTTCAAATAGGATGAGGCTGACTGAAGCTCTTGTTTTGAGATGTAAAAGGCAGAACCATCCCAAGTCTTGAGGCCTCCTCCTTTTATCAGTACGTGTAAATCAGCTTTCTCAGAATAGAGGACTGAGCGACTCTTCCCCTGCCTTGAGAAGGAAGGGAACAGGCAAACCAGAGAAGGCTGTGTTGTTCAGGTCTCCTTGTCTATTCCACAGAGTTCTGCAAAGGCCACTAAGTCATTCACATAGAGTCAGTGTGATTGCTTATAGGGATGCAGGATCTGTTATTTCTCCATCATCACCAAAGAAGGAAGAGGAAGGGGGAAATGGACGTTCTATACTGAGGGTAAGACAGTAAATATCCTTCAGTAATAACAAGACTAAGACAGAAAATATCTACCTTTTCAAAGAGACAACTGGGTTCTTAGACCAAACAAAACCATAACGTATACAATGTTTTAGAAAGACATTCGCACAGATACCTGCAAAGTGAAGACGACCGGCAAAGACCTGAGGCAGCAAGGCTTCCAGACAGAGTCAATTCGAACAAAGACCTCACAGCTGTGGTCAAGAGACCCTGAAAGTGCAAGGACTCCAATCTCCAGGAAAACAGCGATGAGACCAAATACCGAACAACTTGGTGAGGAAGTGCACACCGTGTGCCTTCCTGCACCCGCAGACTCCCTCGGACAGGCTTTGTTTTGTTTTTTGGGTTTTTTTAAAAAAACATAATGTGTAAGTAATTAGGCATAGGAAGTTGGGCGGGGAGAGCAATGCGGCCTGCAGCTTACAGAATCCACTCAGCAGGGCTCACATCAGGAGGAAGTGAAGCAGAGCACAGCCTTCACGTTTTATCACCTAGTAGGTTCACACATACAATGGCATCCAAATTCACAGCTCTAACTTTTTTCAAGGTGGTTACAACTCTGATTCAATGTCTGTCTTCACGGAAGGATCCTATGGCTTAGAATCTATCATGGAGGACTTGGGTGAGGGAGGGGTCAGTCCATATGCTCTGGGCAGGACTGTATTGATAACTAAAACACGCACGGACTCTTAAGGAGGAGAAGGAAGCTCTCAGGAAGCCCTCTGGGTCAGTGAGCACACAATGCACAGTGAGAGTTGAAGTCTACCTTCCTCTTTGAGCCCAGGTTTTCCCCAGACAGTCAGGACCCTCATCTCTCACAAGCATCTACACTCCCAGACCCCTAGGCTGACTATGTGTAGAAGAAAACAGGAGCAAATTCCCTGAGACAGTGCTTAGCAGCAAAGTCACACAATTAGACTTGGAAAGTGACATGGGAACCCAGGAAGAAAAGTCAGCTGGAAGAGAGTGTCTAAGGATTTGAGGAGCTGAGCACCTGTACAAAGGCCCAGAAGGATGGAGTAGGCGTGGCTGGGGGCGGGGCAGGCTCCCCACACAGTAAGAGGAGGAGCTACAAAGGCCCAGAAGCAAGGGGCATGGAAGAAAAGCCCTACACATCACCTGAGGAAGCGTGTCTTCTGCGGCACCGTGCACGATGCACGGAGCCAGAGAAGGGATGGGTAGGAACTGGGAGATTACGACCATGGCTGTCATCGGAATGAGAGTAAGACTATGGAGAAGAAAAAACAAAAAACAAAAAAAAAAAACAAAAAACAAACAAAACAAAACAAAAAAGAAAGCCAGGCGGTGGTGGTGCTCGCCTTTAATCCCAGCACTTGGGAGGCAGAGGCAGGCGGATTTCTGAGTTCGAGGCCAGCCTTGTCTACAGAGTGAGTTCCAGGACAGCCAGGGCTACACAGAGAAACCCTGTCTGAGAGAGAGAGAGAGAGAGAGAGAGAGAGAGAGAGAGAGAGAGAGAGAGAGAGAGGACTGTGGAGAAGATCTAAGATGCTCAGTGATTGCACTGTGGAGTGAGATCTGGGCTGAGCTCTGGGATTAGGCAGACCTGCCTGAGAGTAGCGTGCTCAGAGGGAATCCAGACAGATTTCCAGGGGAGAAAGAGAGACCTTGTGCTGAACGTCACACTGTTACCAAAAAATAACAAGGAATCTGTGCTTCCCATAACCCCTGCCTGTCTCTAGAGCTGCCCACACATCGGGCATTAAATCTTGTATCACATCTAATTTGGGGACCCTTGTCACACTAATAACAATGTGGTCTAAACACCACATGGGTAATCACGTAACAGTACCCTGGTTTCCCATTTGGATAAACACCCAAACCAACCGGCCCTTCCTCCTACACATTTGTGGCTTCCTCCCTAACTTTCGGAAAGCTGGGGCCAGAGAATTACACAAGACAGTTTGTGGGGCTGATTTGTTCTAGCACAGCTGAGGACCATAATAAGGGTTTTCTCTAGACTCAGGTGCCTGACAACTAGTTCCTATAAAACCAGAGCTAATTAAGAAAGGAAATTAATATCAACATTGCACTTCAAAACAAATACTGTTATAGCTTCAGGATACTAAACCATACAATTTGGTTCAGGAATTCGCACACGTGTACACGCACACACACACACACACACACACGCACACACACACACACACTCGCGCAAATCAACCTCCCCACTACAGTAAAGTCACCATGTCATATTTTGGTCACATACATACAGGCTGTGTTCACTGTAAGTACAAAGGACAAAATTATGGAGCCAATAAGACCGTACACTCCATAAGGCACAATAGCTTTGAGGGGAGGGCAGTTTGTCAGTTTCTACGGATGTTAACCACAGACTTACTGTAAGATTCAAGTAATTTGCTACTAAGAACCTACCAAAGAAAAATCAAAACAAGCCAATATCCATTAACTGGAAAATGGATTATGTGACCATCACCTGGTCAATGGCTAAACCAAATGTGGTATACCCACACCAGAGTACGTGGATATAAAACAGAATGTTACGTACTGTAACATGAAGGGACACTGAGACTCTAAGCTCAGTGGCAGAAGCCAGGCACAAATGACTCCCTACTGAATGATCCAATTCAAATGAAATTTTCTAAAAAGGGCAAAATTATATATAGAGAAAAACAGTTGCCCAGAATCCGGCAGGGAATGGAAATTAACCACAAACTGCCAGGAGGGGGCGCTGAGGGTGCTCAGGGCTCTACTGGTGGACAGTGTCAATGGAACTATACACTGAGTGGGTGAGGACTGGTGGCGTGTATCCCCAACCCTAAAGTTCTCTCTCTGTATTAGTGATACTGAACCATCTGTGCCGTGAGCATGCGCTTAGATGTGTGACATGTCCTTCCCTGCTGCTCCATCTTTTTGCTCCAACAGCAAAGCTAGTAGCATCTCCTATACCACATATGGTAGGTACCCTGTACCTCCAGTCCATCGGGGGATGCATCCTTTGGGACTGGTGGACTAGGACCCTTCTCTAATGAACCGATGCTTTGCCAGCAGGAGGGACTCATGAGAATACTCTTGGGGAAGCATGGGGTGTTTTCCTCTTCAGTGCCCTGACTTGACTGACTTCCAATTGAAATGGAGCAAGTGAATCTCTCATCATCCAACACCAAGAACCTAACTGAGGTAGGTTATATAGATGACCCATTTGGGACAACAGAAGGACATGAGAAAACCATGCTATACTATACAAAACCCAAGACAACAGTGGCTTCAAGACAGAGCCACAAGAGGGAAGAGACATCCCATAGCAGCCGCAGCAGGCCAGACGCAAGCCACCAGTCAACACAGAATGCTCTACTGCAGATTAGACTTTTTTTTTTTAGCCAAACAATGTCATTTACCACATTAAATTGACAGATCCAAGTTTACCCAATTTTGTAGTTTTGTATTTCATTACACTAGTTTTTCTGTAGTAGCAAAAGAAAGACAACCTAGTTTCTGGCTTCTATAAACCTAAGCAGTGTTATTAAAAAAAAAAAAAAAGGAAAACAAGAAAAAAGGATTCTACCTCAACATTGAGGAGACTCAATATCTTTTCACTTTGGAAGAGAAAATATGAAAACAGAAAGTGCATATGCTACGGTTTTTTACCACTCTGTCAAACATCTGGGGCAACACATTCCGACTCACGTCTTCAGAGGCTTCAGTGCATGGTTTCCTGCTACCAGGTCTTCAGGTTCATAGCAAGGCATGAGTATCATGGCGGTAGGCACGTGGTAGGGAGAGCTGAACACTTAACAGCAGCCAGAAGTTGCACAGGACAACACAATCCTTTCCAAAGCACATTCAGAAACCTATGTCACCTACACGGGCCTCACTCCACTTCTTGCGTTCACCATCTGCCAATAATGGCCACCATACTATGAATCCATAAGTAGTTATTCCCACCAATGATGTCACAGCTGACAGGGCCCAATCACCTCTCAGGAACTGGATCCACAGCTGCAGGCCAAACCTCAGTATATGAGCCCCTAGGAGCATCATATCTAGATGGTGATGTTCACTAGGATATATACTCTTCAACAGCAAAGCCTTTCCTCTCAATAGACCCAGTGCAAGGCAAAGTAGACACCCTGGCCAGACACTTGGGCAAATGTGTATTCTCCTGCTACTCTTAAAAAAAAAAAAAAAACAAGCGCTGGGCGTGGTGGCGCACACCTTTAATCCCAGCACTTGGGAGGCAGAGGCAGGTGGATTTCTAAGTTCGAGCCCAGGCTGGTCTGCAAAGTGATTTCTAGGACAGCCAGGGCTATACAGAGTAACCCTGTCTCGAGAAAAAAAAAACAAACCCAAACAAACAAACAAACAAAAAAACCCAAGCATGCAAATCTCCACTATCTAATACTGACATTGCCCTCAGCAAACCTTTCACCTATCCTGAAGCTTGAAACTTGGGTGAGCTGGATTAAAAACTAACCAAAGCAGAACTGCCAGAGGGAGCCATAGAAGAAGCAGGCGGCAAACGCGTCAGTAGTCTTAACCTAACCCTCAGCTCTTGTCTCTATATCCTTCCATGTTGGGTTTTTCACTTTGTTCTTGTCTCTTAATGGAAACGCTGGCAAAGGCTAAAACTAGTGATAATAACACATCAGGATGGGAGGCCTTTCTCACTCTGCCCACCTGACAGACGGTCACTAAGCACTAGCTGCTGGGCCTGGAGCTGCATGAGACAGAGACACAACAAACCAAGTCGTAAATTACAAATAAGCGTTTCTCTCATAAACTGTTTCATGTACGTGCTATAGAACCACCCTGATAGAACCCTGACTCGCAAAGCTGGAAAGCCTTCCAAGAGCAACTGACGGTTTCCTGAAGATAAAATCCCACCTGTTGACAGTTCAAATCTGTCCTATGTCACAGATCTGGAGTTGGGGTTCAGCCAGGCCAGTCGCCATCTTGACACAGGCCAACCAACTCCTTGAAAGATGTGTGGTATATCTCCCACTGGTTCTCTTGCTCCAGTTCAGTCTTCAATAATTCAATGAATTGAGTAAGTAAATATACTGTTACTCATTCTTAAAAGTCAGTTTCAAGCAAAGGAAAGGAGGATGCTAAAATGTACCTTATGGTATCAGACTGGAGTCAGAGAGAGGAATATGTCGATATGTAAACACATACACAAACACACAGATAAATATAGGTATGTATATAGCATATGTGTATGTATATATTCATGTATTGTGTAAGTATATGTGCATGCATACATATACTGGGTAGTGTGTGTGTGTGTGTGTTTCCCAGAAGAAACTGAAAGGATCTAGAGGAGCAATGACCTGTCTGAACATCCAACTACACTCTCTGGATATTATGATTCTTCAATAAGAAATACACTATATTTCAGGGACAGAGTGGGTGAAATATGGACGAGCTGGAGACACCTTGGAGTGCCACAACAGAAGACGCACACAGAAGATGGGGCATGTCAGCAGGGGGGCGGGGCCAACCCCAAGTTTGCTAACAGCCAAAGCTGAAGCAATCTGAAAAGTGGGGAATATTATGGGGGTCGGAGTACATATTTTAGATTGCAACCATGGAAAGTAAATATTAACTCAATTTTCAAATATACTACTGAATAAGGACATATCTAGAGGAGATGGAACAGCCCCTCCCTCCTCACAGAATTAAAATGAGTGAATATGAAAGGAGGAGAAATCACCACTAGGCAAACACCTTGGTAATCAGAAACTGTCCCTGGTAAAATCCACTGACAGATGCTAAATTCAGTGAGAGAAAGATAAGGAGAAACACAAAAAAGTCCATTTGGGGATGTCTTCCCAAGACATTTATCTATTACAGAGGGCAAACAGTAAGTTTACAGCAAAGCTAAGCAGCCATCGCCTTACCCGAGGCCAGGGTTAGACACTCCATCACTTACTATCCCGACTCACCATCAACTTACGGTATCTGTGGACTTCGTGAGGCCCTGCCACTGGTTGGTGCTCACCGAAAGCCTTGGTAGAGCCGGCTAAAGAATCCTCCGAGCTGCTGGGGAGTGCAGAGCTGACCAGTGATAGATCCTGGCAGCCGGGCCTGCACCAGAGCCAAGGCAGAGGACACGGAGGACGACGCGTGGGATGCATGAGGAGTCTGCAGATTGGGCTCTGGGGTGTCTCATCGCCTGGTTTGGAATTACTCAGTAGTTATAAACACTGATAATGCGAAAGGAAGCTGCGTAAAGGGTGTACACAAAATCTTTGTACTGTATTTACGATGTCTATGCAGGATTTAACTTATTCCAAAACAAAAAGAAAAAAAGACTTGCTATCCAAAGAGATCTAAATCTGGCTGAGTATTTTTGAAGTGGTAAAAACAGCAAGGCTACGTGTATCTATTTTCATTAAACATAAATATTACAAACAGCAACTCTTAGTGCTTTTTCAAAAGCTATGTCATGATTTCATCTTCTTTGCACATGTGTTACATACACATGTGCACATACATGTTCGTGTGCGCGGTGCAGGGGGGCTCATGCCACAGTGCATGTGTCAAAGTCAGGTGTGGGCCCTTGCCTTCCATCTGCTCTGAGGCGGGTTCTCTTGTTCACAGCTTCACACACCAGGTTGCTGACAACTTGAGGCTTTCCAGCTCTTTGAAGAACCTGTGGAATTACAGATGTGCCCTACCAGGCCGGGCTTTTGGAAGCCCTCATGATAAACCCAAAGAGTTACCATCACAGACCTAGCAACCTTGTGATTTAAAATGAAAAAGAGCCGTACTGATTGGGTCGGGGTGGGGGGTGGACAGAACAGAGAATTCTGCAACAACAACAACCATATGCAATTGTGTCCTAGTGTGCACTTGGGTATTCAAAGAGAAACAAACAGAAGCCATCCATTCACTAGATATTTAACGAGCCCCTATCAAGCCCCTCCAACTCTCAGACACTGATACTACAGTGACTCAGTCCCTAAGGTCACCAAGCTCATTCAGTGAAAAAGACAAAGACCAAGCAAGCAAATACAAAAGAAATCACTCCAGAGGCTTTGATAGAAACCACTACGGGACAAGGGACAGGACAGCAGAGCTCATACACCAGACTGCCTGGAAGCCCCGGCCATGTGAGCAAACTTGATTCAATTTCCTGAAAGGGCCCCAGGGGCTGCAGTGAAGGCATCTCTGTGGCAGAAAGAAGCCATCAGCAGCCAGGGGTGGGGGTGGGGGGGTTGCTGCCAAGAGCAGGGGCTCTGAGGGGCTGTAGCCAGGGGAGCCCCAGCCAAGAGCAGGGGCTCTGAGGGGCTGTAGCCAGGGGAGCCCCAGCCAAGAGCAGGGGCTCTGAGGGGCTGACAGATCCTTTACATGGTTTGTACGTCCTGAGTCTTCAGGAATGAATACATTAAAGCGTATTTAAGAAGTAATGATTAGTATAAGACATTAGGAACACCTCAGTTTTCCACAGCTGTACCGATTCATCAATGCTGTGATCTCTTGCTGCCGCTCTTCATTTCTCGTAGCAGATACATGACAAAACAGAACATGATCTCATTTTCAAATTGGGGGGGGGACTGGAGAGAGGACTTTATAAGAAAAACACTTGGGAATTTTCGAAAGTCAAATAGCTCTAGGTTAGGGTCAGAGGTCACAGAAATAGTCACAGAAATAGTCATCCCTAACCCTTAAATTCCTCGTTCTCCGACGAGTTAGAACTGCACAGCGCTGTCCAAGGGTCATTAATGGTAAACGAGAGAGCAATGGCAGGCAGGTTTGGAAGGTCCTGCTGACCGCCCACGTTCTCACACAGCTCCGTGGGTAACACCAATATCTGTTAGAGATCACAGCATGCAGGATGGCCCATTTTCCTCTGATGTTTCTAAGTAAGTGGCCCACCTGTTGTTTACGCATTTGATCAGCAGTAACATTTGTTGTATCTTGTGTTATTTAGAGACAATGTCTTGGGTGTCCCAGGTTGACACCAATGTATATAAAAAAAAAAAAAGTAAATCTTTAAAAAAAGAAAAAAAGAGAGAAACTGATTCTGTAGAGGAGGATGACTTTGAACCTGATCTCCTTGCCTCCAACTCCCAAGTGCTATGATTGTAGGCAGGTGGCACCATGCCTAGTTTTTTGTGGTGCCAGATATGGGACCAAGGGTTTCTTCTAGGCAAAGACTCTTCCACCTGAACTACAAGTCCAGCCATTTCTTTGGACTTTAAAGGATAAGAAACCATTTTAAAGGTAAAACATGGACCAATGTCATCACCTGCTCATGAGCTCACAACTGTTCCTTCAAACGTTTCTTAAAGGAGGGATTGGTGTGTTCTAGCCATCGTATAGTAAAGTTTGGTGCTCATGAAAGAACTCCTCACACCTGGAAAGGACCAGGATGGTCCAGATGATGCAGTCTGCATCTGCTTAAGCTTTGCTGGTGCCTAAGTAGGATGCTACAAAAGATGTTCCTTGGAATGAAATGCCTGAAATCTTGAGATGCAGTCCATGAAACAAATCAGCCCCTCAACACTGGGGAGGCCTCAGGAGTACAGCAGAAAAAAGACAATGTGCCCGCCAGCCGCTTAGATGCCCGCCATGCCTGTCTCCCTAGTCCTCTGATCCACATGGTGCCTGAGGAGTGTTAAACATCTTCATTATGAATCAAGTGATCAAGTTACACTTTCACCTCGGCAGAAGCCAGGACTCAGGGCAAACAGCTCTGGACAACGCAACGGCAACACTTGCCTGCCAGCCTGAGCCTGCGTTCCAAGCCAGCTCACATATTACTGACTTCATCCTTTCTTGGGTTAGTAGGACAACTGGACAACAAGGTGCCTGGGGAAACAGCAGAAATCAGTGCTCAGCGGCTGGGCTAGCAGAGCCCTGGACTCCAGAGTCTGCCCTATCCTCTTGGCCTTCTTCTATGTGCCTTTGAATGAAGTGAGATTGCCTCGTACCAAGTCAACCTCTATCGTCGGTTCACTTCCTCCCATGAGGACTAGGGTCTCTCACCATCCATTTTCCTTCAAGTACCATTAAATCAGGATTGCGAACAATACACTTCTGGCCCTTGCAGGCCTCACTGCTGTCTTTCCATGCTGGTGTCCAACAAGGAAGGACCAAACATCACCCCCAAAAGTCCGTTTCAAAGGTTTGCTAAGTTCATCTACCTTCCCTTTCAGGCACCACCACAAAGGCAACCTGGAATGGCAAGCTATGATGCTGCTGCTCTTACTGCTGCTTTGGCCATTTTTGAAAACTGTGTGTGGCTATTTCAATCAGTTTCACTTAAGGCAACATTGGTGTTATTTGTTGCATATTAAGTAAATAACAACAAGTGGAGGGTCAAGTTGGTTTTGGATAGAGCAGGTTAAGAAAATAATCCCAAGTTTCCACAGACATTCATCAGAGAACACATCAGCTCTAACACATTACAAAGCTTCTCACTCAAGTGAGGGGCTCATCTCTGAACTGGGCATGTTCCAGGAACGGGGCATAATTTGGTCATAACCAGCATGTTCCATGTGTGAGGGAGAAAGACAGCCATTAATTTCTGATGAAAGTCGATTTCGAGAGCTAGGACACACCCCACGCCAAGACTGCGCCTCCAATGCCAGAATCTGGCCCCTCCTTTAGTAAAGCCAGTTTGTGCCAAGTGTTTCAGGAAAGGAATGGATGCTACCTGTGAGCATCCTTCACACAGCATGGGAGGCCGTCATCAGGACTTCTGGTCCCAGCATTTTTGGTGCCATCTCACTGGGTACAGGAATCATATATTTAGAAAATTAGCTTTAAAACTATTTCTGTGACAGAGAGAAGAACAGCCAACACCCCAAAAAGAAAAGACAGGGGAGGAGCAAACCAAAGCCTAAGTGGACGTGTGCATGAAAAGGCCCTCAGGCTTAGAAGTCCCTAAGGAAGCATCCTCCTGCAGCAGATGGGAACAAGTACACAGACCCACAACCAGGAGCCATGCAGAGAGAGAGACCCTGGAACCCTTAGTCCTAAACAGGAGGACGTCTCCACCAAACCCCTCCCCTCAGAATTCAGTGGAAAGGAGGCAGAGAGGGTCTAAGAGGATGGAGAACACCAAGAAAACAAGAACCCGCAGAGACTGAGGCAGCGTGCGTGCACAAGGCCTGCAAGACAGGTCTGCACCAGGCCCTCTGCAGAGCTATCATGGCTTCCAATTTAGTGTTTCTATGGATTCCCAAGTACATGAACAAGTGGGTCTCTGATGCTTGTGCCTCCTCCTCAGCCCATTTCCTTCTGCTTGTTCTGCCCAACTCTGCACCGACATATGCGTGCCACAGGCTAACCCACTGCACTACTGTACCACGGGCACTATTGGGACTCCGTTTTGTCCAAGTCTGATGTGTTAAGTTTTTTGTTTTATCTTATTACATTTTATTCTATTTTATCATTATCCCTTAGAAGTCTGTCTGTTTTCTAATGAGAAAGGGAGTAGATCAGGGGGAGGGGGAGGAGAGGAAAACACAATCAGGATATATTATTTGCAGGGGTGGGGGGCAGAATCTATTTTCAATGAAAGGCATGTGTGTGACGTGTGTGTGTGTGTGTGTGTGTGTGTGTGTGTGTGTGTGTGTGTGTCACTCTAAGACTTAAAAATAAGCTCCGTGAACTGAAATAACAATGTACCCAAAGAAGAGTGGAGAAAGGAGACAATATGATGATAAAGGGGTGCAGACTAGGACTTCAGTTCAAGAATGGCTTACACATGAAACTACCTGATATTCTACTTAGCAACTGCAGACAAAGCGTACATGCCAATCAATTTCTATATATGTCATACTCGGTATAGGACAGCGTGTGAGACCATGGGATCCACAGACACCGTGTTTGAAATCCCACTCACTGCACTCAGCAGCCCTGCAGTTGCTCTCCTCCATCTCCTGCCCTGCACTTCCCCTTCCCTGGCCCATCTGTTTTCCTTTCCTTCCTGGCTTCCTTCTCTGTGGCCAAACCAAGGAAAGCCATAGGGTAATGCCAGGCCAGGGCCTGGTGCTGAGTTAGATAATTAAAGATCCTATGGCTCTCCCAAAGACTCCACCTCCACCCAGCTGTCCCTGCAACAATCTAGCCTCCCTTCTGAAAATCCCTCCAGCTCCTGTCAGCTAAGATCACATCCAAGCAGGGTATACACACACACACACACACACACACACACACACACACACACACACACACCCGCCCCCCATGCTCATCAGGGCGGTGTGAAAGGTGGGCCGTGAAAGTCACCTGAGAAAACAAACGTGCCAATGACCTCAGGAGAGATGACTGTTTCCACCTGAGCTCACACAGGCAGTGGAATGAATGAGCAGGCTTTATGTGACTGACAGTGGACCGGAGACCATTTGCTTCTTCAGTAAAACCACACACCAGTTACAGTGAGAAAGAGAAAGCAGGCAAAGGATTAGCTTAATAGAACAAACCTTTAATATTTAAATAGCCCGTCATTACTCACATATCCCTACCAGGAAAGCCCGATTTTAAAGTATGTCAAAGAGGATGTTCTACAAAGATTCCAATTCCAAACTTCAGGAGCAAATCCCGGTCACGTAGTCCTGGATGCCAGCCCTCTCCACCTTTACTGCAGAGACATTACAGAAAATTTAAAAATGTCAACGACTTGACAGTTTGGGAGGAAAAAGCCACACACAGGACGATGTTTTCTTTCCTGGAGAGAGCAACCAAACAGCGTGATAGTCTGATGGACATGCTCATCTCTGCACTCTCTGAGCACGTGGGCATGTGGTATGCTCTCCTCCAGTGTGTGCCTGGAACAAAGCTACCCCTTAAGGCATCAGGCAAACCTGGAGCCTGTCCTCCCCACTACAGGCAGAAATACCCAAAGTCCAGGAACCCTGAGCTGGGTGTTCTTGCTTCATTTCAAGCTGAATGACAGAGATTTCAAGCCCCAATGGAGTAGACTTCTGAACTTTTCTGCAGAGATCGATCTGGTTCAACTCCCTGAAGCAACACAGGAAAACGTCGAACAGTTTAGAATCTGAAATTCAAACCATAAGCCCAAAGCCTCAAACTGGATCCACGCAGTGACAATTGTGCCTTTTAAATGTCGTCTGATAAAGCTGGAAGCCCACTCGTCAATGAGAGAGGGTCTTTTTCCACATATAAACTGCACTGCTAAAGGCCCTCCTCAGAAGAAGGCACCAGACAAAGCCCTTCTCCCACCTTCTTCCTTCGTATGTGAACAAGCACCATCTCTGTGTGTGGATCAAGCCTAAGACAACCCGGCCGGCAGTATGCCCAGGGGCCAGGCAAGCAGAGTCAGGGTGGCTCTCCTGCTTCCCCCTGGTGGTAGAAAAGAACCAGAGGCCCACTTCGTGTAGAAAGCATCACTTTTTCTATGCCCTTTAATCCAGACACACTGATTACATGTCACAGGGCTCAAGAAGTCTGTCTTCCCTGTTGCTTGTTCCAACGATTACGGAAGAAACTTCTCAAGTTTACATGAAGGAAAATCATCTTACTATGCACATTTAACAGCCTCTCCCTTCTAAGAAAGAAGAAGAAAAAAATCTTATGTGACTGCTAAGGCATAAACCACTTTCTGAGAGACACTGTGAAACCCACTTCCAACTCCTGCAACTGCAATGCCGTTTCCTCCAATGCGGTGGATGAATGAAAACAACCTAGCGGGCAAACCGGCCAGCACCCAAACAGACTGACATGTGTGAGAGGAGGCACCCTCATGGGATGGGAAGGCTGGGAAGCCTGGCTTCAAGGAGGCCATTCGGAAGGTGGATTCTGTGCTTTGGCTTGCTGCACACCCAAGACTCCTAAAAGCTACAAAAGTGGAATCAACAAGGTCTACCTAAGAGGAAAGCTGTAGGCGGAGAAGCACAGACGACCGAAGAGGAGGAAGTGGAGGAAGGAGAAGGAAGGTCGGGAGGAAAAGGAGGAAGGGGGAGGGGAAAGAGGGAGAACAAAGGGAGAAGAGGAGGAGGAGGAGGAGAGCAAGAGAGAAGAGAGGAAGGCTGAAGCAGAGAGAGGGAGTAGAGGAAAGAAGACACCAAGAGTGAGACCGTTGGCATGAAACCCATATCAGTCTGTGCGTTCTTCATTAATTAAAACCCTTGGCACTCCATAAATTACACTAATAAATTACATCAGAGGATGTAACAATCACCAAGGTCAGGAGGCTGAAGTGGTCAATTACTGCTTTTATTCTTATTTCAACAAAGGCATCTCTTCGACATGAGCAGCCCTGGAGAATGACGGATCACAGATGACAGCCCCAGCTTGGCTTCCTGCTCCCAATTCTCCTAGGTTGAAACCACGATTTAATCTCATTTTCCCTGGCCCAAAGCATTGCGAGAAACTCTTGTTTCGAAGTTTAGAAATATAATTAGCTAACAGGGGTCCTTCTAAATTACATGTTCCACAGATGGGTAGGCTGACATGTTTATTTTGTTGCCCCATTATCTAAATCCAGACACTCTGGAAATGACAAAAGGCACCCTGGCCTCAATAAGCCACCCACCCAGCTGAAGGACACTGAAGAAGCCCGCTGCACAGAATGTGTGAGGATCCTTGGCCAGGGGTACAGAAGTCTCCTGAGCATCCCAACCTTCCATCTAAAGGGCTGAGACCCTTGTGATGTTCAACTTTCACTTTCTAACTGCAGGCACTTACACTTGAGACGAACTTTTAGAGTGTTCCGATAGATCCCTGTTCTCCACCTCTTTTAATTTCACACAGTTATCTGCTGATCACTAATATATGAAAGATCAATGAAGCAAGCCGAACCCACCAAAGACTCAGCTAGATATCAGTTGCACTTAAAAAAAAAATCTGTAACTTAGAAAAACTCTTCTATAGTAATTTCTGCTAAGCAACCAGTTCACCCTCAACATTCATGGTGTGCCAGCACACACTCCTGAGGTGCGCTGGCCAAACAGAGTCTCTGCCATATAACCTCCCAGCCTGCTAACCTCCCAGCCTGGAGTCCTTAGGGAACAAAACTTGCACAGGATTGCATTGTTGGTCTTGTGTCTTTTTTAAAAATTCAGTTACTCTGGTCCAGAAGAAATAAACATTCTAGATTTTGAAATATATTCTAGCAGGGATATAAAGGCTGTTTTCAATTTAATAATAGTTACCATATGCAGCTGATACATTCGTCAAAGAAAAGTGAAATGTCACCTCTTGGAGATATCTCCTTTGAGAGATATCTTCAGTAATAAATTTACTCATCAGACACACCCACCCAGATCTTGAGGCTACCATTCCTGAAGGGCTGTGATTCCCTGGCCGTTTGTTTACTGATATGTGTTTATCATATAGTAGAAAGAAGATGTATTAGGCAGAACTCCTCAGCCAGATAATCACCATAGACAGCTGCTTACTTTAACCCAACGGAGACCAAATGAACAGTTTTATTAAGCCACTTTATAAAACCACAGCTCACAAATCACTTCTCCCAAAGACCTGTGCGCACACTGAGCGGCCAGCCCTTCCCTTCTGCGCTGGGAGGTCGTGAGGATGGCTGTGCTCACAGAGCTTGGCCTGTGTCTGCTTCCCACTTAGAATACAGCGATGCTGTTGCAGACACCACTCAGAACAAGGTCCTGGATTCACAGTGCTTTATCCAATTACACTGCCGGCCAAGGCACAAGAAAGCCATTGAAATCAGCCCATTCTTCCCTTTTATTTCCGCTAAACCACACGAATCGCCTGAATTTCAGACATGTCATTACTTACCATGGTCCCTACAAGGAAAGAAAGGAGTGGGGATGGGGAAAGGAGATGAATATTCACTTGAGAATCCCACAGAGTAAAGGCTGAGTGAGAAGCTAGCGAGAGGAGCAGATAAAAAGCAAGAAGGGAGACATGGCTTATCATCGTCTGCTGGCCACATTCCGCCAGCCAAAAAAAGAAAACCCAACTTAACGGTAAGATCTCTGGTTCCTTCTGATGAGGAGAAAAAACGTAAACTCAAGTTGGCTTCCAGATTACCACAGCTGTCTTGCTTCGAAGCTACAGTGAGCCACCTTCAACATGGTAAAATGGAGTATAGTTGGCCAAGAGCAGCACGTTTGCAGGGACACGCACCAGAAGGGGCTAGCTGAAAACATCTACACTTTGCAAGCATAAAGGTCTCCAAACAAGAGCTGAAAAGCAAGAGTGAGCTTGCTGCAGAAGCAGAGAGGATGAAAAAGCAGGAGGAGAAAGGTCTGGACATTTCAGAGACTGGAGGGAAAGCCCTGAGGGCAGAGACTGCCTGCCTACCTAAGCAGTGCATGCAGAGAATTTACCATCCTGGGGGAGCCTTTGCCTTTGCCTACACCGACTTATTCTCAGAGGCCACACCTCCACCTCTCATGACTCCTGTGAAGACAGGGACCTTAGAAATGACAGGACAATTCCTGTCCTTCCTTACCCTCCAAAAACAGAGTTTGTGTTAAATGGCTGATTAACTCAGACCTACTCTGATGAAGAAAAGAGGTATTAGATTTATTTTAAAATTTCAGCATGAATCAAATTCTTTTTTTAAAAAAAGAGTTAGCTGGCTAACACTTTTTAAAGGAACTCAATTGGTAAAGTGTAAAGTGAGGTATATAAAAGCATAGCTAGGTCGTGAGTTGCAAAACTAATAAAATTAACATCGTCTTTCAAATAAATTCTTCACATAGGCTTCTGTTGTACAACTCTTCAGGGTAATACCATGTTGCTAGAGTATGAACAGTCTGCCTTAAAACTTGTTTCCATTTACAACTGCTTTCAATAGAAGAAAGCTAAAATGATTGCTATTGATATCTGTAAGTTGCAAGAATCCAGGCCATGCAACTTAAAAGTGGATTTAAGCTCAGGAAACTGAAAGTTAAAAACAAATCCTCAAGCAAAACTGAAGAGGGGCCTTTTGCTCAGTGATTTCTGTACCGCGATAGCGGTCACGAGACTAAATCAGCCGAATTAGGTCAGAGATTTGCTTAGCCTGAGCTTAGGGGCCAACAAGAAAGCCCTTCTCTCAGGGGAGTGGAGCTCCCTTGTCCACTTAGTCTGAACAGGAAGACCAGGGGCGGACATCCTTTGACCCCTGCCCTGAGCCTGGAGGAGGAGCTCCAGGGGGAATGTAAACAGCAGAGCCAGCTCCAGCAGGACTCCCAGGAACCTCCAGTCCCGCTACCCCATTCCCCACACCCTGCTGATCCAGCAAATCCTAACCACAACTTTACCTGCTTCTGATCTTGAGTGAAAAATGATTCCTGACAGTGCCACAGGCTCAGTGCAGTCTGGTGAGCCATGGAACATCACAACACAAACTTCCAGAAGCTGAAATGCGTGCGTTTAACCAGTTAAACTCCCGAGCAGTGATTGAGCCTATGGTGGGAAGGAGCTACAGTCATGTCCCGCCTGCCTCCGGTGGAACACTTGGCTCTCACACCCTATGGGGCAGTGTATGCTGTGCTATCCCCTGTGGGACTGCCAAGAATAAAACTCAAAGCATGAACTTAGTCTGCTGGTGGAGGGGAATAAGAGTAAGTATGGGGGTGCAGATGTGGGTTTTCTCTCTCATCTGTGGGAGAAGTGACGCGTGGTGTCCTTTTCTACTTAAAACAGTATCAGACGAGCAGACATCTGCTGTAAGTAATTCCACTTAAGGGCATTCTGGTGAATGAACCGCTTCAAGTCTCCTCCCTCCCCGTAGTTTCTTGCATTATCAAAATATGTTGACCGATCACTTCCCTGTAGCATTCCCAGGCCTCTGCTTTCTCCCAGGGAACATCTAATACTGCTCATCAAGGGGCTTGATCTGCTCCAAGGTACCTCACCAGCTGATATCTTGGGATGCCTGCTTGCTATGAATGTTTTTGAGAAACACGGGGTCATGGGTACCAAGCATGTTACTGAAGTCACAGGAAGGGTGAACCCACATACCATAAAACTTTCCCACAGTCTAAGTCACTGAGTCTCATTCAAAGCCTTGAACCGGAATCTGGTCCAGTTTAACACTTAGTTTAAGCTGGCAAAAATCCCCCTTCCCAGCCTGCTGCTGGCCTGTGCTACTCCGAAGAGCTGAACGAGTTTCATTACTGGAACAAGCTGTACTGGGGAGACAGCAGTTGTGAGTCTTTCCCCTTAATCAATGACAGGAAGACCAAGAGACAGGAAAGGAAAACTCCACAAATAGCAACTCTGAGAACGCAGGTAAACGCCAGTCTTTACTGAGGAAGGGAAGGTCGCCGAAGCGCCTTCCTTAAGCTATCAACCTGATAAAAACGCTGCTCTAAATAGTTCCCCAACAGCGAAGGGAAGGAGGGGCGACCTCAAGGCTGTGCGCCGCAGTCATAAGCTGTCAGGTGGCAGCCCCCCTTGGAAGCCAGAGAGACCATCTGCAATCACTCTAGGTCAGCAGTTCGTGACCCCTTTGGGGTGGGGGTACCGTGACCCCTTTTGGGGGGAATGAATGAGCCTTTCACACGGGTCACCTAAGACCCTTAGAAAACACTGATATTTACATCACTATTCATAACAGTAGCAAAATTCTAGTTATGAAGTAGAAACGAAAGTAACTTTATGGCTGGGGGTGACCACAACATGAGGAACTGTATTAAGGTATTAAAGGGTTGCAGCGTTAGGAATGCTTAATCTGCATGATCAAAGAATGTTTACCTTGAATCATCAATTCAGCTGTAATACATCCAGACGAATAAGACAGGAGTAGAAATCCTGTTATTTGCTGTTTTAAAAGCCCACGGGAAACAAAGCAAACTTTAAAAAAAAAAAAAAAAAAAAAAAAAAAAAAAAAAAAACTAAAGAAGCTAATCTAAGTTATAAACACAAGAAAACACTTTTACTGCTGGTAACTTCCTTAAAGGAATGATGCCTTGTGTTCTGTGCATGCAGCTTAGCCTGAAAAGGTCAATTAAAGGGATGTAGGCTGTGCTCAACACAGAGGAAAGAGTGGAGCATTTAGTTTTGACAGCTGGAGTGAAGACACAGGCCTGAGTCCTGCCCTGGGTTCCATCCTCAGGACCCCTAAGACCTGGCAAGATGAAACCAAGTGAGGCGCTGTAGCTCTCGGGGCTACATGAGACCCTGGCTCAAAAAAGAAAGAGGAGTGAGGGACAAGGGGTAGAGCAGCTGTACTGTGGCTGAGGGGGTCACCCAAAGCTCCAAGCCCTCACTTTCCTCACTTACGAGGCAAGCCATTGGGGCCATCTTGAGTTCAAGGCTGGGGCCAACACCCCTTCTGCATAGGACTTAGGTGAGACTACTCACTCAGAAAGGTCAGAAGCCATCATCAGGGCCTAGGAGCCAGCCCTCTGGGCCCCCCTCCTAAAGGGAAGAGGACTCAGGCCTAGAAGAAGCAGTTATCCAGGGGAAGATTGCCTGTCTCCACATAAAAGGAAAAAGGCTCAGATTCTCCACTAACAGATCCCTCAAACACAGATTTTTTTTCAGCACCTGGAGTCCTCACTTCAGTTCAAAGGATGTGAGCAGCGCACCCTGAAGGCCGGGCAGAGATGGAGAGAGAGAGACGCTCACAGGCTGGACAGGGCATGTGAGCAACAACCAGGACCCTCACAAATAGCACTAAAACACACTCCTGCCTAGTTACACATCTGAGGGGCTGGTCTGGAGCAAAAAGGCCAGGCTCTATGTGCACACACTCCTGCCGGTTTAGCTTGGCAAAGGCACTGGGGTGGGCTGGGGTGGGGTTCCAGTAGGAGGAGCAGCCTGCTTTGAACCACCACAGTAAAGGCCAGGAGGACAGCAGCCAGCTGCTTCTTACAGTGACTACTAGAAAGAGCCTCCGCAGACAAGGAAAGGGGAACAGTGGGCTCTGATGTCACCCCACTTCCTCCCACCCCAGCAGACACTCACAGGGACACCATGACCTGGGCCTGTTGGAATGCTAGGCCAGAGGGGGTGGAGGAAGGGCAGAGCGCAGAAAGGAAAATGGTATCAGACCCAGACTGCTTGGCCAGTGGGGTTCAATCCGAAAACATTCATTGCTTGTAAAACAAGAAGCCCCCATGGGATGAAATGACCACACTGTTCGCCAAATGCCACTGCCAGAATGGGGCTACAACCCCCTAAAAGTGACTGTCCCTCAGCAGGAAAGGGGCAGAGAGACAGGGGAAAGGAACTATAGTCACGGAAGGGCCTGAGGATTACCAAACTCAACTATTCAGAGCCTTGCACAAGAGCTTCCTGCACCCAGACGACTCTAAAGCACACTCAGAGCCTCTGCCCTTCCAGCCTTCCAGCCATCCAACCCGACGTTGATCTCCAAACACACTGAGTGTTTCAGCTCCCCGGGCTCTCTGCGCGCTTCACGCATTGTGCTCTCGCCTTACTAACCCGCTCCCACACATCCTTTCACCTCGGCTGAAGTGGAGTCAGAAAACTCAAGTCCCTCACACAAAAACGCACTTTGTCCCCAGTGGCTACCCTCACACTTGGCAGCAACTGGCTAGGTTTAATTTGTTCCAAGTCCTTTTCCGAGGAGAGACTACAAAGTCCGGGAAGATGGGGACTGGTGAATGCTCCCAGTCCCCTAACTTAAGAGCCCTCTGACTCCTAATACTATGCTAGCCACAGTTTCCAATCCCACCCACTTCCCCCGGGGCACTTCAGTTTCAAGGTTCCAACGCCCCTGTGGCTTCTCTACTCCAGTCCCAGAACAACCACTCCCCCTTCAAAACTGCTCAGAGGCTGCAAAAGGCTGCCTCAGGAAATCTTCTTGCCAATGTCCCTCGGTGACAAGCTCTCTGTCCTTTCCCGAGTGGAGGACAGCAAACTTCTGAGCCGTACACACTGAGCACCCTCTCAGGCTCTGTCACCAAGAAGAAGCCAGGACGGGGCACTAAGCTGGCACCTCACTGCCCAGATAATAATATGAAGTCTTGGGAGAGTAATGGAAATCAGCTTATAGAACCTGCCGCTCTGCTGGCGCTCTGCGACAATCTCCCTGAGAGTGATGCGACTCTGCACCTGATACCTGGGTGCCAGCACCCCTGAGCTCTAACTCAAACTACCATAGCCAAACCACCAAAGAACATCACTACAGAAAACCGAGGGGTTACACCACTCGGTGCTGATATGGTTAGCTGGCCTTACTTCAATTAAATATACACTTGAAGAACACATGTAATTTTTATATGTGGTCCCCAATGTTATTACGGTTTTAAACCTTAACACTACCAAACTGTAAATGCTAGGAACTTAAAAACACAACAGTTCAAAGTTTCACTTAACACTGCGTTGATTAAAAGTAGAAAATGTTAGGGTTAACTTAGAAATTACACTTCTCTCAGCTGCCTACAGGAAGAGCTTCTGTTTTCTGGGCTGTCTCCAGTTGGTTGTTTTCCTTTTCCTTTCTTGGGGATGTGTCCAGTTGAGAGGCAGCAATGGTAGTTTCCACGTCTGCAGCCTCCCACTACTCACTACCCAGCACCAGAAAGGGCCTGCTGCATTGTGGATGTCACAACTGGCTTCTCTGTAGAAAACAAGCTGTCCCCGACCCCCGAAAACCACACAGCACCACAGATACATTCTGCCTGTTTGTTTCTTGGCCAGCACAGAACAGCTCTCCACGGCCTCCGAAGGCCTGAAGTGTTTGGTAACTGTACTATATTCTTACCTCCCAAAGCCACTGACAGGGACAACGCATGTACTCGAGCTTGCTTTCCAAGCGGCCACCTGCCCCTCACTGCAATGCTGAGGAGTTTCTTCTGGTCTACCGGGAGTCCTGAACCTACAAGATGCAGGAGGGGTTCCTCCCTCGTCTCAAGCTTCTGCTCGCTCTCTTATTGCACAACAGGCGACCCTTAAAAGCCTGAAGAATCCTCCGCCATGCACTTGGCCATCCTGGGTGAGAGCTGTCCATGTGGAAGCCTGAGGGAGCAGGATTCTCAGTTCAGTCAGGTTAGTCGCCAGCCGCTGCCTCTCGGCACAGCTCAGGAGACGGGACCGAGGAAGACGGAAGCTAGGCAAGGAACCTCAATGAGAACTTACATTTGACAGCTATTCCAGATGCTTTTGTTAGCTAAGATTCTTAAACCCTCCAGGATTTAATGTTTAGAATAACTCATCCAAAATACTGTAATTACGCTAATTAAAGTAATCAATAAAGGAAAGAAAACCAACTCAACAAACTCCATGAATCCACTTCATATTAGAGTTGTCAGATCTCACAGGTGAACTAAATGCAAACGTGGTGTATGGCTGCTGCGAAACAAGCCTCCCAGAACACAACAGCACACAACATACACCTCACACAGACACACACACACACACACAGAGTTCTCTCACCTGGACAGAAGACAGTGGAAAGAGCCTTCATGCTGCTCTGGCTAATGTCAATGGCAGCTCAATGGGCCCAAGGAGCTCTGATGATCTTCCTCATCTGTCCATATCCTGAGCTTAGCAGCCATGACAGACAGGGTCCTGCAAGCCTTTCCCTCTTCCTTTGTAAATCTCTCTCACACCAGCACCACTCTCTCCAGGAAAGTGGTCAAACTCTCTGACATGGCAGCCCCCCTCTAAGGAAACATTCTGCTGTAAAACTGTATTTCCATAAAATTCACCTTGAAATACTAACTCCCAGAAGGGGCCAGGGGTAGCTGTATTTGAAGATGGGCTTTAAAGGAGGTAATTAAAGGTAAACGGGGTGATGCAAGAAGGCCCCATCCAAGAGACAGGTGGGCAAGGCGAAAGAGCCAAAGAACGTGTGAGAAGGTGGTTAAGTGTCCACCAAAGAGTGGGGGCCTTAGAAGAAACTGCCACCCTGGTCCTTAAGTTCAGAACTACAAAGATGTAAGTTTCTGTTGCCATCTTGTCTATAGTGGGTTTTGGCCCCTGTGGTGGGCAGAGGCTACAGTAGCCACTAAGGCAATGCACTGAAGCTCGGCATCCTTCGCTCCACCACAGTGACCAAAGCAAACCCTGCAACCAGCAGGTCTGAAAGGGAGGGTTCACCACCCAGTAAGGCCAGGACACCCCGGCAGGGAAGGGGAGCTCTGGCTGTCTGAACAGAGCGTGAGGTGATGTCAAAGACCTGAGGTCCCTCCAGCCACAAGGCCAACCGGAGAAGTGGTCCCAGCGCCACCTCAGAGGCAGTACAATGCTTTCTCTGAGAGGTTTTAAGATGCGCGGCACTCAAGTCACCAAGTGAAAACAGGGACAGCATGGGACGCATCCTGAGACGGAGGGGACTGGGCTACAAGACATTTCTGAGTGAAAACAAACTCCCGTGTCGACAGTCCTCCTGAAGAAAGGACCTCTCTCTCCTTGAGGCAATCCGCCAGTCGAGTCTCCCAGGAAAACCTCCTTACACAGAGCACGAGGTGTTGTGGTGACAACTCATACTCCACA
Organism: Mus musculus; assembly: GCF_000001635.26. Classification (NCBI taxonomy): domain Eukaryota; kingdom Metazoa; phylum Chordata; class Mammalia; order Rodentia; family Muridae; genus Mus; species Mus musculus. The sequence goes on along the minus strand of NC_000080.6, from coordinate 48,128,259 downwards.
GTCTAAGAACACGATGAAATCTAGGGAGGGATTCGGAGGGAGAGGCAAGAATGGGGAGGGGTGGGAAAGGGCAGAAGAAGAAAGAAAAGAAGGGCAGAGGCTAAGGATCCTCTGGGGAGCTTGCTAGGATGGTTAACAGCCTGTTCTCCTACCAAAGACCCAGAAGCTGAACGCAGCGATTGCCTGCTGTGGTTGGATTCTGTTGAGCCACTCCTAATTAGAATGGAAGCAGATAGCTTGCAGTAATGACTTCTTATCCTACAAACAGATTTCACACACACTGAAACAGCGAGGAACCAAGCCGGTTAAGCGGCCCAGTGACTAGCCTTGTGTGGATGGCTGAAAAGAAGCCTCAGCCAGACTTAACCCTTAGACTGAAATGACCTTGATGCCTTTGTCTATGCAAGTGGCTTGTACACCCCGTCACGGACATGCACTGATGACCACAGCCCTTCAATGCTACTGTGGCACTGCAGTACAGCTCAGAGCAGCTGACAAAGTCGGAACAGAAGGCCTGCTTCTCTGTGAGGCAGAACTTGGTGCAGGTGACCACATGACTGGCAGGTAACTCATGAAAAGAAAAACAAATCAGAGTTGGAACTAAAACAGCAGGCAGCATCTGTAAAGTAGCACCTCCAGGAGAGACTCCATGACTACCCACTGCGCCCCCAAAAGGCATGCCCGGCACTCTTCAACTAGGGAGTTCAGGGGTCCCTGCCCGTCCATCAAAGTACATGAAGGGAAGACAAAGCAGTTTCAACGAATGCTGGTGGAATCTAAGTCCCACGCTGGGCATACTGGGTAGGTGCATGCCTCTCCTTGACTCTTCAGACTGACTCATGCTTACAGCGAGGGTCCATCTTGGTGTCTGTCCCTCTGTCTTCCCTTTGGGAAACTGCTCTGCCTCCTTAATTGACAGAATATCTGAATACCTTTGGCTATAACACCAGAATGTGTATTAACAAGGGAAAACAACTGAACAGTAGGTGTCCTGAGGAGAAGCCAGTTCTCTCAGCGGCTTTTCTCTGTCTGAAGGGGTCTCACTTCTCCCTAGCACCCACCCAGCGACCTCCCCTGGTGCACACCCAATCACTCTCTGAAGTTCTGCCTTTTGTCCCGCCTGCTTGCTTGCCATCTCTGTCCCTCAAAGTGAGCATGAGGTAGACAGACAGAGCAGGAGCTTGTCTGTGACAGTGGCCCAGGGTTAGGGCCACTTAGGCAGTAAGACTGTAGTCAATGAGCAACCTGACCTATGATACCAGGCGAGGGCTAAAACTAGGTCTCAGTGACAGGAAGCAGGGTCTGGAAAGCCAGATCATAGACCTCTGTCTTTGCATTGGTGGACTCTACCTCAGTTTCCTCCCCCATCACCATGGTGCCCTCTCTGTACAAGGCTCTGTCCAAAACCCTTTCTATTCTGACCCTGCAGTCGTCTCAAACTCTCCCACAATGCCCCTGGTGGCCCATGTCTATCTCGCCTCCCACCTCACCTCACTATTCTGTCCAATCACTCGGGTAGGAATCCTGCCCGTCTTATTTTCTAGCTGCATCCCCAGGCTCTGGAAGGGTAGACACCCAATAAATATTTGTTGAATGAATAAAATTCCTGGCTTGCCTGATGTGACTCCGCCCCTTCGTTCCCACTTGAGGAAACACATCACAACGTGGAGGTGGGGTGGGGTGGGGTTGGGGTGGGGTGGGGTGGGGTGGGGTGGGGTGAAAACATGGCAGTATTAAAGTAACATCATTTGCAAGATCCGCCCTTGACTGCTTGTCATAAATCACAAGGCACATGCCTCAGGGCTCATCATCACACACGAGGCGGCTGAGAGTGTGGCTCAGAATGGCCAAGTGGGAGAGAACTAAGAAACGTCTGCGTTTGTCAACTTGTTTTCCAAAAGATGAAGATGACAATTAAAGACTCTGTAAGTCAATCACTACATCTTCATTTTCCTTTCACGAAACACCTTAGGAGAACCCTTTAATTAAATCATGGACATTAACAACTCTTTCCTGGATATCTTTCTCCCATGCCAATGAGGCCAATGTGTTGCTGTTATGTTCATTTAAAAGCCAGCCTACAATCCCACTCAAGGAGGCCACTGCCCCTGTACCCGTGTCACCAGGGTGATGGGCTCAGTCTCCCGATGGTGGACGGAATGCCGTGTCGTATTTTGTTTCACTTTTGTCTGTGTTTTATCTTTTGGATAAATATGTATGGAAATGTCACTGGATGCTGAATCAATCTGGTCTTATTCTGTTTACAAAAAGCATCTTGAAATGATTGTTGCATGAGGAAATATGCCCCAAATGAAAAGTCCTAATAAAGTTTTCAGTCTTGGCACATAAAAGGAACAGATCTAAGAAAGCCAGATTGGCAAGCCCACAGTCAGACAGACAGCCACACACACCAAACAAGGCTAAAGTTAGTAAAGGAAAACATAGCAACCCCAAGCCAGTAACATCATGACCCATAATAGCCTCGGAATGAGGCGCCCATCCACAGACAGACTGGCCACAGCGCTCCCATCACCCCACATGCTGAGCGGCAGCTAAGATTCTGTCTGTTTATTTCTAAACATTTAAAGATCTTTTGGTCTACGAAATACAATGTTTGACATCTTTGGGGTCAAATAAGAGTTTAAAAAGTAAGAGGTGTACAGTAGGAGAGAGGCCATCAAGGCAGGTCCAAAGAGCACAACACGGAAAGACGTGGATAAAAGCCGCTTTAAAAACCGTAATGTCTGAGTCCATAGCATGGTCAAGCAATCGAGCCCTCTGCCTCATCTGACAGAGCAACTGCCAATCCAGGGGAAGAGCAGACACCTGCTAGATGTATTGCGTTTCCAGCCACAGTGGAGGAGAAGCCTCAACTGTAAGGGGCTCTTTAACCTTTTTTGTGAAAAGCATCCTTTAGTGATGTGGTTACTCCCACTCAGGGAGGCAGAAAGGTTTTCAATGCATAGTCGCCAATAAAATCAGTTACTTTGTTAACAAAATAGCTTTACACTGGAAAATCGCCAGCACTTCTAACAGTCTTTTAAACGCTGGTGGTGGAAAGCAGGACCTTGCACACGCTGGGCAGTGGCTTTACCACAACCTACATCCTCAGTCCACACCTGTACTATGTATGTATCAGAGCAGGGTCTCATTTAGCACAAGCTGACCTCAAGCTTATGACGTCATTAGGTAGCTGAGGATGGCCACAGACTCCCCAGGATTTCCTGTGTGCACCACTATGTTCTGCTTACACCTCTATTTCTGTATTAAGACATTAAGTAACAAATAGGCAGCAGGTCTCTGTGTTGCCTATTCTGAGTGAAACAGTAGATTTCGGGTGGAGGACTGTAACAAACAGGGTTTTTCCCCATCCAACTCTGTGGATTCCCTGAACTCTACATACAGCCCCCAGATGAAGAGCCTGTGAGTGAAAGTGCTGCAAGCCTGTTCTGTGTCACATCAAATCAGAGCCGAGGCCCTGCAGAATAAATTACCCACTCAACTCTGAGTCGAGGGAAACCAAGGGAATAGGCAAGGTAGTTTTTCCCTCCAAAAACCACGATGGGCCATTAGTTGGCAAAGAGCAGCATGCTTCAAAATGAATTCAGAAGGGAGCTCTGAGGCCCTGCAGCACAGCTGGAGTCAGCCTCCAGCAGAAAGCCATGAAACTGACCCAACCCAGAAAGAACACATAAGGAGCTCTGGTTTCTTTGTGAAGGGCTATATAATATACCTCTTAGACCCCCACCCCTCCTGAGCTCCACTACCAGATTAAGCCTCTTTCTGCTATTTGTCTCAGTCTGCTTAACTTCAAAACATGATTTCTTCCCTAAATATGTAATTACACGTATTTACTTTGGGGGGGAGGGGGGAGGGAGCCAGAGGCCAGCATAAGACTTCTTTCCTCTGTCACTCTTCACTTTAATTTTTGAGACGGATTGCTCACTGAATTTGGAGCTGGCCACTTGGACTAGACTGGCCAGCCTGGGAGCCCCGGGGATCCACATGTCTCTGCCTCCCCAGCACTGTGGTTACAGATGCGATCGCATACCTTTTACACAGGTCCACATGCTGGTACAGCAAGCAAGCACTTATTCACTGAACTACCTCCCCCACCCCAGCCCGGTGCTGATTGCTTTTCTGCTATCATGACCATGGATGGATGTGTGCCCATGGGAGTTCTAGCACCATCACTTTAAGACTCATGAAAATCAACAAATATCAAGCTATCTAGAATTGGTTAACTGTGTGTGTTCCACATTTGAGCAAATGAACAGAACAACAGAACAGACCCCCAGAGAGGCTCCTTGGAGACTATTTTGATAGGGCTGAAGAAACAGAGAGGAAGGAACTAAATCAAAAATCACCGAGCCAGTGGGTCAGGAAAAAAGAAAACAAAAAAAAAAAAAACAAAAAGAAAAGAAAAATCACGAGCCTTTAATCAGGGCTCCACTACCTTGAACAGCTTTTAAACCCCAAACCACTTCCCCAACTTTAAAGTGATAGCCAAATTAATACTTCTCAGCTAAAAGGAGCGAACGAGCCAATCATTTCTCCAGCTTCAATTAAGCAGTGGACACAATAAGGACTTGGGACTATGACACGGTAACTGGTTAGAATTAACAAATAATTTAAACTCCACTAACTGGACAGAAAGTGACAACCCCACTACAATCCCACATGGCATTCTCTCCTACTATGCAACCTATGACAAGAATCACCCGTACTTAGATCATCGAGGCCTGAATCAACTTTACAGTTTGCTATCCAAACTTCCTATGTGACATTTTACCATGTGATTCAGAACACAGAAGAAAGGACAATCACCCAGCAGTTAAAATAAAGTCACTGTACTTTCCAATGAAACAAAATAAATATTTTAACAATATCAGAGGCAGTGAGCAGCTTTAGCCTCAAGAATAATTTCATCAAGAAAATTTCCTAGACAGTCTATGCTCACCAATATTGATGTCCCAAAGGACCAGGCATGCACAGTAATGGCACTTTTTTTTTTTTCATTGAAATGCACTTGCTATTTTAAAGGGGACAACATGCTCTCAAGTCCAGTGGGCAGAACTGTGTAAGACTTAGTGAAAATCTAACTAGTTCACTACTTTCCAGGTACTCTTTAGTGTGCTCAATGTTGCAAGAGTCAGAAATCTGAAAGAAAGAAGGGGAGGGGGCAGCAGCCACAATTCAGGCGTACACAAAACCATCTGCTACTCCCATTTTTCTTCCTTAAAGGTCTTCCTTAAGCTGGCAAGAAGCAACATCTCCCCCCCAGCCCCCCACCACGGCAGGGCTCCACTGTTAACCAACTTCAGTTGAAGAAGTGACAACACCAAACATCATTTGCTACTTACTTACTCGGGTTTCTACTTATGTCTTGTTCTACATTAAAATGGAAGTGTTCTGTGGCTACTGGATGATACCCAATGTCCAAACAGTGTTGCCATGTGGTAGCACAGGTAACTGCCCTGCCTGCCTCCAGCTACTAGGTTAGAAACACTAAGCCATCATGGATCCAGGAAAAGCTTTAGTGAAGGATGAAGCAGGTGCTACAGGCAACGGTGTTTACAGAGACACTAAATTACAACTGTCCAGGGTGTAAATTCTTTTCCTGGCTTTGGAGTGTCCTAAACTTTTAGCTATGAACACAAACCTCTCCGGGTTTATTCCACACTGCTCCGAAACGTCTCAACAGATTGCCTCAAAAGGAAATAATGAAATGGCTCTGGCGTAAGTTAATCTTCTTTGTCAAATTCACAGTGTTAAGCATACTCTGAAGCCAGCCACATAAACAAAACCAAACTCCACAAAATTAGGCTGAGCTGAAGTTACATAAGACAGACTAAACTGTGGCTTCCCCCCACCCACCTCCCCACCCCTCCTCTTCCCAGCGAACTCTGACATCTGTCTCTTAAGTGCATGCAATTCCCATGCAGGTGCGGAAGGCGCTCATCTGCTGAGCTTCCAAATAAGCAGTGATCTTTCCAGTACTACCTTCCCCCCCCCACACACACACACAGAAAGGCTTGCAACAAACTGAAGGCTAGGAAACTTTAGATGAGTCTTTAAAAAAAAATTAAGTCGGCACTTACTTCAAGGTAGTAATCAAAACACGTTTCTCAAAGTTCCCAGAGCCTCTGCTTAGGGGTGAGGAGGGGGGCTTCCTCGCGTGCCTCTAAGCCCACCCATCAACACCCGCGTGGGTCTGAATACAGATCTTTCAACAGAGGACAAAAGCGCGGGTTCCCTGGAGCGGCACATCCAAAGGGAAACCAATCCTTTCCCTGCAGCACTACCCAAGTTGCTCCAGCTCCAAGAGTTTCCTGCACTTTCCACCTCCCCCCACCCACACCCTTTTCATTGCCCACTTTACCCTGCTTTAATCCTGCGAAGCCTCCCTCCTGGTTTATTAAGGGTAAACAATAGAAAATGTCACACGGAAACTCAGGAAGTAGATGAAGTCTCTAATTGCTGCCGTTTTAACGATTGTAGATAATTACTATCTTCAAAATGTGATTTTCACCAGCGGAGTGGGAGCCGAGGAGGGCAGGGTGGCGAGCTCCCCGCCGCTGGCAGGGCATCGGCAAGGCCGGGGCCCGAGGGGTGCAGGAGCCCGAGGGGTAAGGAGATCAAGGGGTGCGGAGACTCGAGAATGGAAACCCGGGAGATCCGGGAACCGTTGTTGAGAGGACCCGGGAAAACCAGGACCCGGTCCAGGCCCTCGGCCGAGCTCACTCCCGGCGCAAAAAGCGGAGGCCAACCAGCGGCCCGGGTCACAGACTGGAACAATGCGTAACCCCCGCGGACTGGGCTCTGGGCTCGGAGACAGGGCTCCGCGTTCGCGGTCGTCGGGAAAGAGAAGTCCCCAGTAGCCACTGGCTCCGGGCTTCACCGAGCGACCCCGCGTGGTGCAGGAGCGCCCTCCGGGCCGCGGCAACGAGCACCCCGGGGACCCGGGCCCTCAGGAGCGCATCCCTCTCCCTCCGCGACGCCCCGCCGCCCGCGTCCCCAACTCACCCCAGGACCACCAGCTCCCCGTATTTCACCGGCTCCTTGTTGGGGGCGCTGGGTTCCTCCTGGCCCGGGGAAAACATGGAGCCGCGCTCGGCCGCCGCCGCTGCCGCCTCCGCCGCGATCCCCGCCGAGTCCGCGCCGCCACTACACTCCCATCCCGAAAACGGGGTGAGCGCGCCGGGGAACGGCACGGCGGCGAACGGGGCGCTGGGCGGCCAGTCCCGCGGCTGCTCCGTCGTGGCTGTGCGCGTCGCCCGCCGGCTTCCCCGGAGCTATCCGTACGTTGGCCGCTACGAGCGGGACCCGGCACGGAAAGCGAGCGGCGACCAGAGCCCCGCGGGAGGAGGAGCGCGCGCCGCCGGGGGGCTGAGCGGGCTGGGCAGGTGGGACGGCCGCGCCGCCGCCCGCGTCTCCGCGCTCCCGCGGCCCCCGCCCGCCCGCCCGCCAGCCCCCGCGGCCCGCGAGCGCCCCGTGTTATGTAAACATAGAGTAAAGGGGAAGGCAAGCCCTTAAAGGGGCAGCTCTGTTTTTCTCCTCTCTTCCTCCGAAAAGTTGGAGCGTGGGGGTCTTCGTCCTCAGCCCGGGGATCCGGACCCCGCTTGCGTGAAAGCCAAGCATACTGCCCACCCCCCACCTCCGAGCTCACCATGCTGAGCGCACTGATCTGGGGGTGTCTGCTTTCAAAGCCAAGCCCTTGAGAGGGGGGCTTAAAAAGAGAAAGAATCTGCCCATGGGGGGGGCGCTAATTGAAGGGCTCCCCACCATTTCATGTATCAAGAGAAAGGAGAAAGAACGTGGGGGGGGGGTGAGAAAAGAGAGAGAGAGATGGAGGGAGGAGAGGGAAAGGGGAAAAAGAAAAGTTAAAAGTTACTTTTAATCCCTTATTCACATCTCTGTCCCTTCTTTCAACCCCCTGGGGAATTTAAAAGGAAATTACCTAGGTGGATTTTTTTTTTTTAAATGAAGACAAATGTTCCTTTATTTCCATGGATTAATCAAGGCACTGTTTGTATTTTATGCTTTCTTATGGTGCTGTGTCTTTAAAATATTGTAGGCTGTGATAGTTTTACTGACTGCTGTTTTTCATCATAGAGGAATTTATTATTCTAGCATTTATTAAGCCCTTGCAACATGCTAGAGACGCTACATATTATTGCCTGTCACTGCCTTTCCAGACTGTTAAATATTTAAAGAAATAAATACTGCAAAAGCTACCCAATGTATAAACATCGAGAGTGTGTGTGTGTGTGTGCCCGCGCGCGCGCGCGCGCGCACACACACACACACACACACACACACACACACACACATACACACACGTTTAGGCTATGACTCTAAGTAAGGAGTTAAAAAAGAAATAATTGCATGAGTAACCTTCCATTCTACTGCTCAGCGCCGTGCATGTATCGCTCTCTGACAGGCTATTACTGTAGTGACATGATGCTTTCTGTAATTTTACTTCAGTTAGTAACTGGCTTTTCTTCTTTTAATTGAGGCTTTGGAGATAAATTACTCCAGAATAACAAAAGCCACACTATTGATGAGCCAAAAATAAACTTTATTAGACGATTACCTTATTTCCGCTAATTACAGAAAGTCTATTCTTAGACTAAAGACAACTAGCTATCCGGCTTATTGTACAAATCCTCTGTACTTTTCTCTGTTATGAAAATGTAAAGGTTTAACCAGCAGCCCTTTTTTAGAGAGTTGAGCTCTTTCTCTTCATATGGTGTTGGTAGATTTCTGTATGACGGAGTGTAGTTTTCCTTACTCCCTAGTCCCACTTACTATATCCACTATGCGACTGTCAACAACCCTTTGAATCCCGTCACAGTTACCCATCTCCCTTAATTATAGTACCTCGCTCTGGCATGCGAACTTCCCCCAGTCTGCTCTATTGCTGCTACTGATCTCTAGGCTACAATTACCCCCTTCTCTCCTGGCATGCTGTGCTTTTGTGCTTGCATTACACTGTTCTGGCTCCATTTCTTCCTTGCTGCGCTCTGCATCTGCTGTTAGGGGGATGGAAACAAATATTTATTAACCTCCTTCTAAGTTCCAAACACTAGACTGGGTGCTTCCCATAAGCTGTCCCAGGCTTTGGCAGAGACACTCCATTGCTGGTCAGCTGGTCCAGACACCTCTGCCCTCCACCTGCGAGGGGGGTGGGGGCGCTTCTTTCTCTTCTCTCCCAGCATGCCTTGGGCATGTTGATGGTGTTTAATCGAGTTTGTCTTTATGAAAGTTACTTACAGGTAGTTCTGCTTTCTCTGAGTTTTTATATCTGTGGAGGCTTTGATCTTAGGCAGCTCAGGACTTGTAAGTGTATCGTTTCTGTCAATCACTGTTAGCCTTGCAACCCGGCAGACTGGGAAATCAGTCTGTTGAGGGCCTACAGGAATGCATGCATAGGACCACAGTCGAGGGAATCTGAATGAACAAATGGACCAAATAGGGACTGGTGGCACATCGGTGGTCCTGTGGGCTCTAAAGAGACACTCATCTCTACCTAATTATTGTCCCCTGAGAATGATTGCTCACTCTTACGTATGAAATCAATTTTAAAGTCCCCAATCCTGATTATGCATAAGCTTCTAATATTAAACTATCAGAAATGCATTTGAGCTTTTTGGACTTGTGAGCATAATATCGTTTAATTGTTTGGCTGCCCTTTATATGCAGTGTGGACCCATTGAAACTATAACCACTTTCTAAGTGGTTCCCAAATCCCCCAAGTCTGCTTTTGCTGATTTTAAGGGACGGCCAGATGAGTGAAAATAAATGAATACATCTCAAACGAGATCGAACAGCAGAGCTGTGAGTTTGTGGTGAACTTGACTTGCTCAGAGTCTATGGTCAGCTTTCATCTCTCTCTTCCTGTCCCTTACCTGGCCCGTCCTCTGCTTACAGCGTCAACCAGGAAGAATGTAATCACCTCCATTCCAACTAACACCAGGATTCTGACTGTAACAGGAACGTATCCCCTTCTGAATAATTGTTTTATTAGCTCCAGGCTGGTGGGACAATCTGGCTGTGCCATCTGCCAATCCACTGAGAACCAGGGTGGGGTTGGCTGTCCTTGCTACCCCTCACCAGCCCCTTCTCTTCCCTCCCTGCTGTCTGTCATGCATGTCCCCAAACCACTCCACGAGCCATGTTTTCTGAAAGAGCCCAATATGTACCGGTTTCTCTCCCTGATAGATCTACCTCTTTTGCTTTCAAAGTAGAAGCTTCAGCCAAATGGTCTATGTTTGCTTTGACATACTTTAAATAAAACCAACCATATTTCTAGGATGAAGAGTTTAACTTTTGATCACACCATATTTATGTTTACAACGTCTAAGGGACAAGTATGCGCTTTGAAAAATACATGTTTGGACAATACATGGTTTTGTGTGTGTGAGACATCAGACATTTGACTTTTACACTATACCCTCAGCTGTAGGCATCATGTGTCTTCTTTGCCAGGCATACAGAAAATGTGAGAAAAAAGAAATTTTGAAGGCCATTTTAAAAATCACCCATAAACTTGACTAGGAATAACCCTATTTATTATGATGTATGTTTCCTCCTTAAAACTTATTTTTACATCTTTATTTATTGATCGTGGGGGGGTGGGGGGGGGACGTACATCCTGAACATGTTTCCGGTCATTTGGTAGCAAGTTTGCATACCAAACTGCAGCCCCCCCTTTGTGTTCTAATTGGTTCCCTTTCCTCCTTCTGGTTTGCTTTCGTTTGTTTTGTTTTGTATTTGACATTACTCTAAAGAACTTATTATCCTACTTTTTCCTCATTTAATATCGTATTCTGAGTGGTTCTTTTACTACACGCTCATGATAATCTGGGAGGTGGGGTTGAGCAAAAGTATCAACATCTATTAATCATTCCTCCTTAATAGAATATATTTCAAATTATTTGCTCTGAGAAAGGTATTTGTATCTGTTACTATTTCACTGAAATGGATTCTACAAATAACTACTATATCAAAGGATGTAAACATTCGAAAGACCTTTTGATGTATACTTCCAATGTGTTTTTTGAAATGATCAGGGTCTGCCAATTCACGCTGCAGCCCAGAGTAAAAGGAGAGCCTGCCTCAGGGAATGCTGGGCAGCATCGTTAAATCCTCACTAACTTGATGGGTCATCTTTTTTTATTTGTATTTCTGTGATTACCATTCTGAAGAGTGTCCACTTTTACTTGTATTGTGTAGCAAGAAACACACACGGTGAGACATACCTCCTTGCACTGCTAAGCACACACGGCATGATTGTGCTATTGATTACAAGCAGTGTTCTACCACAGGTTTCCAGAATCTTTCCATCATGCATGACTGACTGGGTTTTTACACCCATTGGGCAGCAGCTTTCTTCTCTTCCCTCCTTCCATAGCTGCTGCTCCACTTCTGGCTTTGATGAACTGATTGCTTTAGATATATCCTGTAAGTGAATCACACCGTAGTTTCCCTCCTGTGACTTGTTTACTATATGTGTCATAATGATCCCGAGACTCATCCATATTGTGGAATGTGATAAGATTTCCTCATCTGGGGCTAAATATTCTATTTTCTTTGCCCATTCCTCATTGATGGACACTGAAGATGGACAATTGATGAACAGTATAGCTAACGCTGCAGTCACTGGGGAAGTTCAAATGTCTCACAAAGATCTTGAGTTTAACTCTTTTTAATAAGTAGACATGGGTTTCTTGGCTCAGGCATCAGTTTTGGAATGGTTTGCCTGTTTTGAGAAGCCACACCATTTTATCTTCCTACCAATATCGTGACTGGGTCCCCATGTCTCCCCATTCCCACCAACACTTACCTCTTGCTTTGTTTTCTTTTCTTTTGTGAAGTGGTCCTAACAAGTATGAGGTGATGTGCGTCCTGATTTCAACTGAAACTCACTGATCCTAGGCATTTATTTTTTGCTCTATCTGTTGATGTCTGGAGATATGTGGACTTTGAGTAAATGTTGACTTAAATCTTAGTCCATTTTCAGTTGGGTTATTTGACTGGGTTTGATGGGCCGTGTTTTGTGTCTTGTTTTTGAAGGAGAGGCATTCTTTATCCATTTTAGATATTAACCTCTGGCCAGATACTCTATTTGCAAACATTTTCTCTCAGAATCGTGGTGAATGGTTGATTGGCTGAGTGTTTCCGTCTGATGCACCCTACCTGCCAGTGTGGCTTTCCTGCCTGTCCTTTTGTCACAGCCAAGAAACAAGGTGAACCCCTCTAAATCCTTCCCACATCCTCTCATATTCTCAGTGTGAGGTCTTGGCAATTTTTGTTCATTTTTTGAAATAGGGTCTCATTTTGTAGCCCTGGCTGGCCTTGAACACACAGAGAATTCCTCTGCCTCCTCAATGCTGGGATTAAAGGTGTGTGACACTGAGTCCCCTGCGCGGCGTGTTCTGAGTGTGAGAAATAAAACCCGGAGCTGTGCACATGTCAGGCAAGTATACCATCCCTGAGATACTGCTTAGCCCTTCTGTTGAAGGTCTTATGTTTAAATATCTTGTATCCATTTTGTTGGTTCTGTAAATGCTGTAAGATGAAGACCCAATTTCATTTCTTTGTGTGTGGACTTATAACTGATCCAATGCCATTTGTTAAAGAAATAATCCTTGGCTTTTGCCTGTCTTGGCACATTTGTCAAAAATTAGTTGACCATATGCATTATGTATTCTTGTGTTTTCAGTTGCTATAATAAAAGATCTGAGACTGGATAATTTGGAGAGAGGAGAGAAGGGGGAGATGAAGGGAAGAAGGGAAGAGGAAATAAAGGAGAGAGGGGAGAAAGACAGAGAGAGAAACAGGGGGAGGGAGAGAAACAGAGACAGAGGGATTGAGAGATTTTGCTCGCTGTTCCAAAGATTCAATACAAAAGCAAGTTTTGCTTGGCTATAATGAGTTTCCTGGTAGATGGCATCATGGCACAATGACAGGAACATAAGAGGCAGAGATCATACAACGAGGCAGGAAGACAGATAATAGGGAAAAGCCAGTTTTAATTTTTTTCTAACAACACCCTCTTATGAGAACTAATGCACTCTGCAATGTCAATTCATTAGCCAACGTTCCATGACTGTAACCAAACTATCAGAGATGAATAAATTCAGAGGAAGAACTGTTTGTGTTGGCTCACGGGTGTAGAGGTCTGAATGCATGATTGCTTGTCTCTGTTGCTTTGGGGGCCTGTACTGAGGCGGAGTATCATGACGGGGACACATGGTCAGGCAGAGGTAAGCTTGTTATGGTGGCTGGAAAATGACAGGGGTGGAGGCTATGGCCCCCAACCCCCTTTCAAGGGCATACACGCCCCAGGGGACTGTCGCCAGACTCTACCTCCTAAAGCTTCTACTCCCTCTCATTCCTACCCAGACCAAAAGTCAAACTTTTAGCACAAGAAGCTTTGAGACACTTAAAATCTGAACTATAACAGCTAGCATTAGTCTATTATGAGGGCAATATTTCCTATGACCAGATTACCTCCCTCTAGGGTCTACCACCAAAGGTTCCACACTGCAGACCACACTTCTGCATATGAACACCTCAGGAAGCATATGTGAGCTGTATGCATTCATAGCTCATGGTTTCATTCGTTGGTGTGTTTGTGTGTGTGTGTGTGTGTGTGAGTGTGCATGGATGTGTGAGTGTGCATGGATGTGTGAGTGTGCATGGATGTATGAGTGTGGATGGGTGTGTGTGAGTGTGCATGGGTGTGTGTGAGAGTGTGCATGAGTGTGTGTGAGTGTGCATGGGTATTTGTATGTGTGTGTGAGTGTGCATGGGTGTGTGTGCATGGGTATGTATGAGTGTGCATTGGTGTGTGTGTGGTGTACATGTGTGTACATGGGTGTGTGTGTGTGTGTGTGTGTGTGTGTGTGTGTGTGTGTTTGACTGCATGTTTATAGTGCCGTCAGAAGAGGGCACTGAATCCCCTAAAGCTGGAGATACAGGCACTTGTGGGCTGCCCAACGTGGGTGCGAAAACAAACCCTGAACTCAGGACCTCTGGAAGAGCAGCAAATCCTCTTAACTGCTGAGCCATTTCTTTAGCCCATCCTTATGATTTTAAGCAGTCTTACTCGATACGCCAGGTTGGCCTCACACTTGTAAGGTTCTTGGCACCCAAATGCTTGAATTACAGCCCCCACCCCCGTCATGCCTGATCTGTGTATTTTTATACCTATACCACACTTGGCTCTGTGAAGCTTTGACTAGATTTTGAGGCCAGGAATTGTAAGACATCCATCTTCATTGTTTCTCCAGATCCTTTTGGCAAGTCATCGTCGTTTGTGGCTTAATACAAAATTAGCTCATTATTTTCTATTTCTGCAAAAAAGTGCCATTGATTATTTTGGTTGGCATTGCATTGACTATGCAGCTTCTGGCTAAGACAAGCGGGCTAAGATGATAAGAACTCCAATGCATGGGTTTTCAGTTCTCTCTAGCGAGTTAATAGCCCTAAGTGGTTTTCTTGTTTGTTTGTTTGTTTGTTTTTGTTTTATACTATTGTAAGTACGCTTTTTAAAAAGTTTCGTTTCTGGAGACTGTTGTGGTAAATATTATTTGAGGGTTTCTACTCTACCTTTGATCATTTAGTTCCCAAATAAAAGACACAAAGCCTTTATATTTATAATAAGCCTTAAAGCACTAGAACCAGGCAGATATCAACCCATTGTGCTATTTAGTCTATTTGTCTGTCAATAACTCTGAGATCTCAATTGCCCTGTTTTACCTGGGATGCTCCTACTCCAATTGGCCAGGCCTCATTACCGTGTGCTCAACTACCCCATGGTGTCTTCTTTCTTCCCCTCTGACCCTCTGGTCTCTGCCGTAGACCCCAAGCCAGAAAGTTCTGCTTACCTCTCTTCTGCCCAGCCATAGGCTGTAGGCATCTTTATTCAACCAATAGTTTTATATTAAGGGGCAAGATTTGCGCAACAAAAGCTGGTATACATGAGAATTTACTTATCCTGGAGTATCTAGACCTTGGCATACAGAATTTAGCATTCCAAATATATAGCAACAGACCAAATTTCAACAGGGGCCAGTGACATTAATCAACAGGGTATACGGGAAAATGGATGCTGGAAAGAGAACTTGGATCCTCTGGAATGTGCCACTTAGACCTGAATTAAATATTGCAGGATCTACATGGAAGAAGAAAAGAACTGATACCCAAATCTCAAAACACACACACACACACACACACAGAGAGAGAGAGAGAGAGAGAGAGAGAGAGAGAGGGAGAGAGAGAGAGAGGAAAAATTGTGGAGCTGGAGAGATGACTCAGTGGTTAAGAGCACTGACTGTTCTTCCAGAGGTCCTGAGTTCAATTCCCAGCAACCACATGGTGGCTCACAACCATCTGTAATGAGATTCAATGCCCTCCTCTGGTGTATCTGAAGGCAGCTACAAAATACTCATATATATAATAAGTCTTTTTTTAAAAATCCTTTTGCATGACTTTTTTGTTTGTCTGTTTAAGTTTTGTTGTTGCTGGTTTGGGAGGTTTTATTCAGTTGGTTTGGTTTTTTTTTTTTTTTTTCTTGTTTGTTTTGACAGGATTTTGCTGTGCAGCCCTGGCTGTCTTGGAACTCATTCTGTAGACCAGGCTGGCCTTGAACTCACAGAGATCCTCCTGCCTATGACTGCTGAGTGCTGAGATCAAAGGCATTCACCACCATACCTGGCTTGCATTGCTTATTCTTAATATATTGACATGCAAGGGACTTTTGCATCCTGTGACTTTATTGAATTCATTAATCGTATTTTTGTGGGGTCTTTCAGATTTGTTGTAGAATATAGATGATTTTACTACCTCCATTCCAATTTTAATACTTTTTATTTGTCTTTCTTGCCTCCGTTTACTTAAGACCTCCAGTGCTGTGCTGAATGAAAGCTGCAAGTGTGGGCATGTGTGCTTTGCTCCCTGTAACATTCATTTTTTTCCCAAACCTTATTTTTAATGATGGTCCTTAACGATTTAACCTCCCTTGTGTGTCCATTGCCCACCAGAGGTAGTAGAAAAGAAAGGATATGGGGTGGGGGAAGCAGACTGCTTAGAAAGATTCTTTCACGTAACTCCTGTCTGTGTTGTCTGGAAATCAGCAGTTCAGTTCACAGGTCAGCAGTGGCAGCTCAATCCACTTGCAAACACCTCACAGATACACCAGCAGTTCAGTTTGGTAGAGCAAGGATAGCAACAGCGGTGACAGGACCTAGCAGAGACAGCCAGGCTTCAGCCTAAGCTCGAGTCAGCTGAAGGGGCTGGCAGCAACACCAGGAGAAGTCTTCAGGCACTTCTCTCAGGGAAGCGAAGATCAGCAAAGATGCGAGACCCACAAGCGTTGCTCAGCAAGCCTTACCAGAAAGCCGAGCTCTGTCTCTGACACTCCGTGGAGCTCTGTTTATGCCCTGGAAACATCACGTGTCCTCCACGTGCTTTGCCTCAGCACATGCATCCAATCAGCCTGAGTCGGAGGAGTCCCGACAAATGCAGCTCAACTATGCAATGTAAGGCGTATCAATACATGCGTGTTGTTGGCAAAGAATCCTTCATCGGGTGTTCTTTCATGTGTTTGCTTTAGCAGAACATTCTCTCCTGTGTCTGCTTCAGTGAAATGTTCCTTCACGAGTCTGCCTTAGAGTCTGACTCTTTCACGTGTTTGCCCCAACAAAACACCATCCAACACAACTGATTCTCCAAAGAACCCTTAAGTTTCCACTTCTGCCCCCAATCTCAGACGGGTTTTCCACTTTTAGGTTGAGATTCTTGTGTGATTCTCATCCATTGCTCTGTGCTATACCACATCTCCAACCCTGAGCTATCCATGCATCTTAGGGATCAATCCACTTGGTCTTGATGTATGACCGTTTTAGTGCCCGTAAAATTTAGGTTGCTATTATTTATTTCATTGTGGATATTTTGAAGTACATTGTATGTAAATAGGCAGGCTCCAATTTATTTCATTTATTTGTGGCTTTCTAGTTTCTTCCTTGCCCCTTTCATTGTTGAAGAGACTTTTTCCTATTGTGCGTTCTTGGTGCACTTGTAAAAGATTAACTGACTACATATGTGTTATGTATCCGTCAGTTTTCAGTTGCTGTAACAAAACATTCCAATGTGGGTAATTTGTAAAAACAAAGGATGTGTGTGTGTTTCTCGCACTTCTGGAGACTTGAGAGGATTGGGATTCTACTTGGCTTTGTTGAAGAGTTCTTGATGGAAGACATGACAACAGTGTTTGCAACAGGAGAGACTATGCGATGAGATGGGATACAATTCTGTAGTTCTTGAAGCTTGTAGAATATTCTCTTATATTTGGCATAAGAATACCCTCCTCGGAAAAAAAAGTTGGAAGTGTTCTTTCCCCTTTAATTTTTTGGAAGTATTTAAGAAGAATTAGCATCTACTCTCTAATTACTTGATACGATGTACTGGAGAACCCTTCTATTCTTGTTTAGGAAGCTTTTAGCTATTAATTCAACCTCCTCAGGCCTCTCTACTTAGACTCCCTGTGTCACAGGGGCTCAGTGTCTAGATCATGCATTTGTAGGAATGTGGCAGTGCTTTTCTAAATATTCTAAGTTTTGATATATAATTCTTTTTATGGATACAGCATCTTTTATAATATCTCTTAATTTCTGGTTTCATTTATTTAAGTACTTTGTCTCAATTACTCTTAGTCAGCAGTTCATCAATTTTATGATTTTATTTTCAAAAACACTAACTCTTAGTGTCTTTCTTTGGTTTGCATCTAATGTTTTTCTTCTGGGGTTTTATATAGTTTTCTAATTTTTTACTTCATTCCTCCTGCTGACCTCCAGGGTTAATCATCCTTCCTCTTCTACTTGCATGAATTACACAATCAGAATGCTAGCTTGAGAAGGTTCTTTTTTAGTTTTAAATAGTTTTATTTTTATATACGTGTGTGTGTGTGTGTGTGTGTGTGTGTGTGTGTGTGTGTGTGCATTCCATGTGTACTGTGAGGGGGTGCCTGTGGAGGATGGAAAGAGGTATCAGATCCTGTGGAATTTCAGGTTTAAGTAGTTGTAGGTGTAGGGCCTGAACTTGGGTCCTCTGGAGGAATAGCAAGTGCTTTCAACCACTGAGGCATCTCTGCAGCCCAAAAAGCTTCTCTCTCTCTCTCTCTCTCTCTCTCTCTCTCTCTCACTCCCTCCCTCTCTCTCTCTCTCTCTCTTAAAATGTAGGCGAATTGATCCATTCCTATCTCCTTGTACTAAGGTCAAATCTAACTGGATCAAGGAACTCCACATAAAACCAGAGACACTGAAACTTATAGAGGAGAAAGTGGGGAAAAGGCTCGAAGACATGGGCACAGGGGAAAAATTTCTGAATAGAACAGCAATGGCTTGTGCTGTCAGATCAAGAATCTACAAATGGGACCTCATAAAATTGTAAAGCTTCTGTAAGGCAAAAGACACCGTCATTAAGACAACAAGGCCACCAACAGATTGGGAAAGGATCTTTACCTATCCTAAATAAGATAGGGAACTAATATCCAATATATATAAAGAACTCAAGAAGGTGGACTCCAAAATATCAAATAACCCCATTAAAAAATGGGGTGCAGAGCTTAACAAAGAATTCTCACCTGAGGAATACCGAATGGCTGAGAAGCAACCGGAAAAAATGTTCAGCATCCTTAATTATCAGGGAAATGCAAATCAAAACAACCCTGAGATTCTACCTCACACCAGTCAGAATGGCTAAGATCAAAAACTCAGGTGACAGCAGATGCTGGTGAGGATGTGGAGAAAGAGGAACATTCCTCCATTGTTGGTGGGATTGCAAGCTTGTACAACCACTCTGGAAATCAGTCTGGCAGTTCCTCAGAAAATTGGACATAGTACTACAGGAGGATCCCGCAATACCTCTCCTGGGCATATATCCAGAAGATGTTCCAACCGGTAAGAAGGACACATGCTCCACTATGTTCATAGCAGCCTTATTTATAATAGCCAGAAGCTGGAAAGAGCCCAGATGTCCCTCAACAGAGGAATGGATACAGAAAATGTGGTACATTTACACAATGGAGTACTACTCAGCTATTAAAAACAACAAATTCAGGAAATTCCTAGGCAAATGGATGGACCTGGAGGACATCATCCTGAGTGAGGTTACCCAATCATAAAAGAACTCACATGATATGTACTCACTGATAAGTGGATATTAGCCCAGATACTTAGAATACCCAAGATATAAGATACAATTTGGGAAACTCATGAAATTCAAGAAGAATGAAGACCAAAGTGTGGACACTTTGCCCCTTCTTAGAATCGGGAACAAAACACCCATGGAAAGAGTTACAGAGACAATGTTTGGAGCTGAAACGAAAGGACGGACCATCTAGAGACTGCCATATCCGGGGATCCATCCCATTATCAGCCTCCAAACACTGACACTATTGCATACACTAGCAAGATTTTGCTGAATGGACCCTGATATAGCTGTCTCTTGTGAGACTATGCCGGGGCCTAGCAAACACAGAAGTGGATACTCACAGTTAGCTATTGGATGGATCACAGGGCCCCCAATGGAGGAGCTAGAGAAAGTACCCAAGGAGCTAAAGGGATCTGCAACCCTATAGGTGGAACAACAATATGAACTAACCAGGACCCCCCGGAGCTCGTGTTTCTATCAGAAGATGGCTTAGACAGCCATCATTGGAAAGAGAGGCCCATTGGTCTTGCAAACTTTATATGCCTCAGTATAGGGGAACGCCAGGGCCAAGAATTGGGAGTGGGTGGGTAGGGGAGTGGGGTGGGAGGGTTGGGGGACTTTTGGGATAGCACTGGAAATGTAAATGAAGAAAATACCTAATTAAAAAAATGTAGGCATCAAGGCTACATCTATTCTTTACTACACCCATTTTTACTGTATCCAATAAACTTTGGATATTGTGCTTCTTTTTAAAACTTGTAGCACCGTATTTTCTTTTCTTTTTATTTTTTTCTTGATACACTGATTAAGACTATGCTCTTTGATATCTATATGTTTGTGAACTTTTAAATTACCTCCTGAGACTAATTCCTGCCTTTATCATATTAAAGATGAGATCTCTAATTGATATTATGTCAGTCTCGATAAGTCTGCTATGATGTGTTTTGTGACCTCATTTGATCTGTCATGGAGAGTGTGTTGAGTGCTTGAAAAGAACGTGTATTCTGCTGTTAGTTGCAGGTATCCAACGCAGTCAAGTGGCTTGGTTATATTGAGCTTGTAGTCAATAAAATATTAGATACATTGCTTTTAATCAGGACCTACCTCACTAGGTTCTATACAATTGAATTCTTGACTCTAAGTGAAATAGCAAATATGTATTCCTTTTCTACTTCCAACGTGCAAGTTTCAGACAATCTAAAGCATCCTTTTGTGTAATTCTTTAAAAAGGGTATTATTTTTTTAATAAGTAGAAGAGAAAGCAAACAACGTAAACATTACAAAAGAGTGAAAAAAATCTAATCCCAATTATATCCTACAGTTTTCCCTAGAGGCAACCACCATCATCATCAATTTCTTGTGTATTTTTCCTGCAATATTTTATGTGTATGTCTTTATGTAACTAATACTTAAGAAAAAGTACAGAATGATAGTAGATTATGCATTATTGCTTTCCTAGCATTTCTCACTAAGCAAGATGATGTGGGAAGGATCCTTCAAGAAGGCCTTTGAGCAGATTAATGATAACAAAATAACGATCCATGCAAGGCCCGAGGGGCCAGTGTGGTTTAATGAAGCAAGCTCCACCTTGACAATGCTCCTGACTGGAAATAAGTGTGGCATATATTAAAAGCAGAAAGAAACCCACACTGCAGTAGAGCACCAAGTGGGCAGAAAAGGTGAAGGTGAAGAAGCAGGGAAGGAGGCTGCCACACAGAGCCTAAGGGGCACTGGTGGAACAATTGGATCTGTTCTCTTTGATAATGGAAACAATTAGAGTTGGGTATAGTTATTGAAATAATTAAAAGTCGTTGAACAATTTTGCCTACATGGACGTCGTAAGAGACCGCAGGCCGCTTTGTCAGACTCAAGTTACATATTCTCAAAGCCATCTAATGAATGAGCTTTCAAGGGATTTAATTTTACAGTTTTTTAAAACCAAAGCTAGAATGACCAAAACTAAGAAAACAAACTTGTAACAATGAGATGGCATTGAAAGGAAGTCTCATACTCCCATGGCCTCCCAGAGGAGGAGTATAAGGGGAGAAGTAAACTGAGGCATGAGAGGGCAAACAGACAGGTCCAGAGACCTCAATTCCACAACAACCTTCTCATGCCTGCCTCAGCTATCCCGTCTGCGAAGTGAGACTGCTAAGTCCCTACCTATGGATAATGCACTGTATCTGAGCCATGTGCAGTGCAGTGTAAGTGTAACGTTATGGGACACAGTACATGGGGATGTTTATAAAACATGCCGGTGTGTCCTGAGAACTCTGTGCACTTGCTCTGTGCAGTCCTAGAAGATCAAATGTGACCAATGTTATCTATGATGTTGGAGGCACAGTGACAGATACAGCGGATGACACGGTGGCCAGTAAGACAGCTGTTGTGCAGGAGTCCCAAGTCTCACGTGTTGGAAGTGCTCTGCATTTGGGATCGAATTTAGTTGACTCTGGCTGGCA
This sequence comes from Mus musculus, assembly GCF_000001635.26. NCBI lineage: Eukaryota > Metazoa > Chordata > Mammalia > Rodentia > Muridae > Mus > Mus musculus. The sequence continues at coordinate 48,106,576 of NC_000080.6, read as the reverse complement.
GAGCCCACAGGATCTGTGGCTTTTCTGTGAAATGTCATTTGTGGCAACTCGAATTTCAGAATTATATAAGAAATGGGTCCACTTGACAATGCTTCCCAAACTGTGAAGTGCTGTACAACAGTTTAATTACAAGAAAGCACTAAGTGCTCGGCTTCTGTTAGGAAACTAGAGCTAAGAGTTTGATGTAGGAGGTCACCGTCTATGAATATCATTTGACCTTAAATCATGCTGGCCAAACTCATTTTATCTTAACCTCTCCATAATCTTTTAAGTTCAGCTGTTATGACTGCACGTGTGAAGAGATTGGGTGTGTTCAGCTGCAAAGTCAACACACAAACCCTCATGACCTCATCTCCATTGCCACGTGCCCACTCACAGAAACAATCCAAGGGCACGTTGACACAGCTCAGCACAGATGGAACGAACCCCCATGACCAAAAATTAAAGTAGGAACAAGCACCAGATAGCAAGTAGAAGTTGTAACTACCCCCCTAAGATAAATTATAAGATGAGGTGACATTTTGCATTCCTCTCGGAGCACTTAAGCTAAGGTTGTTGTGTGATTGCCATCATGGGAGAATTAAACACTTGAATGCCACAAAATCCAATCGTAAATTCACAACCACCTGCTTTGTCCATCCGAGTTCTTATTAACCTTTCTCTTTGCTCGGTCACTGATCAGTGGTTTGAGGAAGATGTTTCTCCTCTTGTTAGGAATAGCCTTTGGCTCATGATTTGCTACCAGAAAGATCTGGTGTTAACCAATAAGAATTCACAAATATACAACAGCAAAGACAGTCCTGACTGAACTCCAAGATTAAAAGCCACTATGAGAAACAAAACAAATTTCTGGCAAGTGAGGGACATCTGAGCAGACGTTAAATATGTTAGCTGCATCTAGGCCAGCAGATATTTAAACCAGAAGAGAATCCCAAGCCATACCAAACCTCACAGAAAACGTTGTTTTAGAAATATTACTTGCCAGAGCTGTGGAGATGGCTCAGAGGTTAAGTGTGCTTCCTGCCCTTTCAGAGGATGCCAGTTTCCAGCGTCCATATCCAGTAGCTCACAACTGCCTGTAATTCCAGCTCCAAGCGGGTCCAACACCCTTTTCCCGATTCTGTGGTGTGGACACCCACATTCACACAGCACATACCACCCAACATATGAACATAATTAAAAAGAAAACCTGTAAAAATAGCCTATCACTCACCCTCTGGGCATTTAAAATTGTACGCTTCTTTCCCATATTTATCACAAACTTGCCATATGTTCAGTTCTATGTATATATAATATTCAGTAGAGAAATTTCTCAGAATAATCATTTTGTAATAAAATCATAGAGATAGCAAGTTGAAATATTATTGAAGCACAATTTAGCTTATAATTAGAGAGTAGTTACTGAACAACTTTCACAGATAATAAATATATCAAATATCTATTACTATAGAATTCAAGATGCCAAAATGTAGTGGCTTTAAATAAAGTCAATGTATGCACTTGTCTGCAGGGTGGGGATGTGGACTTAACTTGGTTGCGTGGTTCTTCTTCTCTCAACTTTTTGCCAGCTCAGGCATTTGTGGTTGGCTACTGGTCACTGAGGACAGGATGGTCCCATATGTTCTTACACTTCCAGGGCCATAGCATAGTGGCCCCTCTTCATACCTGGGCTCTACCCTCTCCCAGTACTGTCTCTCTTTCTACATGTGATGTTTCAACATCAAGGGAACAACTACACAGGCTTATTCCTAAGATAATAGTTTTCCAAAAGGCTGAGATGCAAAATTCAAGGGCAATGGTAAGGTGCTACAGAGGTGGAATATTGGTACCCACAAGTGGGAGGCTTCCAAAAGAATATCTACAACTTGTGGCTTTGGTGTTGGGACTGAGCAGTAGGCAAAGGCTAGAAAGTTACTAGTGAGGCTGGGATAGCAATGAGGGGAGTAGAGACAAGCAATGATACATAGAAGCGAAAACAAAGCCAGCCAAACCCAACCAAACCCAAAGTAAGTTAGAAGGCAAGAAAGAAAGAGAAAGAAAGAAAGAGAGAGAGGGGGGAGGGAGGGAGAGAGGGAGGGAGGAAGGAAGGGGGAGGGAGGGAGGGAGGAAGAAGGAAGGAAGGAAGGAAGGAAGGAAGGAAGGAAGGAAGGAAGGAAGGAAGAGAGAGAGGGAGGAAGGAAGGAAGGAAGAAAGAGAGAGAGAAAGAGAGAGGAAGGAAGAAAGAAAGAGAGAAAGAAAGAAAGAAAGAAAGAAAGAAAGAAAGAAAGAAAGAAAGAAAGAAAGAAAGAAAGGAAAGAAAGGAAAGAAAGGTAGAAGGAAGGAGAGAAAGAAAGAAAGAAAGAAAGAAAGAAAGAAAGAAAGAAAGAAAGAAAGAGGGAGGGAGGGAGGGAGGGAGGGAGGGAGGAAGGAAGGAAGGAAGGAAGGAAGGAAGGAAGGAAGGAAGGAAGCAAGAAAGAGGGAAAGGGAAATAAGTGAAAAGAGAAGAGGTAAGAAAAAAGGAAAGTGAAAGAAAAGGAAAGTGAAAGAAAAGGAAAAGGGAAGGGAAGGGAAGGGAAGGGAAGGGAAGGGAAGGGAAGGGAAGGGAAGGGAAGGGAAGGGAAGGGAAGGGAAGGGAAGGGAAGGGAAGGGAAGGGAAGGGAAGGGAAGGGAAGGGAAGCCATCCACACATCTCCATCCGGCCTCCAGTGCTGACATTACAGGCATTGCCACCAGGCCTGTTTTTTCACACAAGTACTGGGAAATCCAAACCTAATGCTTGTGCAGCAAGGACTTTACCCACCGAGCCATCTACCTTGGCTCCTGGATTGTTTCCTGTGCATCTCCTTTGAGTCTCCTTTTCTCTTCTAGTACTGCAGAACAGAACTTCAGGCCATTGACTTTTCTAGCCCAAATGTTTAAAGCTGTCCCCTCCTCTCTCCAGGACAGTTGGCTCTGATGTATTTTATTATTGTTTGGTTTAAAATATTTTCTAATTCCTCTGAGACGTTGTCTGTGCGTGGATTGCTCATCATTTTTATTTTAAAAATTTGGGGAGGGGCTCCTCCATATCATATTGAGGATATCTTTTTATCTAACTGAATTTGCTTGAAATTTGAGAAAGTATATTATTTTGGCCCTTTGTTGATGTACAAACACTTGGTTGTTATATGAAGTGGAGTGTGCTCTGTTTTGTATCTTGTGCACTAGGAAAGAATGATAACCATTGAATTCTGAAGTCATTTGTGTAGTGTTCCATAAGTGTCAAACGACTCTTACAGTGTTGAACTTTTTTAAATTAATTTTTATCTAGTTATTCTCAATTGCTGCGAGTGTACTCTAACTACAAATTGTCTGTTCCTTCTTTAGTTTTGACAGGTCTCTTCATAGGCTCTATTATTAAGCACATACATTTATACCCTCCCTGTCTTCCTGATGAATTATCCTTTTTCGTTATTAGAAATCCTCACATTTTAATCTGTTATCAGGGATACTGAACTTAGTTTTCAGGTTTTTTTAATCTGATATTTAAATATTCACCCACTCTCCTAAGCCTACTGTTTATGTAGTTTACCTATTTCTATCCAGTTACTTTAAACGTGTTTTGGGGCAATAGTATGTAAATTATATGCAGTATAATAATATTGTCTTGTGTTTTACTCTGACAATCTCTGATTTATTAATAAGACTGCTTAAATATTCTCAAAAATATGCAGCCTCTGTTCCGTTTTATTTAAACAAAAGAGAATAAGATGTACATGAAATACATATTAAGTACATATCAAGCACATATTAAATGCAGTTCCTTAGTTACAGTACCTCCATGGACTGTGCTCAATGGCCATATGCCACCAGGTAACTGCTTTTACATACCTGTGTGCTGGGACCTGTCCTCTTGGAGTGGTTCCACTGTGGTGTGCAGAAGTTCTGGCTGGCTCAGAAAAGGAAAGAATTGAGCCCCAGCCAACAGCCAGTCCCATGTATTTACTTTATTTGTTGGGGGGTGGGAGGAGCTCTGTGACTTCATATGATGCCAGCGTATGAGATGTCCAGATGAGCTCAGCACAATTTGTGGATTATTATTTTTATAATGTCTTCAGAATTATTTTCCTCATCCTGAGGACTGACCTCAGGGCCTACCACATTCTAGGAAAGCAGTCTACCCCTGCCTACACTCTTAGCATCAGGAGTAGATATTGATATGCTAACTTTGTAAGTTAGTTGTGTTATCTTAGATGAATCAAACGATCCCATCTTCTTATTTACAGGGTAAGAAGTTCAGTTGGGCTTCCTCCAGGATAGGACTATAGCCTATGATAAAGTGGTCGCTGCCTCTCTGAGGGTAGCTGTTCTACAGTGTTGTTCCTAAGTTATAGGACTATGCTGGCTAGTTTTATGTCATGAGACAAGCTAGAGCCATGTAGGAAGAGGAAACCTCAATTGAGAAAATTCCTCCACCAGACTAGCTTGTGGACACGACTGTATAGCAGTTTCTTCCTTGATGATTGATGAGGGAGGGCCCAGCTTACTGTGGGCAGTGTGACCCAATGGGCTATTGGTTCTTGGTGCTATAAGAAATAAGGCTGAGCAAGCCAGGAAGGAGCACCCCTCCATGGCCTCTACATCAGCTCCTGCCTCCAGGTTCCTGCTTTGTGTTTCTGCCCCAACTTGAGTGATGGAGTGGGACCTGAGAGTCTGAAGCTAAAATAAACACTTTCATCTTTGGTCATGATGTTTATCACAGCAATAGGAACCCTCATTAGGACAATGCTTTTAGCCACTGTGATGAATAAAAGCTGCGTGGTCCCCCTCAAATCCCATTCAAAATTCTAGCAGGAGAGGTTCTGATTAGCTTAGCTTGAGCCAGGAGACCACTCTTGGTTGCAAAGGCTGGGATTGAGGGGCAAGGTTATTTGGTCCAACCACAGCTGGTATGGGAGCAATCTTCAGAGAAGTCTGTATGCGACTGTGGGGAAAATCCCCATGGCCTGACTGTGATTCCAATGGAGAGAAAGTGGGAGAGTTTGGGAGTATAAACAGATGTGGAAGGTGGTTTAGTTAGTGCTGTATGAGAGACACATGGATGGGAAGGGTGTGGTTGGAGCAGAAGGTATAGAGAAAGGTTAGGCCACCAAAGGGAATGAAGTACAGATAAATAACCTGCATCTGGAGAGGAGAGGTCAATTTGGGAGATGTGTGAGGAGAGAGCAAATCTGACATGCAAAGACTCAGAGAGTCTCTGTGCCAGGCTTCCATGCGTCCATGTTTTAATAGGAGGTTCTGGGTGCACAGAGGGTACACACTGCCTGGGGAGTGGCACGTGGTTTTTCTCGTGTATGTAGCTGAAAGGAAAGACATGCTATTGGAAAGAGGCAAGAGAACCAGAAAAGCTTCAGGAAAGCTTCAGGTTTTGTTCTTTAGATCAGCACAGGTAAGGGAGGATGAAGTCCAGTGGCTTAACACTTCCTTCAGAAGCACAAGAAACGCAAACCTCAGTTATTTGTGGGGAAAATACACACACACATACACACACACACACACACGCACACACACACACACACACACACAATTTAAACAGTATCAACACAGAATTGGATTCCTCCTAGCCTTGTGGCTGACCAGATATCTTCTGCAAGCCTGCCTACCCTCTTGACCTGCAGCAGACACAAATAATAACTGTGTTTATCCTGTGGCAAGCATCACTTACAGACTTTGCACAGACACCATACCTACTGTTCATAATAAGAATGAAATTGAGCCTATCATCCCCACCCTCATGATAGAGATGAAGAGGCTTAGAGAGCTTGTGAGTGGCATAGGTGGGCATTAGATGCAAAACATTTGGGTTCAGAATCCATGCATTTAAAAATGATGCCATGTCACCCCTTAACTACTGTGATGGTTAATGTTGCCACCTTGGCAGGATCTAGAATCATCTGGGAGCTAACGGCCTCTGGGTATGGCGGTCGGGGTGTGTGTGTTTGTGTGTGTGTGTGTGTGTGTGTGTGTGTGTGTGTGTATTTGGATAAGATCCACACATTCTGCCTACTTTCCATGGCTAGGATCCTGGAGCTGTGCAATAGCAGGCATCCCCCTATCTGCTTCCTGAGTGTAGACACTATGACAAGCCAGCCTCCTGCTCCTGAGACCACATTGCTGCCTGCTGCCATGTCTTCCTCACCATGACTGACTTCATTCCTCTGGCAAAAATCAACTGTTTCATTTAAGTTGTTTTTGTTAGTGTGTTTTATCACAACAATGGGAAAGTAACTAAGACAGTTAATTTTTTTATACTTTTACTTTGTACCTATTAGTAATGTCATGTGATATCCCTTTATATGCCAACAGTTTCAGTCACAATATACTTCTAACAGGAAGACCTTAACTTTGGTGCCTCTCTGCCCTAAAGAGACAACATTCACAGAAGGGCTGAATATGCCTGTTCACAAGGTACTATGGGGAAGAATCATAAACAGTGAGAGAGACTTTCGGTAAGAGCTTTATGCTCTTAAAAAGCTAGACGAAATTCCACCACTCTCTTTTATCATACATGACCACTGTTTCTTTCCTGATAGAGGACAGCTACCACAGGTTCAACTTCTGCTTACCAACACACACACACACACACACACACACACACACACACACACACACACACGCACACACACACGCACACATGCATGCATGTATAGCACTCAGCATGAAAGAGCAATTGTGTCTCCTCAAAGTCTCATCTTTATCTGCAGATCACTTGCAGCCTCTTTGCCAGGGTAACTCTGCTATTTCAGACTTACTAAAAAACTCTGCTGTTCCAATGCCATTCTCTGAGGACAGAGGTCACATCCTTGCTAAGGCACCTTTTGCTTGTTCAAGGACTGTACACTCCCTCCCACGTCCCCCACTGCTTTCAATAGCTCTGAAGTCCTCTGTTGGGGTTCCTAGCTTCCATTGTACAACTACTAGTTTTACTTACATTAGTATGGGGGAGGGAGAGAGACAAATTTGTTCCAGGAAGGCAGGCCAACATGCAAATGCTTTGCCAAATTTTCTCAATTTCATTATTGGATGGAGCAATGTCAGTATTCTGAATGTCAAATTATCAAATCCTATTGCCTAGTGGAAGTTGGCAGCCCTGAGCCCTTTTATGTGAACCCTGGACAAGACATTTAAGTTAGGTTGCTTTGCATAACAAGAGACAGAGAACTTCATTAGTGATACTTCCAGGAAAGGGAGTTTCAGCTGGAGCCTCTACGTGGATTGTAAGACCTGAGTCTGCTTGGTAGGCTGCCTGTCTCTCCTACAGGACTTGTGCCTAAGCTGTTGCTTCTTTTCGCCACCTTCCATAGGTGTGTGCTTCCTCTGTTGGCTCCCTGACTTCTTCTCTCTGACTTTTGCAGAGCTTACTGGAAATCCAGTCCCTGTGTGGCATGATTTGATGCTGAGCCTTTATCCTAATAATGATTCTTGGATTCCTTCTCTGTGCATATATTAGTTTACATTCCTGAGAGAAAGAATCTGCATGAGTCCACAGATGTCTTTGGAACACCAGGTAAGGCGTTTCAGAATAGCTTTGGCAACTGTCTTTCCTGTTCCAATCATTAGAATGCCGGGAGCCACTCAAGTGGTAGAAAACAAGGCTGCTGGCCATAAGCACTTGTTTCTCTCTCTCTCTCTCTCTCTCTCTCTCTCTCTCTCTCTCTCTCTCTCTCTCTCTCTCTCTGTCTCTCTCTCTCTCTGCAGTGTGTATGTGTGTGTGTGTGTGTGTGTGTGTGGTGTGTGATAGAAATTACTTTATCAGGACCTATGGTGTAGTAAGATATTTGGGGCAAAATGAAATAATATCTTTGTGACATCTTTGACTTTAAATTAAAATTAGACCATAAAAATTTAGAAACTTTACATTTGCATTCCTTCCTGGCCATCTTTCACATATAAGATGATGTGTATTTCCCAAAGTTCATGATTCAACAAATTCATGTATTATTTTGAAAAATACGTTTATTAGCAAATTATCAAAAAAAGCTTAAAGGTTACACAGTCTCTTTCATCTGCTTACGTTTCCATGGCGTCAGAGGCTGCTCCAACCTCCTCCCTAGTGTGAGACCCGCCCTCTTAGGCCTCACTTTCATGCAGGATGAACCATGAACCGTCCTTGTAAACCAAACTGCTGGACAAAACAGGGAGAGTTCAAAGGTCTTAGCCTTGCTTTTTGGCGTCTGATATAGGACCTGCAAAGTCAGAGCTCCCAAAACTCCCTCCAAGGATAACTTTGAGGAGAGAACTAGTGAGCTTGGGAGAAGAGTATATTTCAGTGATAAAAAGGGAAAAGCATCAGGTACAAAGATTGAAACTTGTTTTTCATAATTTTTATTTTAAATGGTCTCATAACCAAGTATTCAGACAGTATCATACTCCTTCCCACGTTAAAGTTCCACCTGTTTGCTTTGTTTTTGTGTTGTGTTTTGTTTTGTTTTGTTTTGTTTTGTTTTGTTTTGTTTTGTTTTGTTTTGTTTTGTTTCAAGAAAGAATTTCACTTTGTAGCCTGGCTATCCTGGAACTCACTTTGTTAAGTAGGCTGGCCTCTAACTTACAGAGATCCACCTGCCTCTGCCTCCCAAGATCTGGGATTAAAGGCGTGCACCACCACCACCTGGTGTCCTAGGGTGATTTTTAAAGATTCCCTAGGTTAAATGGAGTCATCATTTCTTTTTGCCCACATTCTCTTCTTAAGAAAGTTTCTTGCTAACAACTTTGAAAAGATTGACTCGTGCTTTGAGTAATTCCATAAGATCTATGACAGGAGCAGAGCTATTCAACACCTACAGTGGTGCAGCCACTGTGCTTGTAAACAGCCCTCATCTATGATCCTCTGAACAACTCTGTCTTTCTCTGTCTTTGTCTCTGTCTCTGTGTGTGTCTCTGTCTGTCTCTGTCTCGCTCCCTCCCTCCCTCCTTCCCTCCCTCACATACACACATGCTCACACACAAAGGTAGATAGAAGGGGACTAGTTGACTAGTTGAGAAGAGGAAGAAGTTTATTGGAAATAGGAAAAGAGGATAATGGGATGAAAATAATTAAAATATAATATGCCCAAGTGTAGAAAATTCACAATAAAATCCATTATTATATAATTATTATATGCTAAAAATGAAATATACTGTATACAATTATCTTCATGCTATGTGTATATGGTATATATAATATTAACATAGTGATGAATCTTATGCTTACACTTGGTTTACTACCCAAGGCCACTCATACTTTGTATGCAAATATTATCAAATCTTCCCAACTCTAACAAGGCTTGTCTAAATGTCTTCATATAGATCCTCAACCTGTATTAGGATTGACTGTAGAACATCCCAAAATTACATGTAGCTGACGTCACAGACACTGAAGGTCTAGAGAAGAACCTGGTTTCCGTGGGAAACTGGAGAGACTATAGAAGGAGTAAAGACAATATGGGAAGAAAGAGCAGAAGTTATCTGCCCAGAGATGCTGAGTTCCTCAAGCTGCATCAGGAGGGGCAGAGGGTCCTTTCCAGCTCAGACAATACAGTCTTCTCTATGAAGGTAAGTCTGTTTCACTTGTGCCTATTTTTAATCTGGATGAAGGCTGCTTTTGGTGGTGTGTCAAAAGACACAAAGAAATGGCCTCCACTCCTCCTGGAATTCTCCACAGGAGACTGAAAGCAGGCACCAAAGCATGCATTCGGTAAGCATTTGCAATGAATAGCAGTCTTGTCTGGGGTGGATTTCATGAGCAACTTCTGCCACCCACATGCAACTTAGTAGAAAAGTTTTCCCAGTGAGCTGCATGGTTCAGTTACTGTAACTACTCAGCATGTTATACTGAGAGTGTCTACTGTATAAGAAACACACTGCCAACAGCTCAAGATCCCCCAAGGGCATTAGGTGAATTGCAAGTCAGGTTTTTAATAAATCACAACCACTGTGATATTTACTGTGGACCATTGAATGCTGATGGGTTCCAGTCACGTGTCAAAATGGGTTCCAACCCTATTTCTCTTGACTTCCATGGAAAATGGATTCCAAGTGAAAACAAGGTGCTACAAAAGACTTTCTGCAATAATTCTGAACAAATCAATAGAATTTGAAAAAGGTTTCCTCAAAAAAAACCTTTTTACTAGAAAGTTAACTAAGACACACCTGAATAGATTGTATCTTCTGAGACGTGATCTCTGGCTCACCAGCTCCCCATTTATGTTGATGCCTTCTTATGTGTGGTGGTAGATTCTGTAATTGTCTAAGGCATTTGCCACTCAGTGTGATCACTTTGAATTAGGAGCACACATGACCTTTAACTAATGGCATTGTAACTGGATAAGAGTATTAACAATTGAAGAGTCTTAGCTTGCCTTCTGGACAAGGTCTAGGAAAGGTCACAAAGTCTCAACCATGGGAAGCAAGGTGTCAGGCTTTGAGCAATAACAGGTACCGCTTTTCTTGTTGAAAGGAGCAGACAGTTTAACTATCTGGATGTGAGGCCAAGAGTGAGTTATAACAGAAGTTGTCAGCCCAAGAGGTAAGTCCATGAAAGCTACCTGGAGGAGAACTGAGTCTGTCAACCATGCTAATAGAGTAAAATAAAGAATATATATGTATGTATTATTATGTATATATGTCTATCTATCTCTATCTATCTATCTATCTATCTATCTATCTATCTATCTATCTATCTATCTAATATATTGACATTTGCAAGTTAAATAGCCTCTTTCTTCCATAGTAGCTCAAGAAGCTTTCTCGGAATTGGTCAAAAACAAAGCATAGCTAAGATTAGAGACATTGCAGTGTAGTTCTTCCTAAGTGCCCAACAATCATAATGGCCCATTGCCTATTGAGTTAGAGCTGAGGAAAATCAAACAAACAAAAAACCAAACCAAACCAAACCAACCAACCAACCAACCAACCAACCAAACAAACAAACAAACAAAAAGCCCTTTTCAGAGCAGGCTCTGCTTCCTTAATGGTCTAGCAGGGCAGAAGTTAAATTATTGAAAATGTCAGGTATTCAATAAGGTATATTCTTAGAAAGAAGGGGAGGGGGAATCCTTCCAGAAATCAGACTTATTACCTAAGATAAAAGCCATAGTTCAAGTGGTGCAGGAATTTACAGAGGAAAACATAAGTGTAAGCTGAGAAGTCCCTAAAGCCTCGTGATTAAAGGAGGGATTCTAGTCACTGTGAGTCCCTCAGCTACATCCCCAGATGTTGAGTCCCTCAGCTACATCCCCAGATGTTGAGTCCCTCAGCTACATCCCCAGATGTTGAGTCCCTCAGCTACATCCCCAGATGTTGAGTTATCACAATCAAAAGACTCTCTAGAGAATTATCTCAGCAAAAATTCAGGAGGCGGCGCCTACCCAGAGCCCTGTGCAGGCAGGAGAGGAGCTATGGGGAGGACTGCAGGCTGAGGTCAGAGGACTTGACTTTGGGTCTTAGGATAATTCTCTGTGAGTTTGGGGAGGCGGTTTCACATCTTTGAACTCTGATTCTTTTTGCTATGGCATGGCAGTCACAATAACTACCTCACAAGGCTATTGGGAGAATTAACAGAGATCATGTGTGGACCACAGGACCAACCAGGTGTGTGGTGTTAAACTAAGTGTCATTTCATAGTTTGTTTTTCATTATCTTATTCCTATGTCTTCCTTTGGGTTGGCAATGTGGCGAAGTGGTTAGAGCACACAGCAAAGGGGCTGGAATTCCCTCCGCTCACATCTTGAAGTGGCTGTTTTTCCACTTGTGTGTGGTTTCTTAACCTCTGTGTGAGTCTTTATGGACTGACTGACATAGCCAAGGGATCCAAACAGCATTTGGAACACTGGGAACACTATACAATTTAATAGCTGCTTTTGCTATTGCTGTTATCACCTGTATGCTAGGCAAAATGGGTGTCCCATCAAATAGCTCATTCAGATGGAGTGTTTTCCTCCGTCTTTTAACTCACATCTCAAATAATGTACACGGCAAACCATTTTGGCATTAAAAAAAAATCTCTACTTATGGTGACTTGATTTTTACAAAAACAATTCAACCGTAAACTCCCATCTCAGGTGCTCTGTCCTCTGCAGCGAGAAGCTGTTTCCTCTCTATCAACCAGTGCTGTCCCCTACCCTATACCCAGTGAGCTCTTGACTAGTTTATTGAAGAGTCTGATGAAAGTGATTTCATAGTTGATCGGATGGGAGTCAATTTCACCTTGGTCTGGGTGGCCCAAGTGTCCTGTGAGGAAGGCACACGTCACAGAGAAGCTACGTGGAGGTATCTGGTTGAGGGGGTCAGACCCCATGAGATACTTCATCTCTGGTGCCAGGAGAGAGGCAGGCAGCTCCTAGATTCCGATCTCAGCTTCTGCATCACCCTGGTGGCTAGAATAGTTGTGGGTATTTATACAGCAACAATGATGCGACCATATCTCCTTCCAAGAATGGCCCTTTGTTATCACTCTTTCAGAATTAACATGCACACACACACACACACACACACAATTTGAGCTGAAAACTGGGTATCCTTCATGATTATTTGTAGCAATAACTTGAAGGACAGACATTTTAAATTGAATTTTTCTTTCTTGAGTTCTCCAGCAGGGCCTGGAATGAATGCTTGCTTGTATATGACATATCAAAAAGCCTTGCATTATTTTCCTCCTCAAATGCATGTACAATTGTTTTTCTTGATCTAGAATTTTCTCTTTTGTAACTAGTGTTTCCTAACTAAAATGGAAATAATTCAGGAATATTTAAGCAGCGATGTGCAACAATTGGTGAGTATTTTTAGTAGCCAGTGGTCCTGGATGCAGAATTCTTCACTGCAACTTGCAGGTGGGAAGGAAGGCTCCCTGTCACATGAACATGAATGCATGAATCCTTACTCAAGAAGCACAGCCACACAGAGGAGAGACCTGTGCCTGAGTGCATTCATGCGTGTGTGTGTGTGTGTGTGTGTGTGTGTGTGTGTGTGTGTGTGCGCGCACGCATACAAGTCAGACCTCCTGTTAAAAGCTGTCCTGAAACCTTTCCATGCTGTCCACTTCCACCACCTTCTCCAAGGTAGGCAGATCCAGCCCATCCGGCCATCAGCATCTGAAAGAGACTATGCTGACACAGAAAGATACAAGAAAGATGGGGCAGAACAATGAAAATCATTCATTGGTCACGTTCTCTCTTCTTAGGGCCTTGAGCCCTCCTTCCTGATAAGAAACTGTTCTCTTCTGGCTCCTGTTGGTTGCAGGATATTTGATCACACTGTGAACCCCAAGATTGTGTTATTTACTGAAAATACTTGCTTCTAGTTGTGCTATGTTGCAGCACATAATACACCTTTAATCCCTCTGCCTAGAATACAGACATAATCTTAGCACCCACATTTAATCCCAAACAGTGAAAGTAAAGTTAGTTTGTAGACAGAAGCACCCATGCTTGAAAGTGATGTCTAATTGAGTGGCAGACAAAGTGATGAATCAGAGAAAGATTTGACAGAAGAGGGTGTGCCTAACTCTCACAAGAGTATAGGGAAGCTATTTAAGAGGCAGTGCAGAGAGAAGAAGGCAGGTTTATCCAGACACTGATAGACAGGTTTCAGAGAGAGAACAAGCTAGACAGAGATAAAGACACGCTGAGCTAGGGAATGAAAATGAGTCAAAAGATTAGAACCAATTGACAAAGTTAGTATGAGGCCATGCAGAGCAATTCAGGAGAGGCCGAGAGAGAAGCCAGATTGAATCAGTCATCTTGGAGAGGAGTTTGAGCCAGAACAGATGAGTCGAGTCAGCCAGCCAGAGTCCAGAAAGGGCTAGAAAGGGTGAGCTTATTCAGCAGCAAGTCTCAGGTAGAAAACATTCTAGGTCTAGGTAAGATTGTAGGGAAGACTAGACCTAGATTAGCAGACCAAGGCAGTAAGCCTCAGAGAGGACAATTACAACAGGAGAATAAAAGACACTTTTACAGCTTCTCGCCTCTCTTCCCTCTCCTACACAGACCTGGCAGGGCTTGGCTTACTGTAGGTATGGGCCTCACAGAGACAACTGGATTTGACTCATCTTCTGCCTACTAGCAACAAACCCTGGAGGAGTCATATAAATGCTTCAGTCACATGTTTCTTCACCTTAAAGGTGTAAGAGTCCCATGAGGATGAACAAACATGGCATCAGAACTCCAAAACCCCGCTTAGACGGGAACTGAATGTCCACTGTATATTTACTGTTATTTAGAATAAATAGACAGCCAAGGCCTGGAGCATCCAGAGAGAGCCTGACCTTGCCAATAACTTTGTTGTAAACTATGGTTTTAGACTCATTAGAGAATAAATTTCAATTGTTTCAAACCACAGTTTGTGACCATTGGCTGTGGAATCCTTAAGTAAGGAATACATCCAGCAACCCCAACTGCCACAATCTCAGGGGGAATATGCATTATGAACTTCACCTACATTATCCAAAAGAACCTTCCCAGGGAGGACAGCAGCCGACACCTGATGTCAGTTGGACAGCTGAGGAGACCGAGCATGGTAGTGTTCAGCATCTTGTCGTGGCATAGAGCTACATCTTCAACAGTTACAGCCTTTCCGTTCCAGCTTTCTCCCTAAGCAGTTCGAGTTGTTGGCTTTCTTTTGAAAATGGAACTTGTGGTCCACAGGGCAGATTTAATTCATAAAACCCTTTCCCAAGTTCCTTCTGTTTCCCTCTCTGCTAATTTGCCTCCAGATCCTTCAGGATTGTAGACTTAGACACAAGCAGGGAGGTGTCCGGGCTTCCGGGCTGCCTGAAGGGCTACAAGAGCAGAAATATGACCCTTCTGCTTTGTCTCCCCATCCCCCCACCTATTTCACTCAGATCAATTCCTTCTATGCCCAAGCTCTTTTGAGCAAACACTTCCTCCGTTCTGTTAGTTCCATCATGGTCACATGTGCTTAAGCATATTTTTTAAATTAAATGATATCAAATTTGGATCGCAGTTCCCCCTGTTCCTTCATTTTCAAAGGCAATTACACTTCTGAGTATATAATTCAGTGTGTTTCAGAAACATTCTCATGCTGGTTCATTCATTGGGATTCTCCCTTATGTTTCCTGTAAAACTCAGACACTGCCATGGTGCTGTGTTCTGGTGCCGTGTTGTGGGCTTCGGGCAGCCCCGGCCACAGTAAGAACCCGCTGCTTCCTTCTCGTGCACATCATTCTCAGCCCCGTCTCATTGGTATTTCCCAAGCCTCCCAGCATCTGTGCTGGCACACACATGTTGAACGGCTCTCCTGGAGATAGCACTATACTCCAGTTGCTATAGAAATGCAACAGGGAATGTAACTCTGGGTTCTTATGTCTCACATATTCAAATTTAGATGATGGGTAACATGTCTAGAGAAAGGGGAAAAAAAAGATGGTGCCATTTCCCATGAGACAGAATCGCAAACCTCCCATGTCATCAGACTCCTTAACTGATAAGGTGTCCAGGTAAAGACACGCATCTGTTCTACTTTATGATCTCATGACTTCAGGAAGCTTCGTTTAGTGTGACTCTTAGCCTTTGGTATCCATGCTGCCCTGAAAGCTAGTGGAGTCAGGGAGGAAGATGGGAGAGAGGACCAACATCAGTGATAGGACGTATTATTTGAGTGTTTGTGATGACAAACCACTTTTGTTTTTCTAATAACGCATTGTGAAAAGGAGAGTCAGTTGGAGACTGGTCAAACTGAGGATGCTAAGCCAAATGGATAGTATGGGGGGAAGACAGCCCACAAAATACATGCTAAGGCTTCAGAGAGAAAATTACAAGGAGCCAAACCAAGCCCTGTGTGTCTGTGGGAGGAAAGGAGGCAGAACATTCCGTTTCTGATTGTCCTTCTGAGCTAATCTTTTTTTTTTCCTTGAAAAGACATTAAAAATCAATCGAGAACACACCCTACTCTTTGGCTGTTGTTATTGTTAAGCACATGTTCAATTTAAAAGTGGCATTGTTGAGAATAAAGCAATGAAGAAATTGTCAACAAGACGGGGAGTGGGGAGGAAATAGGAAAACTGGGCTTCCCAGAAGTCAGAATTTAAAAGGGTGTTTGCCATCAAACTGTTGACAACTGGAAACATACCCCTGGCTCCCAACCTCCACTACCCCCGTGCCCCCATGCCCCAACACATGCAGCTCTAGCTTGAGAGAATGCACAGACAATCTTTTCTCAGCTGGGTTTTAAATGCCACACTGAAGCAGAGGGGAGGGAGGGGGAGATAGACTTGCTTGAGAACAGGAGACAGGACTCACACAGGTCTCCCCTCAGTGCTTCAGACCTTAGCATTTATTACTTGGCTTATGGGTCCAACTTTTGCGTACTGCAGATTACTTGTGTCAGCCAGGAATATGTCCATAAAGTTTCAGTATAAAACCTCAGCCCTCAAGGGTTTGATGGGAGCCTGAAGATGCTAACCAAGGAGGTAGAGGGATGGCTGAATTTTCATTTGCTTCTGTGTTCTTTGAGGGGACAAAGCTCCTGTTGATGAAGCTTCTAATTGCATCAGGGGAAATGGTAGCTAAGAGCTTGAATGGACAGGGTGGGGGATTTAAGTTGCTTGTTAATAACTGTCAGGGTTAGGCTCAGCTGGTACAGAGCTTCCATATTACGGATGACCCTGGGGTTGTCACCAGGCATGGTGGTAGATTCCTACAAGACTGTGATCCCAGCACTCAGCAGGTATAAGTAGGAGACAGCCTTTGCTACAGAGAGAGTTCAAAACCAGCCTAGGATACATGAGACCTTGTTCCAAAAACAGGTGAGGTTTTCCAATAAGTTGGGGAGTTAGCTCTGCTACTTAAGTGACTTCCAGACAAGGAAAGCCTTGGCCTTCCAACGAACATTTATCCTCCTCTCAGTCTTGTGATTATATAAGAGACAGCTGCAGCTTTGGGCCTGGAGGAGGCCCAAATCATAATATAGTATATATTAAGTGTGTGACTTATTGTGTAGGAACCTATATTTATGTCTCTGCTACTACTTTTGCTAGTGTTTGCGGGCTGTCGTTTCTTCTTCATCAAAAAGGAGGGAACAGCCTTCAGTACTCCCCTTTCTCTTGTGTCTTACACAATTAGTGTATCAGTAAATATCTTGTTATAGATTCAGTTCTTTAGGAACTGCAAGTGCACAGCTAAGCCTAAAACTGCCCACACAGTTTGTGTTGAGGCTGACTTTTCACCTAGCGTGACAATGTCAGTGTACTCTACCCAGTTCTGCAACACTTCACTGGACCAACATTAGCTTGGGCTTCCCATTGCCACTACCTTTGGCGTCTCAGACCTTTCAAAATTGGATATGGTCAATTTCATTACTAGTGGCCTGTAGAGTCAATTTTACAATCATTAATCTCTATAAACTCAAAGGTGTGCCCATCAGCAAAGCTTCTTACAGAGCGTTCATTATGGGGACTATGGAGTATAGGGAGTTGGTCTGGTTCTGCTACAAATTCAAAGGCTAAATACTGTATCCCAAGATCTGGTTGCCCCAAGGAACATATTCCCACTTACACCAGCTTTTGTTGTGTAAACCTTGCCTGCAAATTATCTCTTATTGGTTAATAAAGTTACCTACAGCCTGGGCTGGGCAGAGAGGGCAGAGAAAGTTTCCCAGGGCTTGAAGTCTCTGGCAGGGACCATGAGGAGAGCAAGGAGGAAGAAGGAGGTCACCAGGGGTAGCATGGATCCTGAGCTCATGGCCATGACACCTGGCCATGGCGAATCACGGCAAGTGATATCTCAGGGATTAACACAGGGCAGTAGACAAAATAACCTAGAGGGTTGATACCTACCTAGCTCCAGTGCTTTCAACTTATTAAAATCTAAAGGTTTTGTGTCTTTTATCTGGAAACAATATTATCTGAACTGGGTAGAAACCCCTAATAGATATTTAAAGACAACAAGGGATGTAGCAACCCCCAGAATAATATCAGCCATAAGAACAGAGTGGATGGATATAGAGGCTGAAACCCCTCTTGTAGTAATAAGATCCCAAGGACTTCGTTCACACAGAAATGCCTGTCTGCTGTGAATGGTGTGTAGTATTTGCATTCTTCTTGGCTTTAAGAAAAAGAAAAGTTGCTGGGAATGCGTTGCTGGAAGTTATAAGGAGCGGGCACGTATCAGGGGTCATGCACAGAAAGTTCCATGAACGTCCAGGAAGTGCTGAAGATGCAGCAGAAATGGAGTGGGCCTGGCTTCATGCAAAACCGGAGCTGGGAAGTCAGACAGAAAGGCCCTGCATCGCTTACCTACTCTGGGAATCCAGATGTGGATTCTGAGAGAAAGATTCCTGCTGCATTCATTTTTTTATTCATTATTTATTTTTCTTTTACCCACTTACTTTTCTTTTCACTCCCCACCCCCAGGCTTTAACTTTAGGTAAATTTGAATTTAATTTTAAATTTAAATTTAGACAAGTATGATTTAAACAGAACAAAGCAGGCTCTTCTTGCATAACCAAAAAAAAAGGGGGGGGGAGGGGGAACAAGCCCACAAAAACAAGAAAAAGTGAATTGCCTCATTCAGAAGCAACTAGAAAGGTTAGGTTGGCTGTTCTAATGTTCTTCTCCAAGACACTAAACCCTCCAATAAGTCAGCCTTTGGAGTTTGGTTTCTCGTCCTCAGTTGAAAGCGAGCTGAGGCAGGTGGGGGACAGAGAAGCTGCTCCACTGTGCACAGATACTCATAGGCAGAATTTTCTAGAATGTTTGCCGTGAAACTAATTCCATGAGAAAAAAACGGAGAGGGGCCTCAGATCTGAAGATCTCCTTGGCCCTGACTTGTTAGGTCTTGGGACCACAGTGACATGAGATATATCCACGATGCCATCAACATCATTAGCAAACAACCTCGACCATGAAAAGTCCACATGGAGCGTCCCCTGAGAGTCCAAATGGGGCTTTCCTACACAAGCTGAGCCTTGGCTTTAAATCCTTGTCTGCAGACCAGATGGGAGCAGCATCCTTGCATATAGAAGTGGCCACATTTGCCCCTCATTAACAAAGGCCACACTGTTAAATGGCCTTCTCATTCCATTTCCAGGCCAAAGCCTCGATGACCGGCCATGTACCACCTGAGCCCAGGGCAGGATTCACACCCATAAATCATACTGTAGTGGCCACCTTGGCAGAGACGTTCAGTGTGCCAGGTGACAAAGGCCTCCAGAAACCGGCTTAAGGTTTTCTTGTTTCTACTTTAACTCCACCAAAGGCAGTCCCACTTCCTCATAGGTCATGAGCCTAAGCAAGGAAAGCGTGTATATATTTTGGGCTCACTATCACTTTCACAGAAAGTAAACACAAATTCTTTTCTTTTAAAACGGGGACACACATTTTGCTGAGTGTTTGTGGATTGACACCACATGAGGAAAAGATGTGTTGTTGGCTCTTGTTTGTGCCTCGCAAAAATAACCCCGTGTGGCCACAGCAGCTGCCTGGGAACCTGGCCTCCCCTCTGTCTCTGTCCCTGGCAATGACAGATGATCAGTAGCTCCCGGGGTCTTCAGGGGGCTCACTTAGGCTGTGAAAGCCCCTGACTGCTTCCAGTGGTCCCTAGCATATGCCTGGCTCAGCCCAGGCTACAAGGACAGAATCTTCTCACTTTAACTCCCCCTTCCACCCCTCTGTGAAAGCTACTGCAGTGAATGGGAGCCTTCCAGCAAATTCAGCAGGCCAGGCTTACAAAGAGCCAGTTGTGCTGGTCAGAGGAGAAGTTCGGTTCTGTTTCCGACAGTGTGTGAGAGTATGCATTGTGTGTGTGTGTCATGTTTGGGGAAACTGCACACTCCTCCTTTGTCTTCACAGCTTGCCCGAGACCTTTTAGAAGCTTTTCTTTTTCCTTTTCTTTTTCTTTTTCTTTTTCTTTTTCTTTTTCTTTTTCTTTTTCTTTTTCTTTTTCTTTTTCTTTTTCTTCTTCTTTTCTTTTATAACAGCATAGTCAACATAAAACTAAGTGTTCCACGGAGGTGATCCCAGAGAAAGCTTTGGGTTACTTCCCAATTTCAAATCTACTGTTCCCACTCAACCTTGGAATAAAAACATTGGGTTTCGGAGATTCAGTATTTGTGTGGATGAGAGTGGTTACCCTCATCCCCGAGTATATGGAGGTAACCATCTGCAAACATTATTATAGATTTGTTCTCCTTTTACAGTTTCCAATTAGTTAGATCAAAAGTGTTTATTTCAGGTGATTCAGATAATAATTAATAAAGTAGCAATAATAATCATCAATATTTATTGCTCACCAACTAGGAACTTTAAACTAAGAACTTTATGTTCTCAGCCTTATTCAGTTCTCAAAGCACTGCAGAATTAGACACTAGTACTACTCTTATATCGGTGATAAAACTAGATCCGAGATTTGGTACCATGCCTGCACTCACAAAGCTAGCAGGCAGGGCTGGTCTCTGCATCTGCCCACAGCATCTGTACATTTTATCATGACACTTACCCACCTGTCTTTGATAAATGCTGCACGACTGTCTCTCTGGAGACAGGGAAAGCTTGCCTTGGATATCTTTGCCAATCTCGTTATAAATAAATAAAGGCCACACCGCCTCTGTGCAGCACTTCCTCCCCACCAATTTGTGTCTGGGAGTATAGGCATGGCCGGATATGAGTGTGTCTGGGAGTATAGGCATGGCCGGATATGAGTGTGTCTGGGAGTATAGGCATGGCCGGATATGAGTGTGTCTGGGAGTATAGGCATGACCGGATATGAGTGTGTCTGGGAGTACAGGCATGGCCGGATATGAGTGTGTCTGGGAGTATAGGCATGGCCGGATATGAGTGTGTCTGGGAGTATAGGCATGGCCGGATATGAGTGTGTCTGGGAGTATAGGCATGGCCGGATATGAGTGTGTCTGGGAGTATAGGCATGGCCGGATATGAGTGTGTCTGGGAGTATAGGCATGGCCGGATATGAGTGTGTCTGGTAGTATAGGCATGGCCGGATATGAGTGTGTCTGGGAGTATAGGCATGGCCGGATATGAGTGTGTCTGGGAGTACAGGCATGGCCGGATATGAGTGTGTCTGGGAGTATAGGCATGGCCGGATATGAGCCTCTGTGAACAGAAGCTGTTTTGGACTAGTGCAAGCATCGGAAGTGGCTGGAATGGTGGCTTTGGGGTAGGGTGTTGTTAACTGAACTTGGCTGTTAGTAGTTCTGGTGACAGAAATTATGGGATAACATTTAACAATCGCCCAACCCTCCCCCCCCCAAAAAAAATCAAAAACTATTTAGACAGGAAAACAGTTGGCAACAAAAATATACAAACCTCAAATGTTACAGTGTTTCCCTTTTCCCATTTCCGAGTCTTATGTTCACACAAGGTATCAGCTTTCTGTCTCATAACATCAACAGGTACCAGAGTGAAAGCAATGGAGACCTTAAGTCAGAATTTTGCGACTGCAGACATTGATTCCCAGTTCTCGGTAGAAATTATTATAGGAAAGGTGTTCATTTGGCTAACTAACCAAGGGCTAGTAACATAGCTATTTTAACTGATGTATTTTTCTCCTCTATGTTTAGAAAAATAAAGATAAGGCGAATAACCGTCACCGTGCTGGGCTTCATAACCTTTCCCCATTTCCCTCTGGCAGCTGAAACTGAAATGTCCTCTTCTTTACAGAAATGTTGAGCTCAGTAGAGGTAGAAACAGATTAACAAGAGACCATTTATTTAACAGCCTGACAGCTTAATCGAATCTTCTTGTGGCGGAGTTTTCCTTCTAAGATTCAGTTCGCAGAGGCTTCAGAGGATCTTCCCGTTCACAGCAGAATGCAACCTCCCCGGGCAAACCTGTCACACTGGTGGTGGTACATCCTCCCCAGTTAATCCCTTCACAGGGTTCCTAGTGATACTGGCTCCATTACCATATTCCTGCTGAGGTGCTACCATCTCCTCCATCTTGGGAACCATTGCACTGAACTGAATCACAGATCTAATCCTTTATGCTAATACTACCAGTAAATCTGGACCACGGAGCACATGTGCCTTGCCTGCCATACGGAGTGCTCACATTGGAAACTCTGCTCTCTGCCAAGAACTCCAGAGCCATCCTGTCACGAACTATTAATTCAGAGATCAGTCTTCTTGTTGGCAGCTAACCACCAAGCCCACAAAGTTGTATTTAATTTGCTCTTGGAGGAAGGACTGTGTTCTCCTTGAACTGGGCAAACGGTGTTTTTCTCTGTGGTGCCTCAGAAAATATCTGATGCTCACGACATGCGACCCTTCTCCTAGTTGTCAGTGGCATGGCTGGTCTGTTCCAGTCAGCTTTCCCTGAAAGCCAGAACAAGTAAAACACCACAGACTGCACCAGCTCTTGAGAGAGATTTGGCTTCCTTCTGTAAACTCAAAGCTTTCTATTAACACCAGTTACTGTGCTCTGCTCTCCCGGCAGCTTGCTTATTTGCCTTGTAAAAGGACGCATTGCTTTCTTGGCAACCGGAGACATTACAAGCAGCAACCGTGAGAGCTGTTGACTGTGTTTTTCTTGTGATATATAAATGCACGTGCTGGGGTAGGGGAGGAGTTAGTCCAGAGTCCCAAAAAGGCCTCTTAACACTTTCCAATGTTAATGCTCCAGCACGTCACCCTCACTCTGTCATTGATTAAAAGTAAGCCAAGAGCCTGCAAGATGGCTCAGTGGGTCAGGACTCTCGCTGCCAAGCTTCATGGCCTGAGTTTGATGCCTCCAACCTATATGGTAGAAGGAGAGAATTGGCTCCTGGAAGTTGTCCTCTGACCTTCATATGCACACTGTGGCATGGCCACACACACATACACACACACACACACTCCAATACAAATTTAAATGAAAAAGAAACCAGAAAAATAGCTTTGTCCCCAAGCTAGCCACAAAGCTATAAGAGTACTGATAACAGCAAATGCCATGAGTTGTATCCTCATGGTTTAAAGCTAAAAGCTAAAAGATCACCACAGTCATAAGTTCCACACAGAATATACTGTAGCTGTCTGCAGTGTTAAAACCAACAGTAATCAATTGTTATTCTTTCTGTCTCTGTTGGGTCTGAAGGTGCAGCACAGTCTTCATGCCCCAAACTCATGTTATCCTGGGAAGAGCATGGGCTTCATATTCACCCCAAAGGAGAGCTGCTAGCACCCAGCTCTTGGTCTCCCGGGCCCACCTTGACTCTCCAAGGTCTATCTTCCTACTTTTGCTTCATTAAAAGTTCTCTTATCATATCTATTATGACTCTGGGTCTTCCGTTTGTTTATATTGGATTCCTGTGTGTGAAATATATGTGTGCTCTGTGTCTAAACCTGTGTCTTGTGCTTTGTCTTTGGTTGTCTTCTGTTTGTTCATTTTGTTCTGCTCCAATTTGACTTTTGTTCCTTTGTTTTATGTTATTGTATTTTATTATTACTCCTTAGCTGCCTGTTTTCTTTTTTTTTTTTAAAGATTTATTTATTTTTATTATATATAAGTACACTGTAGCTGTCTTCAGACACTCCAGAAGAGGGAGTCAGATCTCATTACGGATGGTTGTGAGCCACCATGTGGTTGCTGGGATTTGAACTTCGGACCTTCGGAAGAGCAGTCGGGTGCTCTTACCCACTGAGCCATCTCACCAGCCCCAGCTGCCTGTTTTCTAATGAGAGACAGAAAGGGTGTTATGGATTCAGATGGAAGGGGAGGTGGAGAGGAACTGGGAATTTGAAATAGAGAAATTTGATCTATTTTCCATTAAAGAAAAAACTTGAAACTTCCCAAGCATTGGGAAAACAAAAGAAAATGTTTTCTTACTCTTTCCGGGGGTTTCTACTTCATTCTTGGGGACGATGCTCTCGGGGGTGCATCCTTAGCCATAAGTCACCTCAGTCAGGGGCCCGGTGCTTCTCTGGGAACACATATATCCTGCTTCCCTTTTTCATGGACCACAGATTGGAAGGATCTACCCCTTCCGCACTTAATGCTGATGGACTTAGCCCCAGGCTAAGTCAAATAACATATTTCCTTTGATCACAAGAATTGGTCCAGAAGATTTGCATGTGACTTGTTGGGTGTTGGCTAATCCAAGAGAGATAACTCTGATAATTCATTCCAGTTTTCTAACTTGGAAGGAGATAGTCTGGGAAGCTTCCAGAAGATGTCTAATGACTATACCAGGCTGGAAAACAGACCTGATATAAAGGAATTTGAGCTATAGAAAGACCACTCAACTCTGGCAATATGATTTCAGCATGGCTAAGCCACTACTGAAGCTCAACTCTTCTGAACTCTTCAAATATTGTCTAAATTCTTCAGTTTCTATTCAAGCTCCTTAATCTCATTGGAGTTATCTCATCTAGCATATCCTACCCAACAGTCATAGCCAAAAGAGATTTTTAGAGAAGGGTTGCTGTATAAAACCTCCTATTATAATTAGCAAGTATTTTATGTATTAGAATAGTTAAATTTGCCCCTCATTAAGCTTTTATAATATTTTGGGCACAGTAATATCTCCACTGGGAGTGGAGGCACACACTTGCAATCCTAGCCCTTAGGAGGCTGAAGCAGGAGTTCATGGTTATCCTTGGCTATATAGGGGATGTTGTAGGCTAGCCTGAGCTACATGAGACCCTGCCTTGAAATAAAATAAGGAAGGGAAGAAGGAAGGAGTAGAGGAGAGGGGACAGAAGGGGAGCAGAAGAAGGGTAGAAGTGAAGGGAAAACCTAACAGAGAATAGTAAGAATAATCTTTGTATGGATAATACATTTGCTAATCAAAACTTTCAGAAATACTGCATTTTCTTCTCATAAGCAAACTATGAAGTGTGTAGGATAAAAATTATACCGTTATTTTGAAAGAAAACAATGACATTATATCAAATGAATATAAGGAACAAGTAGTGGTGGCTCACTCCTGTCATCCCAACACAGGAGGCTGAGACAGGAGGAGGCCAGAGTGAGACCCTGTCTCAGAGAGAGAGAGAGAGAAAGAGAGAGACAGAGACAGAGAC
This sequence comes from Mus musculus, assembly GCF_000001635.26. Lineage (NCBI taxonomy): Eukaryota > Metazoa > Chordata > Mammalia > Rodentia > Muridae > Mus > Mus musculus. Next base: position 48,081,613 of record NC_000080.6, on the reverse strand, counting down.
AGAGACAGAGAGAGACAGAGAGACAGAGGCAGAGAGAGGCAGAAAGAGGCAGAGAGAGGCAGAGAACATAGAGAGATGCAGAGAGAGACAGAGACAACAGAGAAAGATGGAGAAACTGAGACAACAGAAAGACAGATACAACAGAGAGGGAGAGAGAGAAAGAGAAAGAAACAGAGAGACAGAGAGGGACAGACAGAGACAGAGAGACAGAGAGACAGAGAGACGGAGAGACAGAGGCAGAGAGAAAGGCAAGGGAAAATAGATCCCAGATGTGGACACTGATTTTCAGACAGACGAAAGACTTAACACTATCTCAGAGATAATCATTTAATTCATATTTGGAATGTGCACTCCCTGGAAGGTCTTTGTAAATTAAGATGATACAGTCTTATTCTTTATAAGTCTCTTAGATCCGGGTGCTGGATGGAAACTATCCTCCAGAAACTGATGCTGTTCAGGTTGTGTTTCATTTGTACGAAAGGAATACTAACCCTAATTGAGTTCAGAACTCTGAGTCGTAAAATGTCTCTGGGTCACAAAGATGACAGAACAGAAGTTCCCATAGCTATAACCATAATCAAGCAAGCAAGTCCATATACTTTTTCACGAGTGTTTTCCTCACTGCGTGGTGTTACCATGTCCCACTGATGTTATAAATAACTGAGCAGTGATTCCTCTCAGCCAGGGTCTCTTGCTTACCAGTGTAGTCATTAGAGTTCTATTGCTAATTCTAGAGTCTCAGAGTTGGCTCTTTCCTGGCAGTGTGCAGCTTTCTGGTTGGAGGCCTGCCATTACTGCTGAGTGGTACATTCCCAAGTTTGGGATAAGTTTAAAGAGTAGATGTCTACCACCTTTCCCTCAGAACACCATGTCTTCAGGTGTCCAAAAGCCTAGGATTAACTAATTCAATCACTCAGCAAATAGTATGCACCAAGTACTGTGCTGGGCTCTGGAATAGCATTTTGCAAGGGCCTGAGAATATTATCCCTCCCTTTGGGACCTGTGTTCTATAGACAGAGAAAAAATAAACAAGAAAGTAAAATAAATACATAGTGATAAATGTTAAGGAAAGGAGGGAAAATGGAGCAAGAGAGTAGGACAGACTTTCTTGAGCAGCTTACATTTGAATAACTGAGGAAGTGAGAGATCCTGACATCATAAAACCGGAGACCAGCGGTCCAGGCAGAGCAGCAAATGTGAAGGCCCAGAGGCAGAAGCAGACTCCAGGGATGCTGGAGGAACAATCAAGAAGGCTCTTTGTTCCGTTTGGGCATCTTGTCCATAAGTACCACGTATTTCATCATAGCCACCGTTCTGTCCCCAGCCCCAACTCCTCCTATGTCCCCCTCACATCTCCCTCTCAAATCCATGCTCTCTTTTTCTGTCATTACTATCATGATATAAATCCTCCTGGGTCCACTTGGCATTGCCCACATGCTCACAGGGGTACAACTGACAGCTTGGGCAACCTTTTGAGGTTCTCCTTCCAGAAGAAAACTGACTTTCCTTAGATGTCCATCAACTGCATTTGGCTTTTCAACTCAGGCTGGAGCCTTGTGCGTACTTCCCCCTCTATGCTAGGCTACTGACTGCTGTGCTCTGCCTGCAACCATAGCTGTGGAGAGTGCACAGGTGCAACCTCTCTGGCTTTTCCAGAGGACACTATTACCCAGAATTCCTCTTGGTCTTCTTAGCCTTGTACTCTTTCTGCCTCAGATGGATTTTTAAGATGACAGAAGCTACAAGTAGCATGTTAGTAAGCTGGAGAAGTTGCAGAGAGAGCTTAAAGATGCAGGAGGAGGACACAAGGGAAGTGATCGTCGCCGGAGTCAGATCGTCTGGCTCGGGACCCCCGCGCGCCATGCCGTCCGAGAAGACCTTCAAGCAGCGCCGGAGCTTTGAACAAAGAGTGGAAGATGTCCGGCTCATCCGGGAGCAGCACCCCACCAAGATCCCAGTGATTATAGAGCGATACAAGGGGGAGAAGCAGCTGCCCGTCCTGGACAAGACCAAGTTCCTGGTGCCTGACCACGTGAACATGAGCGAGCTCATCAAGATAATCAGACAGCGCTTGCAGCTCAATGCTAACCAAGCCTTCTTCCTCCTGGTGAATGGGCACAGCATGGTGAGTGTGTCCACTCCCATCTCCGAAGTGTACGAGAGTGAGAGAGATGAAGACGGCTTCCTGTACATGGTTTATGCCTCGCAGGAGACATTCGGGACAGCAATGGCTGTGTAAGACTCCAACAACGCCAATGGTTGTTAAGCCCTTACCAAGGCTAAAAGGGATGTTACCAGCGGACGCTGGACGGCTCACCACCCACAGATGAGAACGTAGGCACCCACATAGGGTATTAGGAACTGTTCATCAGCCAGAAACTGAGCTCCATGCAAGTGCACTCAGCTTGGAAACTCGTCTAAACTAGGCTATTTTGTGTTCAAACTTTAGAAGTTAAAAATAAAATACTTTTTGCATCCTAAAAAAAAAAAAAAAAAAAAAAAAAGATGCAGGAGGAGAAGGGAGGGGAGGGGAGACTCCTGGGGGCAAGTGTCCCTGAGTGGGGGCTACTGGCCCGGTTCTCAGTGGCTAGAGGAGTAGAGGTTGGGCTAGGAACAAGCAGGTTGAAAAACTTTGTGACTGGTCTGCTAGTCACTTCTATTTTTTGCCGAAACACTGTGTACTTTACACAACAAAGAGCTTCTAGCATTCTTGCAAAGTCAAAGAATGTCAACGCTATGAGTCTTGTGACTGAGAAACATACCAAGACTTATGCAAAATAGCTACATATTACAAGTTCCTTGCTGCTCCTGGTCCCCCCAACAACTCCCATTCCCCACTCAAACAGGGTCTTGAATTTGTGATGTCCTGCCTCAGCCTCTCCAGTGCTGGGATTATAAACTATTGTTTGTCTTGTGTCTAATTTAGGAAACTCTGTATAAGGGATCTCGCTTTACCATAAAACTAAGCCCTCCCTGTCACATTTATTTATCCTGAATGTGTGTGTGTGTGTGAAGGGGGAAACTACATGGTCTTCCTGAGATCACAGCGCAACTTGAGAGAAGTGGTCCCCTCCCCCTTCTACCATATGGATACTGGGGATTGAACTCAGGTCATCAGCCTTAGATGCAGTCACCTTTACCTGCTTGCTGAGCCATCTTGCCAGATCAAGCCTGTCATTGTAAGAAGAGTTCATATGCCCAGGTTGGATAGCATGCATGTGACGGCTAAGGGAGGGAGGTTCAGCCATTCCACCATCTTGCTTTCAGGAGTGCCAGCTTCCTCCTTTGGCCATCAGATGCCCCCTCTCTGTCAGCTTCTTTTCTAATATTCAGGGGAGCATGCTCTAGGGGCAAAAGTGGCACAGATCAGGCCAAAAAGAAACCCCAGGGAACTCCAGGTCAGCCCTGCACATTTCCACATTGACACTGAAATTGTCTCTGTTGATTGCTTTCTCTGCTTTTATGACTTTTCACCATTAAGACTTAAATCTCTGGTGGAGGTCTCCGCAGCACTCCATGGATATAATAAACATCTCTTTTGCACACTTCAAAGAGATTTTCAAAGTCCAGTCAGGTACATACACACACACACACACACACACACACACACACACACACACACACACACACACACACACACACACACGGATAGTTAGGCCATCCAGTTCTGCCAGGCTCCCATGCTGGGTATACTCCTGTCTCCATTCTATGAATTTGAGCCAAGAGGTTCAGCAATTTACCAATGGTTGCGCACTCTGAGGAGAGGGAAGACCCAGATGCACAACCCTGGCCCCCAGAACCCCTCAGCCATGCTCTTTTGACTCTACTTTGCTCTGTGCAGGGTGAGGCAAGCAAGTGAGATGCCAGTCGGAGCATTTCTGTTCCTCTTTGAGCTCCCTCGGAAGCTCCTACCTGAAGCCCTTGTTTGTGCTACAAAGAACCTTTTGTTATACTGGGTGCTTTCAGAGCGCTGCCTCCTGCCAAGGTGGCTTTTAATTTATCAGAAGTCTCTCTGGGATAGTGATAGCCAAACTATTTGGTCTTCTGCTTCCTCAGCCAAGAATCTTTAAGGGAGGCAGCCGTGGGGCCGCTGGTGGGACAGTCTGCTGTGGTGTCTTGGGGGTGGCTTGTTTCGTAGCTTCCCTCTCCTCTTCTCCAGAACTGACTCCCTGTTCTACTTTCTATGTCCCAGTCTTCTTCATCATTCTGAGCAGGTGTGTATTCCTTTCACTGAGTCCGCTTCTCTAAGCATGTGATCCACAATGTCCCTCCTACTTCTGTGTGCTCAATTTCCCAGCACTCCTTTCTCTCTCCCTCCCTCTCTCTACCTCTCTTCCTCTTCCTCTCTCTCTACCCCCCACATTCCTGGCCAGCCACTCTCTCTCTGTTTTCTCTGCCCCACTTCCTCTGCCTCTACCCCCTTTCTAGGTCCCCACTCCCCTTCCTTCCCCTACAATCAACTTTCCTTATATCAGGTCTGCCCCATGGTGTGACTTCTCAGGGGAACACCTTGGCATGGGCCCTCCCAGGTACCCCCTTGCTGCCCCATTACTAACAGTAACTATACTCTATTGTAATGGCTCTCAACCTTCCTGATATTGCCACCCTTTACTACAGTTCCTCATGTTGTGGTGACTCCCAACCGTAAAATTATTTTCTTTGCTACTTCATAACTATAAATCTGCTAGTTATGAATTATAAAGTAAGTATCTGTGTTTTCCATTTGTCTTAGGTGACCCCTGTGAAAAGATTGTTCAACCAACCCAATGGGATCTGGATCACAGGTTGAAAACTACTCCTATATTGTGTTTGCTCATATGTGTTGTTTATTTTCGAGGAAGAGTTTTAGATAGCCCAGGCTGGCCTTGTCATCTAGCTAGGGATGACGTTGAACCTCTGATCCTCTGGCTTCTGCCTCCAGAATATGGAGTTAGAGCTATGCAGCAACACTCCCAACTTATTCAGGCAAGTGCTCTACCAAAAGAGCTACATGCTCAGCTATAGAAACTTGGTGTCTTGAGTTTGTTGCTTGGTTGTTTTCCTATAAAAATGTGTTTCTTTCAAAGCTTTACTGCTACTGGGCATTTAGCTTCCCCTCTGGTTCCTGATAGGTATTCTCCATCTCTTCATAACCTCCTCTGGTCTTCTCTCAGCTGTGTCCAGCCTTCTGGTCTCGACCTTTCACTCTTCCTTTACCCACTGTCTTCTCTTCTTAATTCCTCTGCCTCTAACTCTCCCCTGGATGAGTAGCTCACATGTTTAGCTCAGGCTGTGGCTGATTTCATTGGCTGATCCCCTCGGCTTGGGGTGTAGATAAGTTTGTAGGATGTGCCAGGCCCTTGGTTCAATCCTCAGTATCACATAAAAACATTTTGAAGAGAGGATGTACTTGACTCTGAAGTAGGATATGAGCTCGAAGGCTGTTTGCCTTCCTTTAGGGGAGGCTCATGCATGGTCTACTTTCTCCAGAGAGCCTTTCAGACCCATGCACCCTTGGTCAACATTAGTTCTTCCAATGGGAAATCTCTCTTCCTTCATATCCCCCCTTCTGTATTTAGTGTCACATATACCATAACTCTAAGGTAATATTGGCTTCACAGGCCCAGTGCCATATTGGTACCCCAGACGAGTGATTCTCAACCTGTAGGTCATGACCTCTTAGGGACTGTCAAACAACCTTTTCACCTGGTTGCCTAAGACCATCCGCATATTAGATGTTTCCATTACGATTCATAACAGTAGCAGAATTACAGTTGTGAAGTAACAACAAAAATAATTTTATGGTTGCAGGGGGGCCACCATGACATGAGGAACTATACTAAGAGGTCACGGCATTAGGAAGGTTGGGAAGCACTGGTCTAGCAAATGGAGGAGTGTGCGTTCCCTATGGGAGGCTGAGCACGTTTAAAAGGAATGACTGTTGAATATGTTGGACAACTACGTCTAAAACTGGACTCCAGGGAGCAAAGAAGGCAGGTCCAGATGAAATGACTGGTGAGGGCTGAGGGATGATGGACCCCTAGGAGAGGACTTAGAAAGGAGAGTGAAGGAAAGGCTGTGGAAACGGGATGGTTAGTCTTGACTGTCAGCGAGGATTTACAGTCTCTAGAAGGCACGCTTCTGAGCATCTCTGTGAGTTTTTTCCAGAGAGATTGACCTGAGGTTGGAAGACACAGCCTGAATATGGGTGGTAGCATCTCATGGGCTAGTGATCTGAACTGATAAAAAGCCATGAATACCAGCGTCCATTCGTCTCTCTCTGCTTCTGGATCACAGACTCAATGTGGCTTGCAGTTGTCCTGTGCTGTGTTTCTGTTGCCACAAGTGACACTCTGATACGGGCCAAAATAAACCATCTTCCCTTCAGTCGAGTTTGCCGGGTGTGTCTCAGCAGTGAGAAAAGCAACTGGTACAGAAAGTGTTGGGCAGAGGAGACAGAGAGCCATGGCCAGAGGAGACAAGAGAGCACCATTCTCTTCTCCCTGTCCAACGGCCTTGCATCCTAACTCTTCTTATATAATTTCCCTGTCCCAGGAAGAATAAAAACATGCTTATAAGATTGCTTCCAAGATTATTGTTGATAATGTTTGGGAGATCTTCAAACACAAAATACAAAGAGGAGGGGATTTGTTTTGTTTTGTTTTGTTTTGTTTTGTTTTGTTTTGTTTTGTTTGTAACCAGGCTTTAAATATTAAAGTGAGCAAATGTCTTTAAACACAATTAGAAAATACACCATGTTATAAATAAGTGCACTGACCACGCTGACTATAAATACTGAATGGGTTTTCAGCGACTGGATGAGAAATGTGATAAATTATATATAGAATGTGGGTGCTCACTCTGCTTTGCTTTGCTTACTCTCCCATCAAAGGGAGGAGGCAATAATATGTTAAATGCATTTTTAACATTAATTTCTTTCCTGTCTCCCTTTTATCTTTACATCAGCAGTAAATATTTTAGTTAATTAAGCTGAATTCCCACAGGCTTCTCTTCTAATGTGATCATTTAAATACAGGCCAGATGCTAACATGAATCTTAGACAGGCCTTTTTCATTCTTCGGGCCCCTTCTAGACTGTTCCATGGACAGTTTTAGAATACTTATTTCTGAAAATTAGCAGGCAAACATTTTTTCACAACAAGGAAAAACGACAACAACAACAACAGCAACAACAACAACGGCAAAACTACAGAAATAAAACCCAGCTTCCTATTTGTGGCACCAGTAACCAGCAGTGGAATGAAATCTTAAAAACACATTTGGGTGATGGCCATCAGGGGACACTGAAATCAAAATATCAGGTTTCAGTCAAAAACATAGAGACTGGATAATAAGAAATGTTCTTGAAAGCTCATTGTCTCCCTGGTGGCCAGGGATTGGATTGGATGGCGAGTCAGGGAACCTCATCTGTAGACAGATTAGAAGAAGAGAGGAAATTTTTCTTGAGTGTTCTGCTTCAGACTTGTTAGGAGCAAAACAGTCTCCCACGTCCTCTAACAGCACCGGCTGGGACTCTCTTGCCAAACCATTCAGCGGGCTTAGAATGCTAAACTTGGAATGGAGATTGCGTCATTCATCTGAGAGGCCTGTGGCTCGCTCGCTCCCATCTAACTGCTGGGAAAAGAGATACGGGAAAGGCTGTGGCCTCAGAATCCACGGGACCCTGCTCTGTTTTGCCTTCATGCTCGCCCACAGAAGAAGCGAAGGGAAGGGAAGGACAAACAGCACTGTCCTCCCGACCTGATATCAAGTGGAATTTTCCCACAATCTCATCGGATAGACTCTCCACTCAGCTTCATGAAGCCGGAGGCTGATCAGGGCAGACAATGAGCAGCAGAGCCCGGCAGATAGCACATGCTGTCAGGAGGTCAGAGGTCGAGAAACACATGGTCTGGGGCTCACTTACCCAGCTCCTTCTGTCCACAAAGGCTCAGCTGCCTCTTTGTACCAAAGGCTCCTATTGTCAGACTCATTCTCCACACAGTCGTTCCCTGGTTCTAGCAGCCAATTGTTCCTGAGGGGCTACGCTTGTTGAAGGTTAGCAGCAGTTTCTGTCCCAGAGAGCACCATCATTCCTAGTGAGAGTGTGAATCTGATTTGACAGACCCCTTAGCGGTGGTGAGAGATTGATGGTTGCTACGCTGCTACCTGCTGTACTGGTGACTTGAAGACCAACATGCAGACCACAGGACTGAAGGCTGTGACGCTCTGCTGCTGTTGGCCTTGAGCATGGGGTGAAGGGCCGAAGAGCGACCCCTTCCTCCATGTATTTCACACTCTGGACATAGCTTTAAGGGGGTGGGGCGGTAAGATCTGTCCATATGTAACATCACCTATTTGATCTTGAAACTTAATCAAGGCGTATGGATGGCTTCTACTTTCCTGTGCAAGATAGTAAAATGTTAATGTTAAGGTCAAGAAACCTTGAGAATTAAAAAATAGGATGGCAAAAACAAAAATAAACCCCTTAAAACTCTGAATTCTCATGGAACTTGCAAGGGAAGGAGAGCTCTGTAAACCACCCCAGTTGGATTCGGTGTTTGTTCCATAGTTTATCCTTGGGTTTTGTGCTTTGCTTTTTGTTTGCTTGTTTGTTTGTGTGTGTGTGTGTGTGTGTGTGTGTGTGTGTGTGTGAGAGAGAGAGAGAGAGAGAGACAGAGACAGAGACAGAGACAGAGACAGAGACACAGAGAGACAGAGACAGAGAGACAGAGAGACAGAGAGACAGAGAGACAGAGAGACAGAGAGACAGAGAGACAGAGACAGAGAGCACTAGTTTGGCCCTTTATGGAATTACAAGATCCTTAATTTTTTAGTAATCAGTTCTCTCTATTTAATCTCCCACTTGGATTATTTAGCCCCACCCCTCTAGAAGCAAGTGTGTCCCAGAAACCAGAGCAACAGGAGATCAAACACTTTTCAACTACAACTCTTCTTTTTGAAAGATTTAGTCTTTCTCCCTCTCCTGCCCCCATGTCTATCTTTCTGCCTCTGCCTCTGCCTCTGTCTCTGTTTCTCTGTTTCTCTCTCTCTCTCTCTCTCTCTCTCTGTATGTGTGTGTGTGTGTATGTATGTATGTATGTAAGTATGTATGTATGTATGTATGTGACATGGGTGCTGAGCAGTGTTGGCTCATGTGTAAGAGCAACATGACCTTTAACTATGGAGTCATCTCCCTAGACCTCATTCTTTGTTTCTTGTGCCTAAGTGTTCTGTAGCAAATCAGAAATACTGAGACCGAAGGCCATACCATTCATAGCCAAGCCGTGTAAAAAAACAAAACAAGACAAAAATCAATCAAACAAACAAAACCCTGATGACATCACAGGAGTTCCAGGACCGCCAGAGTTAACACAGACCCAACTTGTTGTTATAGCATGCCTCGTGGTACATTTACATAGACAGATGTAGCATAGGATAACATTCCCCAAATAAATAATTGTAAAACACATTTGATTATAAATGGAATAAGAGGAAGGTACTCCCCTGGACATGAGATGTAAATCATTTTTCTTAGCCAAAGGAGAATATGATCTCCTTGATCTGTGGGCATCTCTCCCAGAGAAATTGTGTGAATTATTTCACAACCAATGAAACATGAAAGATGCTAACTTGAATCTGACTTAGACAAGTGTTTCTCATTTTTCAGGTCCCTTCTAGAATTGTCATGTTACAGCCTTTCAGTGAATTGTTGTGTTAGAACCTTCTGGTCCTAATTGCTGGGACTGTTTAGACCAGTGTTTCTCAACCTGTGGGTCTTGATCCCCTGTGGGGATCAAATGGCCCTTTCACAGGGGTCGTCTAAGATCATTGGAAAACACAGATATTTATATACTGCTCATAACAGTAGCAAAATTACAGTTATGAGGTAACAACAAAATAATTTTATGGTTGGGAGTCACCACAGCACAAGAAACTGTATTAAAGGGTCACAGCATTAGGAAGGCTGAAAAGCACTGCCCTAGAAAATAACTTCCTCTGCTTCTGCCTGCCCCTTCTCTTCCTGCTCCCTTCACCCTTTCTCCTCTGTTGGGAAACTAGAGGTTGGAAGGAACAGAATAGGTTTACAGGATGTTGTGAAGATGTAGCAGAGAGAGACAACTTGAAGATGCTAGAGACACAGAGAAATATAGTCATATTAGTTAGATATAATATAGAGCCATGATGTTTAGATATAATATAGAGCCATGCTAGTTACATATAATACAGAGCCATGTTAGTGAGATATAATATAGAGACATGTTAGTTAGATATAATAAGGAGACATGTTAGTTACATATAATATAGAGCCATGTTGGTTAGATATAATATAGAGCCATGTTAGTTAAATAAAATATAGAGACATGTTAGTTAGATATAATGTAGAGACATATTAGTTAGATATAATATAGAGCTATGTTAGTTAAATAAAATATAGAGATATGTTAGTTAGATATATTATAGAGCCATGTTGGTTAGATATAATATAGACTTATGTTGGTGAGATACCATATAGTGCTATGTGAGTTATATTTGTATCACTAGAGTAAAACCCAGAGACAGTAACTTAGAAAGTGAAAGGAAGTTATTTTAACTCATGGTTCTTTAAATATCCATTTAAGATCAAGTGGGCCCATTACTTTAGTCCTCTTAAGAAAGAAGGACATCATGGCAGAGAGCACATGGCAGAGAAAGCCTACTCATATCAGGAACCAAGACAGAAGAGAAAATAGTCTTATGATCCTCTACCACAGGGGTCAAACCTTTGATACATCTGCCTTTAGGTGGTCACTTGTCTATGATATAAGAATGATGGTCCCCACCACCGCAGGGGGATGTGAAATTCAGAACACACACACTAGGGGCCTTAGTTCTACTAAGGATAGAAGAATGCCTCTTTCTGAGATAGAATGAAGGACTGGTGTGGACTCCTGAACATCCTGTGTATACACATGCCAGGTAGGTACAGCTGGAGAGTAGCTTGCTTCATTAAAGCCCTTGCTCTGTAGGATCTGAGCCTGTCCACAGAAGACTTTCTGTTCCAGAACTTTGGGGTTAGTGACTTGAGATCCTCGCTTAGTACTTTGGCTCGGTGGCTCTGGGCAAAGCTCTTAGTGCTTGGCTCTGACTCCTGGGACCTAGTGCCCCTCGACCTTCTCTCTACACAGACTTCTAGCAGTAGCTTTGTCCCACAGAGCCTCAGCCTCCCTGCTTCGGAGTATACAACCATCAAGCCTGGTAGAAGTATTTGCTTTCTCCTGGATTAGCTTTGTCTCCAAGGTGAGCAGCATTTTGGGTAGAGTTACAATTTCCTAAATATTGGCAGGAGGGGACTAAAGTATATGGCTGTGAAGATGGAGGGAGATACAGGAACCTCAGTTGACAGTGTCCATGTCTGTGACCACTCTTGCTGAGACCACATCCTTATCCCCATACACCATGTGCAGAGACTAGGTGCTTTTAAGCCTGCTCACTAGGATTCTTTTTAATTAGTATATATTAATTATAAAATATGGGTCTTGGGGCTGGAGAGATGGCTCAGTGGTTAAGAGTGTGCACTGCTCCAACAGGGAACTGGAGATCAGTTCTGAGCACCTGTGGGTCACAAGCAGCTGTAGCTCTAGTTCCAGGGCGATTCAGCACCTCTAGCCTTTGGTGTCCATGAGTGTGTGCAGACATGCGCACACACACAGAGACACACACAGAGACACACAGAGACACACACAGAGACACACACACGAAGTTGGGGGGGAGGATAAGAATTAGAAGACAACAGATTTTTAAAATAAGTTCATTCCAACATTTCCATACATGCACATAATGTACCTTGATGCTATTCATCCCCAAATGTTCACTTATTCCCCTGGTCCTCTTTGTCTTTTTTTTCCCCTTTCTCTTTTTATGATCAGCCTTTTCTTCAGCACCCTTTAGTTCTTGAGCCCACACAGCCTCTTCCCACCCGTCTCTTGCTTCTGGTAGAGTATATGTTTAAACCGCCTTGGCTATATTAAAACCAAAACATTTCTACAAATTAAAAACTTTCTGGATTCCTTTCCTTGTTTTTGGGCTTGGTTTTGGAATTCTAATTAGTCAAAGAAGTGTCTGCTTTATGTTTCCAAAAACAGAACAAAAGGGGAGACCACTCTAAGGATAGCCAGTTCTGGTGGAAGACTTTCTTCTGTTTCACAGAAGACTCTGGTCAGAACAAAGCAGGAACCAAATGAGGAGTCTCGGGGCAGGGAACTAGTGATAGACTTTGGAAGGAGAGACTGTATTGTATAAAACAACATCCGTGTAGGACCACACACATCAGTCAAACGGCTCCTAGTAATGCTATGATTCCATCTGAAAGGACAGACATGGATGGATACACTCTTCCAGAGGAGCTAACACCAAAGCTTTCCATCTTGTCCTAATGGATGGCAAAGGTCACTCTCTCTCTTATTTGATGAATGACTCTGGTGCCATCACATTTGTCTTGTACCTGGCAGCCATTCTCAAGTCTGTCATAATGAAGGTCTTCCTAACAAGAGAGCCAAGTGCTCTTAGAGCTGGTTACTATTGCTCAACTGTTTCCCTTGGAGTTACCAGCAAAATGAGAGTCCAATGGCCAGAGACATGGGTGATATGGTACCTAGGCAGTGATGCTTCCAGACGATCCTCAAATGCCATCATAAAAGCTTGTCAGCATCTTTGCTGGTTCATGGGATAATGATCTTCTAACTACAGAACTGAATAAAGGATAAAGGTCAAAGTCGTTTCTGCATTTGGAAGAATTCTGGAAAGCTGCTGTCTCCACCCAACCCCCACTACACGCCATTTGTGTAAAGTCCTGCAGCATTAGTGACTACATGGATAATCAGTCCTGCTGAGTGGCTGCTTGCAGATTAACACAGTGGGTAAGGATGAACAACTCTGTGTGTGTGTGTGTGTGTGTGTGTGTGTGTGTGTGTGTGTGTGTGTGTGTAGGTGGGTTTTTTAATTAAATAATTTATGTGTGTGTCTGTATGTTTTCACCTATGCTGCCGCAGATGAAGACCATAAGTCATTGTCGATGTATTATTGGTCAGGGTTCTCTAGCGTCACCTAGAGGGACAGGATAGATAGATAGATAGATAGATAGATAGATAGATAGATAGATAGATAGATAGATAGATAGATAGATAGATATTGATATAAATAGATAGGTATAGATATTGAGATACATGATATATGATATATGATAGGCTTGAAAGCCTTTAATAGGCTTGCTATGTAAGTCAATACAAGTGGGTACTGACTTGAGAAGCAAGGTGGAGTGCGTTAGGCTGCCTGAACTGAAGAAGTGGCGTTTTTACTTTGCTAGGGTCCTGGAGTGCTATCAAGGAAACTCCATGACAGAGGCATTAATAAAATAGGGTCAGAACTTAGAAGGTCTTCGGTGTCACACTAGGAGGACTGAGGTCTGTTTGGATGTCATAGAAGGCTTCAAGCTCATGGATACTATGAGCACATTGCTGTGTTGGAACCATCACTCCCACAACAGTCCAGAGGCCTGAGGGGAAGGGCAGAGGTCCAGGCAGGCACACCCAAATGTACAGAATAGCAGTGTAGAGGGGGAGGGGACTCAGGAGGAGAGCAGAGGAAGAGGTAGTACATCTCTGGATGCAGGGAATGGATAATTAATTCATGCACTATGAGTTAAGCTTGCTCATGGAACAGCAGGGTGGAGATCCAGCAGACGGGTAAGAGAGGATGCAGGCAAGTGCCTAGAACGCTTTCTATTGGTATTGCATTAATATAAATGATAGTATAATATTTGTTTCCTGCCTTTATGGCCACCAATGACTGTACTGTAAGTTTTGTTCAGCATTCAGAGCTGTATGTATACAAGACTAGGTAAAAACGATTTCCAAGTCAGCCATGCAATAAATCATTGTTTGCTTATCATACAGTGTTTAATCATAAAATCCTAGGTTGAAAATAACGTTTATTCAGTGTTTGCAGGCATTGTCTTACTCTCTGATTGATTCTCACATTTCTCTTGGGCTTGGCCTTTTGATTGTCACTGTTTTAAGGCAGGACTGCCCATAGCCCAAGCTGGCCTTGACCTCAATCCTGCTGCCTCTACCTCCCAGGTGCTACAAAGTCTGGCTCTCTTGGTCTTCATACAGGGCTTCTTAAAGTATAGACCAAGGTCTTTAAAACCTGTTGGGGGAAGAAAGCACAGTTTTCTCTTCAAACTCAAATTCTGAGCTTCCTTCATGGGAATGAACTGCGGAGCACACAAGTATGGATAGCAGCCTGGGCTTAGCTGCTGTAGAAATCATGGACATATAGAAATCATAGTTCATATCAGGCCCTGATCACTGCAAACATCTTGAAATACTATTTCCACTTACTACTTCTCCAAAATAATGCTAGCTATTAGGCCTGCTGCTAAATGTTGTTATTTAATGTGGACAAGAGAGCGTATATATCATACCACACATTCATTTTTAATATTTTAATAACTCTATTTGGATATTGGTTCATTTGTGCTGCCACATATTTATGACAAGTATTTCAAAACATTATTCCGAGAAGAAGTTTATGGGCTTCCGAAAGCTGCCAAATGAATCCATGGACTGGAGGAAGGTCAAGAACTTCTGGTCCAGAGTTTGAGGGCAGTGAGCCTGGTCAATAACTCACTGTTTTCTGCTGAGCAACCATACGCTGAGAAGGATGTGACCTATTCCAGGGGCTCCAGAAATAGATGAGAAAGGCAAGGACATGGTCAGCTGCAAACGAAGATGAAGAGGGCTTGTTTGCTTAGGAAGCTCTGGCCTCCTTCCCCAAATAGGGCTTTTTAGATTCACTCTCCTGTACAACAGGCCCTGGGAGGTTTCTTTGATTGTTCTTGGGAAATCGTGAGCCAATGTGATGATGTATAGAGTCATGGGGCACTCTTAAATGATCACTCATCAGTGCTTGAACTGTTAGCACTAGATATGATAAGCCCAGCATGGAGGGGCTACATAGCAAGACGCTATTTTGTTTGTTTGTTTTAAATCATATTATGGTACAAGTAACTGTAAAACAAGTGTCAGAAATGCATAATTATCCCTGGGATAATTTCCTGAATTCAGCCTAGTGAGAAATCAGCCACAAAGAACAACTCGAGAAGTTGGCTGAAGGAGACACCTGGAGTGGTGGAGTGTTCTCCTCGAGTGGCCACAGGCTCTGTCCTCTCCATCCTCTTAAGGCTGAATGGGCGCCAAGCCTTCCCACTGGCTCCATCTCATCATTTAGCTCTGCAGTCTCCCATCTGCTCTATGGAGGCAAAATAAAGAATTGCTGTAGAGCTTTTGGCCATTAAGAAATGTAGAAGTCCTCTTCAGAAAGCCCAGGCTTTGCAAACTCACTTCTGGAAGTCCATCCAGTGAAATGTTATGACCACAGAGGCCTTGTTCAAGCACCATTTATGGTTTGAGAACTGGGAACAACCTAAGAATGTATCTGGAGGCGACTGGGGTAGGCGTGTAGCACAGGCTTGCAATCCAAGCCTGTGGTTAGTGGAGGCTGGAGGGTTATGAGTTGGAAACTAGACTTGACTGTGTAATGAGAGTCAGTGGCAGAAGAGCAGAGGGCCAACTGGTTAAATAGGTATAGTTCACTCACACTTACCAAATGCTTCAAATGGTTTGGAAAATATACCCCAGTCCAGAGAGAATTCATACTACAGAATTAAAATCATCAAAAAAGCGTTGCAGGAAAGCACACCTATAAGGATCATATGTTTTCAATGAAAGTGTGTGTGCTGTGTGGGAGCTCAGGGGTGCTTTTAAATGTCTGCCTGGGGATCTATGAATGAAGCTGAAATTTCAGTGTGTATAGTGGAAGCCATAGTGGAAAAGAGTTGCGGTTAGGGCAAAACTTTCAAGGAGAATTTATCAGTCTTTGCTATAATATCTTCATATAGTTTCAAAGAATGAAAATAGTTCTGTGATTGAGAGTGCAGTTGGAAGAGTGATCCTAGCAGCTCCTGTCATGTGCGATGGTAATCACCTGCTAATTGGTTTGTAAATTTTAGTTTGTCAAGAAAACTATTCTAAATCAAAACAGTCCTGTATCAAGATTAGGTTTGGCTATGAATAACAGAGTCTGTAATAAGCATAATAACTTATCTTGTGCCAGGGAGGCTGCACGTCCCGAGGAGGTGATTTGGTGTTGATTGACAGCCCTGCTTACCTGCTGGCTTATTCTTCCACCTCCCCCCCGATGGAGTGCTGGGCACAGAGCAAACACTCAGTAAAAACCTTTTCCCCTTGAAATGATAGTCAAATCACTTCTGAATGTGTTGACTATGAAATGGTTTGAAAAGATAAAGAGAGATACATATATAAACTCGCTCTTTAAGGTTAATCCTTTCCCTCCAGCTTTTATTTGTACATACGCCACAGCGACATGTTTTCACTCTGTCCCTCTCTCTGCTGGCAAATGGAATCTTGATATGTTTCTGATGGATTTGTAAATTGTTACGGCTATTCTGGCAAGCCATGTGTCAGTGTGTCCCCAAAGCCTCCACACTGCTGGGGAAGCCACTCTGAAATGTACCTGGGGCATGGGTGCATAACAAAGTTCACATTTAACTTTATTTTCAAAAGCTTAAATTGGAAACATTATTAGTCAAAAGTAAAATGGATAGACAAGTAATACGTGTTCATTTAATGAAATATTATACAACACATTGTCTGGGGGCTGCAGCTCATGTGGAAGATCCTGGTTTCAATCGCCAATGCCACAAAAATTATATAATTGTATATATATTTAAAAAGCCAACAGCAACACGTGCAGCAAGCAGTATAAAAGCTCCCCCAAAGATTGATTGATTGATTGATTGATTTAACTATCTATTTGCAAAAGAGTCTACATATAAAAAGGCAACTCAGAAGGGTATATATAATTTCAGCTATAGGAATTGAAGAGGTCCAACTGGTCTGTGGGGACAGAAGTGAGAGGAGGCGTTACTGTCACTGGAGACAGGTGTGAAACGGGCATGGTGCAGGCGGTATGGCTTTGGGAATTTGCCTGGGTGGTGGGTATGTTGGTATCTGCTCACACACTCATCATGTGCCTTCAGGATCTGTGTGCATCTCTGTATGTGTGCTGTATCACATTTTCCAATTATTTACAAGTTTTGATTCATTATTACTGTGTATGTGTGATCTGTGTTTTGTGATTGCCAGAGTGCGTGCAGAGGTCAGAAGACAACTTTCTTCAGTAGGCTCTCTCCGTCCACTTTTGTGTAGGTTCCAGAGATGGAATTCAGATAGTCAGGCTCATGTGGCAAGCCCTATCACATACTGAGCCATCTTACCACCCCCTTACCACACTTTCTTAGAAGCTAGAGGAAAGCATAGAGTGTCCATTAGGAGAGCTTCGTGCATTTCATCACCATAGCCTGATCACTAGGGCAGATGCCAGTGAGCATTTACTGAATGAATAACGAAAGACGGCTGGCTTTGCATCCTACCTTAATTATATTTATGCATGGCTTTCTTGTTGGAAGTTCTTTGTGAAACTGAAATCCAGAAAAGAGTCTTGGTCAACTGAACCCAGCAGTCAGAATAGCAAGGAGTCTTCTTTCTGCTTCCAAAGTCTGGCTCTAAGAACCAGTTTCTCAGTGTTCCCCACTCTATCCACAGACAGATGAGAAATGCAGGTGTGACCAGGGACACGAATAGGTGTGTATGCAGGTGTGACCAGGGACATGCACAGGTGTGTATGCAGGTGTGACCAGGGACATGCACAGGTGTGTATGCAGGTGTGACTAGGGACATGCACAGGTGTGCATGCAGGTGTGACCAGGGACATGCACAGGTGTGTATGCAGGTGTGACTAGGGACATGCACAGGTGTGCATGCAGGTGTGACCAGGGACATGCACATGTGTATTTCTGACCTAAGGCAAGGCATATTTTTGGTCTGACACTCAGATAACAGGCGACAGCAAGATGGGGAGCCTGGGAAAACTACTTTCACAACTGGGATATGCTGTGAGTTCTTCGTGGTCACTACATGGCCACAGTCATTGTGTACACACAGGGAGGGAAACCTTTCAGAGTGCAGGGGCTTGGAAGCTCAGGAGAGAAATACAGTAGTTACTGTAGAAGAAGCTGAGCCAACCATACTCCAGCTGGTGGGATGGTAATGCGGATGATGGGCAAGCTGATGGGTTCACGAGGAAAGGGGAAAATGCAGCCATCTGTTCATTCCTCTTTTGTGCCCCTTTCCCTGACCAATATCTTTTTCTAATACAACTACAGTAAAATGAAGTGCTCATCAGATGTTTCAACAGTTCGCAAGACATAGCAAGAGCTGTTGGGATTTGTGGGGATCAAAAAATCCAGCAGGAGAAGGATGAGATGAACCCCATCAAGCTCTGGATGCCTTGGCTCCCCAGCCACGAAGGACTGTAACTTGGAACTGTGACAACAAACCCTTTCACCATTAAGTTGCCTTGATGGTTAGGGACTTTTGTCACAATGACAGGAAATAAGCTGACACTATTCCTCCCCACACCTGTCCTACCACCTGGGCTCCGTCATCATGTCTCACGTTCTCACCCCAAATCCTTCCCATGCCATGTGAATGGGATGGCTCCTCAAATCTGGCTTTGTTCCCAGGAGCCATAGGCCTGCTTGAGGACTTCCAGCGTCATCTCATTCTCGGGCTTCTAACATTCATCGGGCTGCATGTATGGCGGCGCTATGAAAACAGCTTTATGGAGTTGTCATTCACACATCATACTGAGCACCCATTTAAAGTATGTACCTTGATGATGGTTAGAATTCAGAGAGTGCTTTCACCATCATCATAACCCATTTTAGAACATTTAATCACCCCTCCATCCTGTGCCCATTAGCAGTTCCCCCAACTTGCCAAGACAACCACTTATCTACTTTCTGTCTTCATACACTTGTCTGGTCTTATTTTTAGATCCCAATTCAACACACTCTTTCTTGCATTGTGCCCTTGAAAGAGGCCGTTTCCTTTTCCTCCAAGGCTCTAAAGCTCCTTATTCCCATCTTCCATATCCAGCTTAACTGTTGCCTCATCTTTCACGCATAGGTTGACGTGTACTGGGGGCATTTCTGATCATCCAGAGACTAAATCCCCTCTGTTTTCCTTTGTCATGTGTCCTCCTCGGTTTTCTTCCTAGGGTAGGCTGGGTATTACTTATGCAGTGTCTGGGGTTAGAAGTGTTGCTGATATTTGCATAGTTGTAACATCAGTGTGCTGCTTAGGGTTTTGTTTGTTTTTATTTTTTGGTTTTTTTTTTTTTGTCAATATTAAAACAAGCTTGGGTCATCTAGGAAGAAGCTTCAGTTGAAAAAATATCCACATTGGATTGCCTGTAGGCAAGTCTATAGAGCACTTGTATTATTAATGATTGATGTGAGAGGGCCCAGCTCACTGGAGATGCTGCTACCCCTGGAAAAGCGGTCCTAGGTGGTACAATAAAGCAGTCTGAGGGAGATATGGGGAGTAAGCCAGTAAGCAGCTCTCTCTACAGTCTCTGCTTCACTTCCTGCCTTGAGTCCTTGCCCTGGTTTCCCTTAGCAATGTATATGTATATGTATATGTATATGTATATGTATATGTATATGTATATGTATATGTATATGTATATGTATATGTATATGTATATGTATATGATGTATATGTGTATGTGTATGTGTATGTGTATGTGTATGTGTATGTGTATGTGTATGTGTATGTGTATGTGTATGTGTATGTGTGTATGTGTATGTGTATGTGTATGTGTATGTGTATGTGTATGTGTATGTGTATGTGTATATGTATATGTATATGTATATGTATATGTATATGTATATGTATATGTATATGTATATGTATATGTATATAAAATGATGTGGAAATGTATAAAGCAAACAACAGCAACAGGAAGCAAATGAGGACAATAACTAATCCAAAAATTCAAAATATGAAATGTTGGGGAATTCTGAAACTTTTTGAGAAACATGCCTGGATTCAGAATTCTGGTTTCAGAGCACAGAACTTTGGGTTGGGGTGTTGAACCTGCAATGCTATGGATGGTAATCATTGGTTTGCCAGCTTTTTACTTTTTTGGTTGTAAGCTGACTTATGAAGTAACTGCACCTGTCTTGTTCTCTGTCGCATCTCTAGGAGCAATGGCAAAGCTCGGTGCTGAGAAGATGCAGTGTGAACATTTAAAGAACAAATGAATGAATAGTCTTTACTACTGTGACAGAGCATTAACCACTGCCACAGTTAAATTTAGGAGAAATTAAATTTAGAAAATTTAGAAGATCCCTGCTCCCCATTTCTGCACACATTGGCCATTGTTCCTCATATTCTTCCAACTGAATGAAGGAACCATTAGTGAACTGGTATCGACTGGCTAAAGGCCACTGTGTTTGCTTTAAGGAGTGGATCTTGCAATCCCTTATCACCATACAGTAATGTGAAACAAAATTATGGACTAGGTTTCTCTTTGAATAATTTTAATATGAAATGGGAGCTGGTTTTGACCTTGTTTTCCTTTTTATTTCAAAATAAAGACTGTTGACCCGAAGAAGTCTCAGCATCATCACAATTGCAATGCTTCTATAGTTCTGTTCTTACTCGTAAGGATGCAGCCTCTTCTACAAGACCACAGGAGCAGGATGCTTCTGTGCACAGGCTGTAGTATTTGGAGCCTTTTATTTTTCTTCTCTTCTTAGAATAGGATTATTGATCACTGATCCTTCCCTTAAATTTAAACAGCAAGTTTGGTCACTGTCACAACCTGTCCACTGTGCCTCCAGCTGATCTAAAAAAAAAATCTAATTAGTGTTTTCTTAAATTAAAAACCCAGGGCTAAGGATGTAGCCTTGTCATAGACAATTGGCTTAGCAAGTCCAGGATTCATAACAGATCAATCCCAGTATCACATACAGGCAAAATTTAAAGTAAAACCCAGGAAAAGTTATCTCATAGTCTCATAAACACCATCCAAGGTTCAGCTTGCCTCAGAGCAAAACTCAATTGTAAATTGAAGAAAGAGATGACATTCTGCTCCAACCCATAATAGATTTTCTATCCCAGCCTAACCTCACACTCATCCAAGAAGTTCATAAATAACATCTCCTTGTAAAAATCTATAAAATGATTGGCAACTGCTCAGACATTACCGTCATCTTTCTCTCCTTTGCCTTACTTACCCCAGCCCTCCAGCCCCCAGCTTCTCACACAGACGCGTTCCGGCTGTTCGTGTGTCACAGGCACAGTGACGGACTGCTCTGTTAGTTAACCTTACTCTGTCGATGAACCTAAGTAGGGTGTACTGGAGCAGTTGATAACGCCTCACAGGACTGAGTGTATCTTCTCAGCTCTGCATTCAGGCCTATCAGCTGATAGCCCTAAACCAGTCATGGCGAGGGTGTTTACTCCAGAAAGATTGACAAATGCTATAAATTAGAGGTGCTTTATTTTCAGGCTTAGATTGACCTGTGTTTGGGGTTTTCCTGATCATCTGAAGACTAGATCCCCTCTGTTTTCCTTTGTCATGATTCCTCATCTGTTTTCTTTTGGGATTAGAAGTGTTGTTGATATTTGCATAGTTGTAGCATCTCTGTGCTGCTACCTACGCTACTGACTCACTGTGCTAAGATAGTTCTCTGTCCGCTACATCCCCCATTTCTAAGAGAATTACGGGCCTGTCCTAATTCAGAATGGAACACTCTCAGGCCATGTATTTTTAAAGCCAACACTTTGTTCCCGCCTCCTCTTCAGCTCATCCGCAGCTCCCACTGAGAGGTGCTTTCAGCCCTCAGCTCTGTTCTGAACAATGCTCTCCATGGTCCGCACAGCAGACTAAAATCAAATTAGAACATCTTAGGGAATTTTAGCTAACTTCCTTCTGTCAGTTTAGAGAGAATGAAAAGCAGTGTTTCTTAGGTCCAGAAAATAGCTGAGCGGAGACTGAAAGATTCCCTGTGCTGACATCTGCCAGCCCAGAATTGCACAGTGCTCAGCATGGACATCTTCCTTGGAGGCACATATGTGTGTGTGCACACACACCTAAACATTTAACTTTCATTGCGTCTGCATTCTGGACACAAACTACCCCCAAGACCATGTGAAGTTGTCTCTCTCCTGGCCTGTTGGTTCAATAATATGAATGCTTAGCTCCATGAACAGAAAACGATGACAAAGCTGCCATCAGATACCGTGTTTAATCCTGGCTACATCTGCCCATCACCAGGGAATGGAGCAAACTTCAGATGTTTGGGTTCCACCCTAGCAGATTTGCTCAGAAGGAACCAGGCTGGGCAGGCTAGGGCATTTCTATTTTTAGCAGCTCGGCAGTGATGAAAGGGAACACCCCGGATCTCATAACCCCCGCACTTTCAAGGAAGAACCCCAGCTTTTCTGGGACCCGTGAAAGTTAGATAAGACTCGATGTCTTTGACTCACAAACTGCAGAGCTAACAGAATTGCACCCTGCCTCTCAGGATGGACTTGCTCCTGTCTGTGACGACCCCCAAACGTCAGTCATGGAAAGAAAAAAGGTTTCCCCCAGTCAGAAATCTAATCATCCCATTTCATTCCAGAACTGATCCATGATCCCGTATCAATGCTGTCCTTATTTTCCTCTGTGTTTCAGTTATCCCTAAAATTAAAAGGAGAGCCGAGTGTGGTGGTTCACATCTGTGGTACCAGCATTTTCCAGACTGGGGCAGGAGAATTGCAAATTCTAGGTTAGCCTGGGCTTCACGGCAAGTTTCAGGTTAGCTTGGGCCACATAGTTAAATTGTGTCTCATAAAGACAGGAAAGAAAGAGGGAATGGAAGGAAGGAACATTATATAAGTTACACAAAGGTGGGAGTTATTGTGACTGACTAATCTTTACCACGTCAGCCTGCTCAAGGGCATATGCCCAGTGATCTTCACAGTGTAAATATTTGATGTGGTAGATGCCTTGGCTGCAGGTTGGGAGTCATTTGATCACGTAGCTAAGGTGTGGATTGTCAAACCCTTTATCTTGGGTATAGATCCCGGCCCCACTGTACAGCCCAAGGTCTTGAATGAGTTCTTTATTTTGTGCTTCAGTTTCCTAATCCAGAAGAAAGTTTCTGCAACAGAAAGTTGCCTTGCAGATTAAAAAGGCAATACATATTCCGCTCTTAACCCACTACCTGGCCGTGGGCCACTCAACAAACACCAGCAACTGTTTCATTGGCTTAGCCTCCGTCCACCTCTTTACTTACAGCCTGCTGGAAGAAGAGCCATTTCGAGCCTCAAAGGATAAACCTGAAAGTGGCTGCCGTTAGCTGTTAGGTAGATTGAGCTCTTTGTTGGCTTTTAGGGCTAACGCCAGACTAAGAAGACATTGCACTGCATTCTGGGAAAAAAAACAAAACAAACAAACAAACCACCTGTGATGTGTATTTTGGTCTATCCCTATCATTTCTCTTGAGAGCTGCAGCCCCCATAAGCCTGCTTGCTGTTCTCTCGTCTCTCCAACTGGGCAAAGGGTTCTCCTTTTCCTCATGGTTGTTGCTGAGGGGGAAATGTATCCTTACTTGGGGTCCCCAGTCCAGTTTAGTCTTCTTCGCTCTCCAAACTTGGCTTCCAGGCTGCAGAATGCAGTAAGTGAATCAAAGACGGATGTGGAGATCAAAATAGGGCGGATGGAGGCGTCTGAGAATCTTGTTAGGTGAGAGCCAAATGTTACAAGGCGCTTCAACACACATCTCTGTCCCTCAGGAGCTCCACTGCCTGCACAGGGAAGGCAGAAGGCATGTTACATGTGTGTGCATGCAGAAGTCATGTTACACGTGTATACACCAATGTTTCTTATTCAGTTTTCCCACTAGTTGGGCTTCTTGGTCTGTTTTGATAGATACCTATCCCCACCCCCACCCTGTCCTTGTTTTCAGCAATTTGTATTTCCTAAGAGCTGATAAGTTGGTATCCCCACCCCAAATATATCAATATCAGCATCCTCTCTCGATCTAAACAATCAGGTTTGATTATCTTGATAATAATGCTTGACCTGATAAGGAGATGTTATACCTTCACAGGTCATTAAGATTTTACAGTAGATATTCTTTAAAAAAAAACCAACAAAACAAAACAACAACAGCAGCAACAACAAACATTTTTAACATTACTTTTACTTAGTTCACAAAACAAACAACTCACCAAACAAGTTTGGTCCCTAACATTTCAAGACCATGAAAGCCAGATAGAAATCTGTGAGGCTTTAGCTTGCTCGAGTCCTCCCTTTATCGATAACGGAAATTAAGATTAGCAAGGTGAAGTACTCAAGGTCACAGGGCCAGGTAGAAACCAGGTTAGGCCTCCGACTGCGGACGAACTGTCCATTAATGAAGCAGTTACAGAGCAACCTCTAAATGCAAAGCAATGTGCAGGATACGGGCAATCCGCAGAAACCCAAAGGCGCCCGCCCACCTGTTTTCACTGTGGCGAGAAGTCAGAGGTCTGAGTGCAACTCAGAGATAAGAAAATAGGAAGACTGACAGCTGCCCCTGTCACTCATCACCTGGGGTAAGGGTCCTCTAGGGCCTTTCTAACTTCTGAATCAAACAAGATGGCTGTCTGTCTCCCACCTCTTAGCGCTTATTTTCCTTTGATTAGGGTAAGCACAATTTAAGAATGTAATCTTCAGTCACTAGTGCCTGTTGGTAGCCAGAATCTGCAAGCACTGGGGTGTGGGGTTGGACTGAAGTCTGATTTGTTAGGTTTTTAAAATTACAAAAAAAATAATTTATTTAAACTAACTTTAAACCCACCAGCATGTTTTCTGACTTCTTTTATGTTATTCCAGAACTTGAAAGATTGCCCTTCACCACCAGTTTCTTGGTGTCTAATCCCCATTAAAGCACAAACCCTTATTTGCACTCTGCTCTCTTTCTATTTCTGAAATATAAGGAAAAGAAGAAGGCTGGAGAGATGGCTCAGCGGTTAAGAGCACTAGCTGCTCTTCCAGAGGTCCTGAGTTCAATTCCCAGTCTGAGTCCCATGGTCCTGCTGCAGCTAGGGTCTGTGTTTATGTCTGTGGCCTGAGTTAACACCAAAGGTCTAGTGGATGTCTATGGTTTTGGCTGCCAGTGGAGACCCGTGGATGTCTGAGGGCCATGCTGCCACAGGAGAACAGGCTGAGCTGGTGGCCTACACTGCCACCTAAGCCATGGTGTCATCAGGCCTATGCGCTTGGGAGCCGTGTCTGAGTCTATGTTCTATTTCATCAAGACTGTGTTGATGTCCCAAGCCTGTGTTTCCATCAAAGGTCATGCAGATATCCCTGGCCTGGCCTGCTGCCTGAGGTACTTAACTGAGCTGGCCCTGTCCCTTGATGACCACCACACTTAGAAGAGCTGGCCATGCCCTTTCTCTGGGCAGCACATAGCTGACCCTGGTTGTGAGGGATCCAGTGAGCCAGCCCTGGGGCATGAGCACAGGAGAACTGGCCCAGTCCCTCACCAGCTGCAGAACTCAAAAGAGCATGCCCTATACCTTACCTGGGTGCACAATAGAGCTGTCCTTGGTGTCACGGGTGTGGGTGAGCTGGCTCAGAGTGCATGAATTCAGGAACACTGCCCCTACTCCCTGCCAACTATGACATTGGGTGTGCTAGCTGGGACAGTGCAGGAAAGCTCACCCTGGTGGTATGGGTGTGGGAGAGCGGGTGGGATGACCTCAGCTACCACCCAGGCCCAGATCCAAGGCTTTGAGTTGGCCCATTCCAACATCTATCCCATCTATGAACTGCCAGAGGATGTGAAAGGGTTGGTCCTGCAGATCTAAAGTTGTAGGATCTCCATGACACAGAGAAACAAAAGTATATCCAAGAGGACTCCCAGTGAGGATCCAGTACTGATAGTGTAGCAGAAGCCAGAGGGGTTGAAACACCAATGATTCACTGCAATAAACATTTATAAGAAAAGAGGTATGGACAAAAGGCTATACTTTGGGACACACTGTAACACACTACACCTTCTATGACAAGACTTTTTAAATTCTATCTTACTTGCTCTTCTTTTGAGGGGGCAACGGAAAGGGCAGGGGCTGATGTAAAGGGACAGAGAGATGTGTGGGATTGTGAAATTCACGAAGAATCAATAAACAGTTTACAAAAAGTAGAACCAATACACAACAGAGGCAAACACTGGATAAAAAATGACTTTTACTGCATCTAAGAAATATTGATATTTTGTATTTCTTTCCCTCTTGTTTATAATCTTTAAAATGCATAATTGCAAACTTATCTGAACGCTTGGATGAAGCTGTGATTTGTAGGGCATCTGTAGTGTGTTATTAATGTAGCAAATGGGCAAGAAGTACATAAAAGAATTAACTCAAAACCTCAACTACTTCCACCTCTTCTACTAGACTTTCCTAGATTTACACAAACTTCAGAAAAAAAGAAGGAAGAAAGCCTATGAGAAGTTCTATGTTAAGGACTACTGGATAACTCTTGAATGTCAACATGAATAAATTACAAAAGGAATTCCCAAACTTTTATTTGATTTTGCTTTATTACTTGAGGAACATGTTTGACTCCACATCTTTAAGACTTTTTAAAAAATATAGTTGTTTTTGTAAGAGATTATCTTATGTTTTAGTTATGCATGTACGTGTATGTCTGTGTATGAATATGTACCCTTGAGTGCAGTGCCTGTGGAGGCCAGAAGAGGGCGCCACAACCCTTGGAGCTAAAGTAGCAGGCGGTTGGTTGTGCACTGACCATCATGGGTGCCCTGAACTGTACTTGTATCTTCTGGAATAACAGTGGTACACACTCTTTATTGTAAGCCATTTCTCTACACACCTGCTAGTTGGTTTCTTGAATGAAGAACTGCTTTGGGTTAAGAGTTAAGGCACTGGTTCTGTTTTGACCCAGGATGTTCCTATGGAGAAACTTTAACCAAATACCTCGGCAAAGATTGGCGTTTATCAAATGAGTGAGGTGGACCTGGTTATTAAGACGATGCTACCAGAATGATTAGAGAAAAGGTCAGTCTACACGTCTGGGCAAACGGGCTCAATGAGCTCTTAAAGCAGCACGTGGCACTTCATTAAAGCTTAAAGGTAGTTTTGAGAAATGGGTACAGACCCAGGTCTCGGCGCAGTGTTGGGCAGAGACAGATGAAAGGCTGAGCAGCTCCAGGCTTCTAGTGGCATACCTGAGACCTTGGGCTGGACCCTCAGGTCAGTTCTTACCAGCCATCAGCCTTTACCCTCTCCCCGGAAGAATCTGACGTTAACGTATTTGTTCCTCATGTTGAAAGTCTTTGTGTCTTGCTGTGCACCATGATAGTCCGGTTACCTTTGCGACTACCTAATGGATAGGAGGTGTGTCCCCTCCATGAGTAACTACAAATGGTTCCTTTCCATTGACTTTGCAATGGTCTGTCTTCCGTCGGTCTGACTACCGCTGGATTCGTCCTTCTCCAGGCCGAGGCATTATCCATCCATACGGGAACAAATACATAGATCATATTCTCCCCTAGGCTTGGGACAGTGTAGATAACAGCTCTTCCCCTCTCCCTCCTATTAGCTGAAACCTCAGACTCTTGGCTATGTCCAGTAGCTCCAGAGTCCTCTTTTAGCTCTCTGTTTCCAGTTTTCTTTCTACATTAAAAGAAGCCCAGAAGAGTTGCCAAGATAAAGGCCACAGAGAAAACCCTTGGTAAACAGAGATGTGCATCCTGTGTCTTACATGCTAACGGGCTCACTACTGCTCTCACACCTGCCCCTTGCATCCCCTCTGCACACGGCTTCTCAGAGCTCTGGGCATTTATTTATTTACTTCTCTATGTAATCCGTGGAGAAGTTGCCTTTCTCACATTGCCATGGAGGGGCAGGGAGAAAGTAAGAGAAACAGGCTGCAGGTGGGGGAGGGGGGCACACTCTGGAAATGGAAACCATCTCTCTAAAGATGGGGAAGGGGATCTGTTGCCTCTGCAGAGAGGATGGCACAGGCGAGAACTGTGGTTCTGTGGTGGGTACCATCCCTCTCTGCCTCTGCTTTTCTGACCTCCACACATTAGTTAGCCTCCCAATGTAAAGTTTCCTTAGATTCTTGTCTACCATCTTCATTGCTGGCAGGGGCGACGGTGTGTCTGTCCCCTGATCTCCAGGAGCTGTCTCTCAAGTCCACATGCTCTAAGTCACTGTCACTCCTGGAACTCTGAGCTTGCCATTCCTGGCGGGAGGCCGGTTCTCTGCTTCCCTTTCTTGATTCAGCACTGTGGGATTGGAACTTACCTCTCCCACATGGTTCTTGGAGTTTCTTAAGACAAATGACCCCCTTGACCCTCCAGGTCACTTGATTTCCTGGTAATGAGACACCAAACTGAGGATTCAGAATGGCTTTTTTTTTTCCTCTTGTCAACAGCACTTATGGCCTACAGCTGGAATCCCACTCAGGTTCAGTGTCCTGTATCCTGAAAGTTGATGCCTTTGGTGGCACATGGGTGGGTCCTATTTTCCTGAAAAATTTCTCCTTTTAAAAGGAAAGTGCTCTCTCCCCCATTCCTTCTCTCCTACCATCTTCTGCTTCTCTCTTCCCTCCCCCCTTCCTTCCTTCTTTCCTTTCTCTTTCCTTTCCCCCCCTTTTTTTCCTTCTTGATGCCCTAAAACATTAGATTATTTATTTGGGATATATTCTTTTCATTTTTAAGTAAGGGCTATTCATATCAACTGGATATTATGGCTTCCTTCAAACAGTGTGTAATTAGTTCTTGGAACCACAGGTCTAGGGTTTTCCTTCTTTGTGTTTTACAAATGTGGAGGACATCGCAGCGAACTAAAATAACTTTGCCATCTGCAAAAGATTTCACAGACAAATAGTACTTAAGCTGAGAAATCCCTCGATAAATTTGCTAGTGGACCAGTTCTCCTCTCGGGTACCAGAGAGGCTTATAACAGGAACCCTTTGTGCATTGCGGAAGGCATGCATTTTACATGAGCAAATTCTAAACCAACTGGCCACGATTTCTTTCAATTACACTTTCCCCAAAATAACCCCTTTAGAATACGTTCTCAAAGGTTTTTCTCTCTCTAATTGTAAGCTTCTCTGGGAGCTCTCAGATGCAGAGGGAGAACCGGGAGTCAAAGCCTTCTCTGTACCCACAGCTACTGGACGCATTGGAAGCTGTCCATTCTCTCTCTCTCTCTCTCTCTCTCTCTCTCTCTCTCTCTCTCTCTCTCTCTCTCTCTCTCTCTCTCTCCCTCCCTCTCTCTCTCTCTCTCTCTCTCTCTCTCTTTCTCGTTGCAGACTTTCTATGTCTGTCTCAAAGTTGACTCTGTGCTTTCAGTCTTATCATCTTTTGACTTAAGAATCCCAACCAAAGAAACACAAAGTGACCCTTGTCAGCTAATTTGCTCAGCACTGTGACTGCTCTTTGGGCTGTTCCTAGCTGGTGTTCACTACTGAGAGCCACAAACCTGAAGTAGCCTCGGGAGGACAATCTGAGGCAGCTGTGCTCTTTGTGTGAATTGACTCAAGGCATTCATTCATAAATTAGCTAGACCTTTTGGTTGGTGTTTGTTTACTTGAGGTGACAACTCTGTCATGTCTGAATGCAAGCCATCTTCATGACCATACCATTCCAACGCATTGACTGAGGTTCAGCTGTTTTGTATGCATGAGATTGGGAGTTAAATAAAACAACACTTACCGCTTGCAGAATCATTTGTTCTTATTATCATTTAGATAAGATGGCCATTTGTAGCCCAGGCTTGTCTTAAGTTTATAATCATCCTGTCTCAAACTACCAAGTGCTAGGATTACAGGGATGCATCACTATGCCTCGCTGTTTAGATTTCATTTTATTTTTTTCAAACACACAGCCTTGTACAAGTTAGACAAGCACTGAACTACCGACTGTTCCAACCCTCAAAATTGTGTGTGTGTGTGTGTGTGTGTGTGTGTGTCTTGGCTGGGGCGGGGCAAGTGTGCATTGCTAAGGATTGATCCCAGGGTTAATTTTGATTCTTTTTGTTTTGTCTTGTTTTTCGAGACAGGGTTTCTCTGTGTAGCCCTGCCTGTCCTAGAACTCACTCTGTAGACCAGGCTGGCCTCGAACTCAGAAATCCACTTGCCTCTGCCTCCCAAGTGCTGGGATTAAAGTCGCGAACCACCACTACTCGGCTAATTTTGATTCTTGAATAAATATTTTCTTAGTTAGATTTTCATTGCCATTAAGAGACACCATGACCAAGACAACTCTTATAAAGGCAAACATTTAGTTGAGGCTTGCTTACAGTTTCAGAGGTTCAGTCCATTAATCATTATAGTGGGGAGCATGGCAGCATGCAGGTAAACATGGTGCTGGAGGAGCTGAGAGTTCTACATCTTGATCTGCAGACAGCAGAAGGGGATAGTTTTCCACAGGCAGCCAAGAAGAGGCTCTAGAATGCTATACTGGGCATAACTTGAGCATAGAGACCTCAAAGTCCACCTTCACAGTGACACACTTCCTCCAACAAAGCCACACCTCCTCATAATGCCACGTTCCATGGGCCAAGCATTCAAATACAGGAGTCTATGGGGGAACAAACTTATTCAAATGATAACTCTTTACCAGCGTCATTCCTTGAAGTATTATTTAGGTCAATATAGGATAAAAGAATGTATGGAGAATCAGGAAATAAGAGGAAGGGAGCACACAGAGATGGAAGAGAACGGGAGGAAGCGGGGAAAGGAGACGGAATAGACTTGTTTGCAAGTCTTCACAGAGCAGAAACAAAAGAATTTAGCACTCTGAGCTGAGCATCATCACTGGTGAGAACTGAGTAACAGTTGCTGAGAAGCGATTGAAAAGTCCTTCAAGGTCCTTGGGTACAAAGTTTTCCGATGCTTATCTGAGACCAGTGAGCCATATCAGAACTGCCTGGATGAAGGTCCTTCTTAACTCAGCCCATATGGTGGCTGGAATCTCCCTGTCCCCTTGAGACCCAGAGAGTCTGGCTTCTACCCTGACTGTATCTTATGCAGGTCCAAATGGCCCCATGCAGAGATTTCTGGAATGCTAAGGAAGTGCGCTGGGGGAGAAGAGGAGGGTGTGGAAGAACACCATTTATACTCTGGATCTCACTGTTGGCTCCAGGCACTACTCATTGCGTAAATCATCCCATTTCTGCTTCTTCTCACTAACTCACATGTGGTATTCTATCCCACAACACATTAACCCTGATGTGAGCTATTTTGATTTCCAAAACATTTACATTAGGCTGTATATCTAGGAGATAGTCTAGTGAGTTCCTAGGGTAAGAGAAGGAAAAAAAAAATCAACCAAAAGCATCGTGTCTAAGGGTCCAGTCAGTGAATGAGGACCACCGTGAAAATTAAGTTACACAACACTCCTATCTTCATGCAAAGTACCTTTGACCTTCTGGGCACCATGCCACACATTTAGTTCAAGACAACAGCTGGTCTGATGTTAGCTGTCTCCCCATTCTCACTCCTGACAAAGTTTTGCTGTATAAACTGGGCTGTCCTTGAACTCACGCAGATCTGTCTGCCTCTACTTCCCTAGTGCTGGGAAGAAAGTGGTGTTCCACAACACTTGGCCTGCTCAACATATTTTAGAGATGCATCTTTATTGTATACATATTTGCATACTGCCTCGATATGTTTTGGTCAGTTATGGAGCACACATGCAACAGCTTGACTCCATAAGATTATATTGCTCAGCAATGTCATAGGCATCCTTATCTGAGTAACTATACTGTGATGTTGGTGCCAAGATTAAATCACCCAAGTGTGTACTTCTAAAGACATGTCCTTGATCAGCTGTGAATGACTGTGACAGGACTGTGGAACTTCAGAAGTACTCGCCTGTTGTATGTTTATACTGCAAAATATTCACTCATTTCTCACTAAATATTTGCATATTGTGGAGGTTTTAGCAATCATAGCTAAGTCTACTGTGAACATTTATTTAAAAATCTGTATGTGGGTTTGTACTTTTCTTTTTCTCTTGGAAAAATACCAGGATTGGGAATGGTTATACTGTAAGTAAGTATAATCAATTTTATAAAGCCTACATAGTCCTTTTCAAAATCACTGTACTGTTTTAGAATCGCACCAACAGTGTGTAAGGAGGTAGTCCCTGTATACTGTATCAATACCTGGTATTGACGACCTTTTTATAAAGCTGATGAAGGAGATGCGCAGTGGTGCCTCATTGGGACTGTAGCGTATGTTTCTCTTATGATGCATCTCACTGAACGTCTCTGCAGATACTTATTGACATTCATACTTCTCTTGGCTGAGGTTTCTGTTCATATCTCCAACTCACTTTTTTGTGCCCATTCCCTGCAGAGATGTTTCAGGTACATTTCAGCCCAGATACCACAGCCAAGGCTACCTGAATTTAAAGCCCACTCTCCAAGTTCCTTCTGGAAGTCATATACCTAAAGCTCCAAGCTCAACTTTGTAGGACTCAAACTCACAAGATGCCTGGCTAACTCAAAGGGTCTCCCAGAACACAGCTGTGATTAGAATAGTTGGTTCCTCTTTACATGATTCAGTCTACTCAAATTTATGGTCCAAGGGTTCCATCAACATTTTGGGATGTTAGCTAAGCACCGTCTTTGACTAGAATGTACGCAAAATCTTGGGGACCCTGGAAGCATCCTCTATTCTTATCTGTGGGGTCTAAACTCCTGGTGCTGATTTGATGTAGATGAAATTTGCTGAGAAAGAAACAAATTAGCTGCTACTTTCCACGGTGCCATTTTCACCTGTGTCTGAATGACCCCTGCCCACAGAGACCCCCCCATAGTGTAGAATGGTGTCTCCTCTTATATCTGGTCCCTAACACCACTTTACTTGTGCCTATGGGAAATCCCAGATGGCACAAGGTTGAGTTTCAACGTGAGCACTCTGCTCTTCTCAAGTTGAGTTGCAGCTTTGTATTGAACATATGCATTTCTTTAAATTCTTTGTCTTTTGTCATATTCAAAACTCTACCACTTCACTCTATCACTTCAAGTACAGCATGTTGCAGAAGAACCTGTCTCTCCTTTCAAACTGGCTTTTCTCTTCAACTGTCCCATCTGCCCCAGGCTTCATCTCAAAGGCTTCTTGGGCTCTTTCAACTGTAGTATTCAATAGCCTGGTACAATGGGCTATTCTTAGATGCCTGGGATTTGTCCCTCCTCTTTACCTCAAATCAAGACTGTCTTGTTTGAGTTGCTGTAGCAACTTCTGACCTATTTCTCCTAAACTCTCCCTTGTCTCTTGCTCTTTTGACCGGGCTATAAATTCACATCATTTTCATAGTGGGTAGATTGTCCTATACTCATTAAACAACTTGCCTTGACTCCTCTGCCTACCTTTGAATATCCTGGACTGTGAACTTCTCTGCTTCACCTACCAGAGTAAGTTTCGATTGCAAGCTGTGCCCCGGAGCCAGTTCCCTAATTCCTGCCTGTATGTATCAAGACCACCCTGTCTCTGAATTATTTACCTGGGTTGTTAACTTTCCTCCAGGACTCAGAACTTGCCACGTCTCACAGTCACTAAAGCTTCATTTTCCATGTGCCTTCTCCAACTAATTTCTCTGTCCTCCAAACTACAGATTCAACTGTAATTCACTGAGCTTTGACTGTGGTGTCTAGATAACACATGAATATCTTACAACCTTCCATGTGACAATGGAATGGACTGTTATCCAGATGGAAATACATGAAGGAAAATAAAAGCAGTGTATTAGCATCAGAGGCCCCACTAGGTTTAGGTAGAAACTGAGCCTTTAAGGTTCCAGGCCAGTAGATGTAGACTTCCCTTCCTCTCTTGACTTTTCTCTTCCTATCTCCTTGTGTATATGGAGACTGAAGTGACCAGAGGAACATGAGGGTCTTGAATCTTACTCAGTGTTCATACCCACACAACCATGTTGGAAGAATTGATGGGTTGGGATGAACTTAGTACGAGATAGAGACAAGCAGTCAGAGGGAACCAGCAGTCTGACCCAGAAAGCTATGGGGAGTGTGTGGATGATTCTGGATATGGTCCAACAGCTAATAACAAGAATCTACCTGAATAAGCCCTGGTGCCAGCACTAGTTGGTCATTGTGTGAAGCAGAGCAAGCTATACATTAAGCACAGGCTCAATAAACCTTACCAATATTTCTATGTCCATTTTCTACCTGGGCTAAATATAGAAAATCCACCACCTCCTCCTCTTCCTCTTCCTCTTCCTCCTCCTCTTCCTCTTCCTCCTCCCCTCTGCCTCTTCCTCTCCTCCTCCTCTTCCTTCTTCCCTTCTTCTTCTTCCTCCTCCTCCCTTCTCCTCCCCCTCCTCCCTTTTCCTCTCCCTCCTCCTCCCTTCTTCTCCCCTTCCTCCTCTTCCTTCTCCTATTCCTCCCCTCCTCCCTCTTCATCTTCCTCCTCCTCTTCCTTTTTTTAATCCAGAATAATGACAAGATCTCTGGCCTTGGGTACAGTGGCATCTCTCCAGTTTCCCAACAATAAGACTAATAGATTCCTACCTCTACAGGTGGCCAGAGGACCAGAAGGGAGCCAAGTTTCATCTCTACAGAGGCATCTCTGTGCTGTCAGGGCCCTGGGCTGCAGAATCTTAGCTCATTCTGCTGCTGACCACAATGTCACTGTGAATGAGTAGACTGCCAAATTGCAGGCTGAGGCTCACTTGTCATCAGCACAGAGAACCCTGAACCAAAGGCCTCTCTTGTCTGTGTCTAAGGACATTCTCTAGTTCCGGAAGTGAAATGGGATTCTTTTCCTCCACACAAAAGCACAGATTTGGAGGATAGACTCAAAACACGGTCTCTTTAATATCTCCTCTTGTCCTTGCCTGACCCAGTGAGGGAAGTAGGGAGGAGTCATATTAAACATGGGACTGGTTTCTCATGACCTCCAGGTGTTATGTGATCTAGTGAAGAGCAAGCTGTTCTGATGGTCGGTGGGTTCCGGGGAAGCTAAGTCCTTCGTTCATTTAGAGGAAGAAATAGCCAAATGTCAAAAGGTCTTGAGAGTTTTAACAGTTGTAACATCCTTTACGGGACTCCTCAGTTTTTCTAGGTTTTTTTGTTTTGTTTTGTTTTTTTGGTTTTGGTTTTTTTGGATCAGCTATTACAGACCATATGACAGAGAGCTGTCACTCATGAAGCCTGGGCTATCTTGTCATATCATAGGTACCCAGATTACAGTAACATTTAAAATCATACAGCTAAGACCATTCACACACCCATACGTCACACTGTGACCTACTTTATAAAAAGTCTTATCGTCTGTAGAGATCAACAGCAGCAGTTGCCCTCTGACCTCACACGACTGTCCGGTGCCTGCACTGGTACACAGGGTGACGGATGAATACACACGGTCCAATGCACTGGACGAACACTTACAAGCTTATCCTGTTACCTTTGAGACTGCTAGAGCACAGTCTACGATCAAAGAAGTAAAATGTCAGTAAGTGGCATTTGCTTAGAGAGACTGCCATGGTTTGAATACCCTTAAAAATTCAGGTCAACATCGAATGGCCATGGTAGCAGTTGAGAGATAGGGCCTTCAGAAGTGACTGGGTCACACAGAAGGTCCCCTTGTGGATGAATGGATGCAGTCATCTTAGGAATGGGAGATGCTATTCCAGGAACATGTTCCTAACAAAAGGGAGAACTTGAATTTCTTCCTTCCCACTCTTCCTGTCTCACAAGTCCTCCATCCCTCTTCCATGAAGTGAGAGAGTAGAAATGCCCTCGCTTGTGGCTGGAACCATGTTTTTAGATTTTTTGTTGTACAGGATGGGAGAAATAAGTTTCTGTGCTTTATAAATTACCCAGTTCTTGAGTATATTGTGTTAGAGCAGAACAGAACAGACTGTGACCAAGACTAAGGCCCCCAAAGTGGGAGCACATTAGGAGCCTGCTGGGGGGTCATGGTTGAGGTGCTCACTGGAGCCCCAGACAACATAGACCAACTCGACACTGAGTGTGTAGAGATCTAGGTCTGTCATTGTGGAGGCAGAGCTGTGGACTAGGCTGGGTTTGGGGGTTAGTTTCCTTCAATGATTGTTCTGTAAGCTTTGAAACATGAGAATATTAACAGAACTGTACAAAACAGCTGGATACACATCACATAGCCAATAGAAGAAAGGAATGCTATGGCTTTGAATTTTTACCTCAGGCACTATATATATGGATGTTATGGTTGAAATATAAATTATTATTTCACTTCCCAGCTTTACTCATTCTCATTATTTTCCCCTCAAATTAACCTTATCTGTTATTTAAGCTCATGTCTATTTTAAAATCTTTTGCTTTATCCATTCCTATTTATGAACAATGTATAAAATAATATAATATTGGTTTGTGTTTTTATTATTTTGTGCCAAATATATCATGTAACATAAAATTTTTGAGAACTCACTTTTCTCCTCTCTGCCTTTTAAATCTTTAAGTTAGTAACCAAGGAAAGCTACTTCATAGAGAAAGAGTTTTATTTCAATTCAGTTATAGACATACAAGATCCAAAGGCCACTGCATAGGCCCTGAAAAGTGGTCCCCGTGGCTACATCATCATGGCAGAAGTGCATAGATCTACACTATGGAGATAACCTCTCTCCTTTCTATAAAGCACTGGGATTGAATCTGGGGTGTCATTTCAGCGATTAAGTCCAATCACATCCAAAAGCCCCACCTCTACTTAAATATTATATGTATGGATGTTTTACCTATGTATTCGTCTGTGCACCACTTGTGTGCCTGGTGCCCCCAGAAGAGTGGAAGGCAGCACTGGATTACCACAAAGAAGAGTTTCAGATGGCTGTGAACTACCACATGGGTGCTGAAAATTGAATCCAGGTCAACTGGAAGAGCAGTCAGTGATCTTAACCATGAGACATCTCTCTAGCCCCAGCCCCCATCTCTAAGCACCATGGTCAGAGTTTCTTTTAATACCAATAACCTGAGACTTTATGGATTAGAGCCTCCTGGGAGCTTGGCAAGTGATGACACAAAGCATATTCAAGCTATAACACCTGTCCATGGACAGGAATCAATTTATGCCATTTATGTGTCATGGTAAACTCACACAGACACAAGTCATACACTCAGAGGCCCAATATTTGAAAGTAATGAAAAGACCCATTGCAGGGTTGAAGAATCTCAGGTGACATCTTTGAACATTAAAGTCAGAAAAAGAAAACAAATGACTCCTGTCATATTGTATTCCATTCATGACATCAGAATTTGCTTTTCTTATATAATATACAAAGCATTAAATATCTGTCAATATACTTGCTGTCTTTCTACTTATGGTCATTCATTTGAGTAGCTTTCCATTGCTACACTACACAGAAAGCCTACAACCTGATACTTTAGACATTCATACTTTTTAAAACCTTAGACAAGATTGCCTTAGACAAGATGAGAAAAATATGCTGCCCATTCCAAATGTTCTCGTGTGCTTCTAAATTCCTCTCCCTACTGCTCTATGGTATACCATTGGTTTGCTTTCTCTAACCCTAAATTAGTTTTCATTTTACAAATTTTACAGAAGCTGGGTCATATGTGCTCTTTTTGGTATAGTGTATCTGCCATTCACCATAATAATTCAGAAATTGACTTGTGTCCTTATGTAGACTCGCAGTTCATTCTTGAAAGTACCAAGTAACTTCACTGCATAGTGTCTTCACTTACTTCCTATCACTGAGAGAACCTGGGGAGAGAAGGGTTTATTTGTCTTACTTGCCCCAGTCACGACCATCATTGAGGGAGGAAGCCAAAGCAGGAACTTAAGCAGAGCAGGAACCTAGGAGCAGGAATTGAAGCAGAGACTGTGGAGGAGTGCTGCTGACTGGCTTGCTTCTCCTGACTTGCGCAGCCTGCTGTCTTACCCACAGATGCCCTACAATGGCCTGGCCCTCCCATGTCCATCAAGAAAGTGCCTGCACAGAGTTGCCCACAGGCCAATATAATGGAGGCATTTCTTTAATTGGGGCTTCGATATTCACTTACCTATTGTCTTCATTTTTTTTTCTGTTGCTGTGACATAATACTCCAACAACAGCAACTTAAAGGAGATATCTTGCTCTAATTCACAGGGCTTGCACAGTTGGTGATGGTGGGGCAGTCATCGCAGCAGGAGCCTAGAGCATCTGGTCACAGCCAGTAGAGCACTGGACACCTGAGTGTGACTCAGTTCAGTTTTTCCACTTACACAGCCCAGTATCTTGTCCAACCAATAGTCCACCTCAATGATACAGTCAAAATAAGTGTGCCCAGGGGTCTGTCTCCCAGATAATTCTAGATCCTTTTAAGTGACCTTTACCACCAGCAATTACACAACTATTGAATCAGAATTGGTTTTTTTCACATCCATTACAAATATGGAGGAAAACAGCATGTGCTAGATTAAAGATGTCAAGTAGCATCGCTGCCTTTTGGCTAAGATCAGATGTAGAAGATGACCTTAAATACCTTAAGTCATCAGGTTTGGACCTAGACATAGGCGTACCTCAGTTTCAGTGTGCATTGCTGAGAAGGTATGGGGTGGGGTGGGGTGGGCAAGGATTGTGTTTTCTTATACACTCCCAGATGCTGATGTCCTCCTTGCTGATATATGGAGTATGTATCCCACCATATTTGTATGGGGTTGCTGTATGTTGAGACCTTCTATGAGCACGCTGTCTGATACTGTTATGGGGCAGAGGGACCCCAGCCTTCTTAATTTCAGTGAGGCCAATTTGGATCCTGTGCTATCTGAATACCAGCAGGAGACCTCAAGTAATGTGGAACAGAACAGCTCAGGTAAATTCCATCTGAATATGCCATCTATTCAATGCACTAAGATGGTTGTTTTAAACTAAGAAGTTATTACTGAACAAACTCGTGTTGTGTAGCAGAAGATCACCAAGCAGAATTTGGTTTAACATGTACTACCTACATACTAAAATCAATTAGAACATTAGGAAATACTGATTTCAACTGATTAGGTTGATCTGAAATGGGTCTTGGGCATTGATGCTTTAAAAAAAAAACCCTAAGATGCGCCTTATAATAGTAAATTTTGATGTTTGAGGCCACTGCGATGGGCAATGAAGAACCTGGAATAGGTTCACGCAGGACGCTGGTGTGACCATGTGTGTTTAACACAGTGATTGTTAACTACATGGAGGATAAATCTGGGGAGTTGAAGACTGGAGTTAAGGAAATCAGTCAGAAAGTGAAGAAGAAGATGATATGGTCTTGAGCTAGAACACCTGGAGTAGGTTGGGGAGAGCCAGGTTAATATGACAGATCGGGGAGATAAAACACTGAGTGTGAGAGAGAAACCTGGGAGGTGAAGGGAAAGGAAGGAGCCTGTGACAGAATGACAGAACCTGCGAGTGCTGCTGGGGGCCTGAGCCGATGAGAGTAACATTTGTAACAGCCTGGAGTGTCAGAAGGGAGGCAAGAGTACATTGTCTTGACAATGTGTTAACTTTAGATTAGCCACACTTTCTAGTTAAATATGTTTGGTAGCAGTTAAATACTTAAATCTTAAGCTGGGAAGAACAGTTTTGCCCAAGGTGTTGATCTCAGTGATGGTTAGTCTTATTTCCACCTTGAAAGAGTCACCTGGAGATATTCCTCTGGGCATGTTTGTGGATTGTCTTTATTGTGTCAATGGAGGTGGGAAGACCTGTGCATTGTGGGTACTGTCATGCTGTTTCTTTGGGCGGGTTCTGGACTATACACAGATTGAGAGGGAGAGGGAGTCGCAGCTCACTCTGCTTCTTGACTCCATACAATGTATTCGGCACCTCCTGTCCCTGCCTGTTTCTTACTTCCCCACTATGATGGAAGGAAACCTGGATTTTTTTCCGCTTGAATTGCTTTTGTCAGGGTATTTCATCAAAGCCACAGAAAAAGTAACTGAGATGGCATCACCCCATGGTAACGAAAAGCAAGAGATGGAATGTGATCTCCTGGAGATGGCTCTTGGTCTGCTGGGCAAATAATGCTTAGGATAAAACCTGGGCTCACCAACCTCAGTGGGGGCCAGATGGCAAGGCCTTGAAAGGACCACAAGTGAACCAGCCGAATACCCTGGTGGACGGACTAAGCCCCTGCCTTGGGATTGTACTATGAAGCAATGAGAAATGTGTAGACGGCCCAAGTCAACCTCTGCTTCATTCTTCCTCTGGGGTTTCCCTAGTCTGCCGTGTGAAAGGGCAGGGATGATGGTGTTTAAGATTAGGAGGGCTGATGAGAAACACAGGTCTCTTTTCTGCCATTCTCTGTTCTTGCAAGAAAGGTCATCCATTTCTCAGCAGAGAAGCTATTACAGAGCCAAAATGAAATGGTTCCAGGATACTTTTTTCCCCCTTACAGGCCCCAAGATGAGTTCTACCCCTCTACATCTACAGCTATAGTTCCCACATTTTGTATCCATCAATTAAAGTTAAACTTAAAATAAAGTGTTTTCGCTTACATTAGCACTTCTTGACGCATTGACTTAATCTGACTTGTTATAAAAATTGATACAATGGTCCAACGACCAAATACTCATATTTAATTAATCTAAGTGTTCCGAAGCTGGTGTGCTTGATGTTTGGAAGTGTCAATTTGCCAAAACCTGGGCCAAGAAGAGAGGCTTAACTGAGGAATTGCCCAGATGAGGTTGGCCTGTATTCATGCCTGTGAGGAATTGTTTGTTGGGTGATTGGTTTGGGAAGACCCACTGTGGGTGGAACCATTCCCTGCGAAGGTGGTGCACGACTGTTGGGGAGGTGCTGCAAGGAAGCTTGCTGAGCATAAGCAACACAGTAAACAGGAGGTATGGATGCATTTGTTTCTCTCTGCACTTGACTGTGGGTGTGATGTGATGAGTTGCTTCAGTTCCTGCCTTGACTTCCCCACAATGATGGGCTGTCAGTTACCTGGAATTGCAAGCTAAATAAACTCCCTCCTCCCATAAGTTGTTTTTGGTTGGGGTGTTTTTGCACAGCAACAGGAATGAAATGTGAACATCTGGGTAATGCAAAAGGCACAAAGATGTATTTTGCTCTGAGTTTAGGAGGCTCAGGGACAAGGCACAGCCATCACCTCTGGTGATAGGAACTCATGGGTGGATAGTGTCCCAGTAGCAAGACACCTACAAAATTGATCCCACAGCAAGGCAGGCAGGAAGGGAGGAGGCAATGGCTATCTTATTTTTAGATCAGTCCTTTTTGGGGAAACTAACTTGCATCCAATGAGAGCTTCCAGTTGTATTACTGCCTAATTACCTAATTAGTTTGTGTTAAGATCCATGTTTTAGAGGTTCTTCTGGGTTTTAGCCTCATCACTCTGAGGACCAAGCTTCTAACACTTAACCCGAGGGACCTGCTTACACCATGTTTCAATCACAACAAACCTTGCTTAAGAATCACTTTGTTTTTGAGAACATTTCAGATGATTCTAGTACACATCCCGGCTTAACTACTGACTTTTGCTGATACGTACATATGCTGATTATATTTTATGGAAACCATAAAACCTTGCTTGTCCATTGCATCTTCAGTGTTTGTATCGTGAAGTTAGATGGTTATCTGTTTTCTAGGTAGGAAACTGAAGGAACTACTCACTTGATTTATACTCTAGAAGTTAAGCATGGTCATTGAGATTTCTTGAATAAACTATATCTCTAAATAACTTCTTTTGGTTTCATCGTGTAGCCCAGGACAGCCTTAAACTCATAACCTCAAGTCGTGAACTTCAGCATTCCTAGTGATCATGATTATAGTCATGTGCTACCATGCCCACAATATGAAGAATATATTGACCTGAGTGTTTTGTATAATAATGGCTTCTAACTCTATTATTTTTTTCTGTAAAACATAATCATAAGTACTGAACACATTATAGAGTTATTCATTTGTGGGCTCAATTTGTGTTTGATCTGGGCTTAGGGTGAGAAAATAGCCTATGAGTGAAATGAACTAGGAGTTTAATTTTTTTTTTCCATGCCAACAGCATCTAGTCAGGCCAAAGTCCTTCAAATCAGTTTCTGATTAAATGCCCCAATTACTAGTTAATTGCTAGAGGATAGATGCAGCTGACTCATTTGTCTTACAAATACCGAGTAGGAGGCCTCAAGTGAACAAGAATAATTCTAGCTCCGCAATTAGTTAAAGGCCAGCCTAAACCTGGCTAATGTGACTGTGAAATAGGCCCTCAGTCTTCATTGTCCTAACACACAACTCCAGAAACTGAACCCTAATAGAATGCTTTGAAAGACTGCCATCACAGCAGAAAGCTAAAAATCCAACAGCCCACGCAGCCCACATTTTCTAAGAAAAAAAAATTCACACGATTCCTTAATTAACATCATTAATAATAATTAACCTCGTGGGGAAAATGACTCATGTAACTGGTAAAAATCCACTTGGTCTCCTTCGGGTCTGCTGCCTTCTTTCCAAGGTTGCATGCCTACTGTCTGCCCCATTACATTTTCCTACTCCTCTGGCAAGCAGGAAGACACAACACACATGCTCTGTCTGTGACTCTTTGGAAGACTTGGTGTGAAAACCAGATGCTGCATAAAAGCCTTATCTCTCCTCAAACCATCCCACTGTAGTCACGGAAGAGACACACAAAGCAGGGTGATTGTGTCGACCTGCACACTGAACTGGTTGGCCAGTGATGAATAATGCTGGGTTTAGTCACTCCATTGTCTGGCTCAGGAAAAAAATCAATCTCAGGGCTCGAAATTATTATTCACCTAGAGGCACGGGTCAATTAATATGCACAGTTTACTCAAGGGCTTGCAATCAGACTCTAGACAAACACACAGATATTACGACACCTCTGGGGCGTCAGATGCCCAAAGGATATGCAGAATCCTTCCATTTTCTCTTTTTCAGTATAGATTTGATGGCAAAGAAGGAAATCCTATGCGTCTTGCTGTCCATTTAAGTATGCCAGATTACCCCTACTTGCCCATGGAAATACAAGATGAATTCAATAGGCAAGGGATGGATAAGCTATTCTTTTAGTAGGGAAAAAATCACAAGGGTTGGGAATCTGTTTCATAAAGTTAATACAGCCCGGATCAAGAGCTATTCATGGATATTCAAGTCTCTGTGAGACTCTTTTCTCTTAATCTGGAAATTTCTCTTTTTTGCTTTTTCTCTGCATAGCTCTGGCTGTCCTGGAACTCACTTTGTAGACCAGGCTAGCTTTGAACTCACAGAAATCTGCTTGCCTCTGCCTCCCGTGTTCTGAGACTAAAGGTATACACTACCATCACCTTGGCCCAGCCTGGCAATTTCTATTATAGTAGATCCAATTTCCACATGAGAACTCTGGGTAATTTGGATTAAGGAACTTGTTGAACAGTGGGATTAGAATCTACTGCTAAGCTCTATGTCACCTGCTTCATTAATCAGAATGGTAAAGATAGATCATGTGAATTGTTGACTCTCATGTGTGATATGACAAATGCTGAGGGTTGGTACCTAGAACTTGTTCCCTTGGCTTCTGGAGTGCTGGCTACTGAAGGCTCCAAGCTGAGTGGATCTTTGGGCATTACCAACAGCTGAGAGGAGCAACTTCCTCATTGTCCTGCCACCCCTCCCCTCAAGATGGTTAGTGGGGACAGTAGAGTTTGCACAATGCCTCATCCCCTCCCTGGATGTTAGAGCATCTTTTGCTATGGCATCACTGAACTTCTTCCTTCTGTTCTGTCCCCTGACTAGCCTGTTCCCCAGTAAACTTCGAGCAAATAAATTTTTATCTCTAAAGTTTATTCCCACAAAAACAACCCAGCTAAGCCACATCCCAGCCATCCTGTGATGAAGAAAATAGGCCATAACTCAGAGCCTGGAAGAGTCTGGCTTATTTGCATTTGGTATATGCAGACAAATAAACACAACATAGAAAAGCTTCATTGACTTGGGTCATTGGAGTTTGTCTGTCATCTGCGAGTTGCCACGAATGGAGCTGATTTGAAACATTATGGTGTCATCTTTTTGTGTGTGCATGAGCGTACAAGCACGTGAACACGCGAGTGCACACACACACACACCTCTCTTTGTTTGGCTTGTAAAACATTGTGCATATTTCTAGTGCACATTGTTTAAAGCAGATTAAATTCTGCAGGACTTAGACAGAGCACTTTAGAAGCACACTGCAGAAATCTGGGTGATAGCTGCAGACATTCTATTCACTGAATTGGAGACCAACCAAGGGCCTATTACCAGTTTAGTTTTATTGGTTTTATTTTAAAAATTTTTTATTTTAGTATATATCTTTTCATCCCACTGACTCCAAGTTGTTGTCACTTCGCTGTGACCATGACAGACTCCTAGTGATGAACACCCATATGACAGTCAGGTCGGTGCATATTTATACCCAAATGTAGTGCCTCTCTGCCCTGCCCCAACCATTCATTGCATATGATTCTTATGATTCTTTTGTGGGATAAGTGCTCAACTTAGCATTTCCCATCTAGGAAGGAACACAGCCAGATGTTGAGGATCAAGAAATCTCACTTCAAGCCAGGCAGTGGTGCTGCATGCCTTTAATCCCAGCACTTGGGAGGCAGAGGCAGGTGGATTTCTGAGTTTGAGGCCAGCCTGGTCTACAGAGTGAGTTCTAGGACAGGCAGGGCTACACAGAGAAACCCTGTCTCAAAAAAAAAAAAAAAAAGAAAGAAAAGAAAAGAAAAGATCTCACTTCAGAGTCTATGCCCTTAGCTTCCTCATTTTGATGTCTTTCTATCTAATGAAGAGCAAGAGAAAGAGAAGGATAAGAT
The DNA here is from genome assembly GCF_000001635.26 of Mus musculus. Lineage (NCBI taxonomy): Eukaryota > Metazoa > Chordata > Mammalia > Rodentia > Muridae > Mus > Mus musculus. The sequence continues at coordinate 48,036,863 of NC_000080.6, read as the reverse complement.
ATTTGGGGAGTTGATAGGAGAGCGAGCTAATGCACATGCAGTGAACTCATGGACTAAATCTGCATTCTAAAAAGAAACTATGTGATGTTCTGAGTCTCTTTCTCCATTAAACAAATGCCGGTCTGTAGCTCAGAATAGATATCTTTCCCACCTAGCATACTCTCAGTCCTTGGGTTCAGTTCCTGGCACCACACACAACACATAGACACATAAAAAAAAAAAAGCTGACTAGCAGTTTCAGCAAAGAAAAAAAAAAGGACAGGAGTGACAGAAAAACAACAAAATGGTCAGGTTTTATCTGTCTTTTAGTTAGAACATATTTGTATGCTCGGGAAATTGTATGTAAGGGAAATAAAAATTTTGTGATATGGCCAATGTCTTCAGAAAAGTAACCATCTCCTGGGAGGGATTAGACATTAATATTGAAAAGATAAGAGACAGTAGCTGTTGCATTCTGTATGAGCATAATCAGATGAACAAGTGAAACAGACAAACGGGAAAGTGAAGAGATTAGCAATCCTGCCCCAACCCCATTCTTAAGACATGAAAGGGATTCATGCCATCACCCAGGGGAGGAGTGGTTACTGGGCAGTGCTTGGCAAGGTAGAGTTGGAAATGCTACAGAGACCCAGGGTACAGAAGGTTCATTGTGTCCAGAGTGAGGTCAAGCTTTTTGAGTTCCAGGTGTTCTTTTTTCCTTTTCTATTTCTTTGGCTTTTCTTCCCTTCTTTTCCAACTTTTCCCTTACAGTTAGTGGATATTAGCAAACCTGAAGATGTTGCTGAGCACTGTTCTTAAGGAAGGTTGCATTCCACACACACCCTGGAGCCCTAGCCTTCTCTAGCCCTAACCTAGAGACCACCTTTCCCTGCCTATTTCCAGATGGAAAATAGAGCTGGGTCTTTATCTAAGGGCCTCCCTCACATGGGTAGGCAGTGAGGATGTAGGCAGTAGTCCCTGACAGCAGTGAGCCAATCTTCTGCATTTATAGTGTGGTAAAGAATCCCCAGGACAACAAGATTGTGTACTTCCTTCTCGTCAGTGGGAGTTCTGGCTCTTTAAAAGCATACAGGATCTAGAAAGATGACTTGGCCCCTATGTGATGAACTGGGAGATACCTGCATGATGGTTGGAGAGAACTGACTCCTGTGAGTTGCCCTCTGACCCCTCTATTCATGGCTTGCATGCTGACCTGTACACACAATAAATAAACACATGTTTAAAAAGTTTAAGCTTGATATGGAAAAAGTAAGGCAATGTCCACTTAGTTCTGAGATGGAAACATCATCTCTTGACATGTGAATTGTCTAGTAGACTATAGTGCTATCGGCTGTATGAATACCAATTCTTTTGGGATGCCATTGAGATAACATTTGTCTAGATATGTCAATAATTTCATGAAGGCAGCCTGGGTCAGGATCCTTATGGTTTCTGTCTGCCTTGAGTTTATCCTTTGCCACTGTGCTCCATACCCAAATACCTCCGGGAGAGAACTGGTCTCCTAGGAGTGCTGACACACCTGTAAACAACAAGTAAGACCACCACTTCTGCTCAAATTTCTGGCCCAAGAGGGACTCTCTCAGAGCCACCAGGACACAGGAACCAAGGAACAACCAGGGTCAGAATCCTTTTGGTATCTGTCTGTGCCCTGGAGGTGACCCTGTGCCACAGCTCTCCAGACCCAAATTCCTCCTGGAGAGCTTGCAGGAGTGACAGGCCAGTCAGAGACAGCAAGACCAGCTAACACCAAAGATAACCAGATGGCAAAAGGCAAGGGCAAGAGCATAAGCAACAGAACCTGAGGCTACTTGGTATCATCAGAACCCAGTTCTCTCACAACAGTGAGCCGTGGATACCCCAACACACCAGAAAAGCAAGACTCTGGTTTAAAGTCATGACTCATGATGATGATAGAGGAATTTAAGAAGAACATAAATAACTCCCTCAAAGAAATACAGGAGAACACAGGTAAACAGCTAGAAACCCTTAAACAGGAAACACAAAAATTTCTTAAAGAATTACAGGAAAACAAACAGGTGAAAGAATTTAACAAAACCATCCAGGATCTAAAAATGGAAATAGAAACAATAAAGAAATCACAAAAGGAGGCAACCCTGGATATAGAAAACCTATGAAAGAGATCAGGAGCTATACATGCAAGCATCACCAACAGAATACAAGAAATAAAAGAGAGACTCTCAGGTGCAGAAGATACCATAGAAAACATGGATACAACAGTCAAAGAAAATGCAAAAAGCTCCTAACCCAAAACATCCAGGAAATCCAGAGCACAAAGAAAAGATCAAACCTAAGGATAATAGGTATAGAAGAAAGTGAAGATTCCCAACTTAAAGGGTCAGTAAATATCTTCAACAAAATTATAGAAGAAAACTTCCCTAACCTAAAGAAAGAGATGCCCATAAACATACAAGAAGCTTACGGAACTCCAAATAGATTGGACCAGAAAAGAAATTCCTCCTGTCACATAATAGTCAAAACACCAAAATGCACAAAACAAAGGCAGAATATTAAAAGCAGTAAGGGGAAAAGGTCAAGTAACATATAAAGGTAGACCTATCAGAATTATACCAGACTTCTCACCAGAGACTATGAAAGCTAAAAGATCCTGGGCAGATCTCATACAGATCCTCAGAGAACTTAAATGCCAGCCCAGACTACTACACCCAGCAAAACTCTCAATTACCATAGATGGAGAAACTAAGATATTCCATGACAAAACCAAATGTACACAATATCTCCCCAGAAATCCAGCCCTACAAAGGATAATAGATGAAAGACTCCAACACAAGGAGGGAAACTACACCCTAGAAAAAGCAAGAAATTAATCTTCTTCCAATAAACCCAAAAGAAGATAGTCACACAAGCATAAAAATAACATAAAAAAATAACAGGAAGCAACAATCACTATTCCTTAATAGCTCTTAACATCAATGGACTCAATTCCCCAATAAAAAGACATAGACTAGCAGAGTGGATATGTAAACAGGACCCAAAATTTTGCTGCAAACAGGTAATGCACCTCAATATCAAAGACAGACACTACCTCAGAGCAAAGGTCTGGAAAACAATTTTCCAAGCAAAGTGTCCCAAGAAACACGCTGTAGTTGCCATTCTAATATCAAATAAAATCAACTTTCAAACAAAAGTTATCAAAAGGGATAAGGAAGGACACTTCATACTCAGCAAAGGAAAAATCTCCCAAGAAGAACTCTCAACTCTGAATATCTATGCTTCAAATGCAAGGTCATCCACATCTATAAAGGAAACTTTACTAAAGCTCAAAGCACACATTGCACCTCACACAATAATAGTGGAAGACTTCAACAACCCACTCTCAGCAATGGACAGACCATGGAAACAGAAACTAAACAGAGATGTTGAAACTAACAGAAGTTATGGACCAAATGAAATTAACAGATGTCTATAGAACATTTAACCTTAAAACAAAAGAATATACCTTCTTCTCAGCACCTCATGGTACCTTCTCCAAAACTGACCATATAATAGGTAAAACAAAACAAAACAAACAAACAAACAAACAAACAAAAAAACAGGCCTCAGAAGATACAAGAAGATTGAAATAATTCTATGCATCCTTTCAGATCAACATGGACTAAGGCTGGTCTTCAATAGCAACAAAAACAGCAGAAAGCCCACATACACCTGGAAGCTGAACAATGTCCTATTCAATTGGGCATTGACCTATTCAACTTGGTCAAGGAAGAAATAAATAAAAAAATTAAAGACTTTTTAGAATTTAATGAAAATGAAAGCACAACATACCCAAACTAATGGCACACAATGAGAGCAGTGCTAAGAGGAAAACTCATAGCTCTGAGTGCCTCCCAAAAGAAACTGGAGAGAGCATACACTAGCAGCTTAACAGCACACCTGAAAGCTCTAGAACAAAAAGAAGCAAATACACCCAAGAGGAGTAGACAGCAGGAAATAATCAAACTCAGGGGTGAAATCAACCAAGTAGAAACAAAAAGAACTATACAAAGAATCAACCAAACCAGGAGCTGGTTCTTTGAGAAAATCAACAAGATAGATAAACTCTTAGTCAGACTAATCAGAGGACACAGAGACAGTATCCAAATGAACAGAATCAGAAATGAAAAGGGAGATATAACAACAGAAACTGAGGAAATTTAAAAAAAAATCATCAGATCTTACTACAAAAGCCTATATTCAACAAAACTGGAAAATCTGGATGAGATGGACAGATACCAAATACCAACGTTAAATCAGGCTCAGTTAAACCATCTAAAACATCCCATAACCCCTAGAGAAATAGAAGCAGTCATTAATAGTCTCCCAACCAACAAAAGCCCAGGACCAGATGGGTTTAGTGCAGAGTTCTATCAGACCTTCAAAGAAGACCTACTACCAATACTCTTCAAACTATTCCACAAAATAGAAACAGAAGTAACACTTCCCAGATCGTTCTATGAAGCCACAGTTACGCTGATACTAAAACCACACAAAGACCCAACAAGGAAAGAGAACTTCAGACCAATTTCCCTCATAAAAATTGATGCAAAAATAGTCAATAAAATTCTAGCAAACCAAATCCAAGAACACATCAAAATGATCATTCACCATGTTCAAGTAAGCTTCATCCCAGGGATGCAGAGATGGTTCAATATTCTGAAATCCATCAATGCAATTCACTATATAAACAAACTCAAAGGGGAAAAAAAACCCACACGATCGTTACATTAGATGCTGCAAAAGCATTTGACAAAATTCAGCATCCCTTCAGGTTAAAAGTCTTGGAAAGATCAGGAACTCAAGGCCTGTACCTAAACATAATGAAAACAATATATAGCAAACCAGTAGCCAACATCAAACTAAATGGAGAGAAACTTGAAGCAATCCTACTAAAATCAGGGACTAGACATGGCTGCCCATTCTCTCCGCATCTATTCAACATAGTACTTAAAGTTCTAGCTAAGACAATTAGATAAAAGGAGGTCAAAGGGATAAAAATTGGAAAGGAAGAAGTCAAAATATCACTATTTGCAGATGATATGATAGTATATTTAAGTGACCCCAAAAGTTCAACCAGAGAACTCCTACAGCTAATAAACAACTTCAGCAAAGTGGCCAAATATAAAATTAACTCAAACAAATCAGTAGCCTTCCTCTACTCAAAGGATAAACAGTCTAAGAAAGAAATTAGAGAAATGACACCCTTCACAATAGTCACAAACAATATAAAATATCTCAGAGTGACTCTAACCAAACAAGTGAAAGATCTGTACAAGAACTTCAAGTCTCTGAAGAAAGAAATCGAAGAAGACCTCAGAAGATGGAAAGATCTCCCATGCTCGTGGATTGGCAGGATTAATATAGTAAAAATGGAAAAGCAATCCACAAATTCAATGAAACCCCCATCAAAATTCCAACTAAAATTTTCAGAGTTAGAAAGAGCAATTCTCAAATTCATTTGGAATAACAAAAAACAAAAAACAAAACAAAAACAAACAAACAAAAAAAATGAGGATAGAGAAAACTATTCTCAACAATAAAAGAACTTCTGGGAGAATCATTATTCTTGACCTCATGCTATACTACAAAGCAATTGTGATTAAAAATTGCATGGTATGGGAACAGTGACAGGCAGGTAGATCAATGGAATAGAATTAAAGACCCAGAAATGAACCCACACACCTATGGTCACTTGATCTTTGACAGAGGAGCTAAGACCATCCAATGGAAAAAAGACAGCATTTTCAACAGATGGTGGTGGTTTAACTGGCGGTCAACATGTAGAAGAATGCAAATTGATCCATTCTTATCTCCCAGGACAAAGTTCGAGTCCAAGTGGATCAACGACTTCAACATAAAATCAGATACACTGAATCTAATAGAAGAGAAAGTGGGGGGAAAGCCTCAAACACATGGGCTCAGGGGGAAAGTTTCTGAACCAATGGCTTATGTTCTAAGAATCAACAAATAGGACTTCATAAAATTGCAAAGCTTCTTTCTGTAAGGCAAAGGACACTGTTTATAGGACAAAACAGCAACCAACAGATTGGGAAAAGATCTTTACCAATCCCAAATCCGATAGAGGGCTAATACACAATATATACAAAGAACTCAAGAAGTTAGACTCCAGAGAACCAAATAACCCTATTAAAAATGGGGAACAGAGCTAAACAGAGAATTATCAACTGAGGAAACTCGAATGGCTAAGAAGCATCTAGAGAAATCTTCAACATTGTTAATCATCAGGGAAATGCAAATCAAAACAATCCTGAGATTGCACCTCACACCAGTCAGAATGCCTAAGATCAAAAACTCAGGTGACAGCAGATGCTGACTAGGATGTGGAGAAAGAGGGACACTCCTCCATTGCTAGTGGGATTGCAAGCTTGTACAACCACTCTGGAAATCAGTCTAGTGGTTCCTCAGAAAATTGGACATAGTACTACCTGAGGACCCAGCTATACCACCCCTGGGCATATACCCAGGAGATGCTCCAACATGTAATAAGGACACATGCTCCACTATGTTCATAGCAGCCATATTTATAATTGCCAGAAGCTGGAAACAACCCAGATATCTCTCAACAGAGGAATGGATTCAGAACATGTGGTACATTTACACAATGGAATAATACTACTCAGCTATTAAAAGCAATGACTTCATGAAATTCTAAGGCAAATTGATGGAACTTGAAAATATTATCCTGAGTGAGATAACTGAGTCACAAAAGAACACACACAATATGAACTCACTGATAAGCAGATATTAGCCCAAAGGGTTGAAAAACTCAAGATTCAATTCACAGACCATATGAAGCCAAAAAAGAAGGAAGACCAAAATGTTGATGTGTCAGTACTTCTTAGAAGGGAGAACAAAATACTCACAGGAGGAAATATGGAGACAACATGTGGAGCAGAGACTGAAGGAAAGGTCATCCAGAGACTGCCTCACCTGGGGATCCATCCCATATATAGTCACCAAACCTGGACTCTATTGTGGATGCTGAAAAGTGCTTGCTGACTGGAGCCTGATATGGCTGTCTCCTGAGAGGTTTTGCCAGAGCCTGACAAATACGGAGGAGGATGCTCATAGCCAACCATTAGACTGAGCGTGAGGTCCCCGATGGAGGAGTTGGAGAAGAGACTAAAGGAGCTGAGGGTGTTTGCAGCCCCATGGAGGGAGCAACAGTGTCAACAGGCCAGATCCCTGGAGCTCCCAGTACTAGACCACCAACCAAAATGTACACATGGAGGAACTCATGGCTCCAATCTCATATGTGGCAGAGGATGGCCTTGTTGGACATCTGTGGAAGAAGAGGCCTGAGGGTGTTTGGTGCTCCAGTGTAGGGGAATGCCAGGGTGGGGATACATGAGTGAGTGGGTGAGGGAACACCCTCATAGGAACAGGGGAAAGAGGGATGGGATAAGGAGTTTCTGAAGGGAAGATCTGGAAAAGGAAAACATTTGAAATGTAAATAAAGAAAATATCCAATAAAAAATACAAAGAGAGAGAGAGAGAGAGAGAGAATCCAATGGCATGGGCAGAAAGTCAAAGTGGGGCCTCCATTCTTAGGAGACCAGATCCTTTGGGTACCACAAAGGTCTCAAAAGAGCAACTAAACGTACATGCTAGTAGTGGTGTCTTTGAAGGGCCCCTGAAGGGCCAAGCAACAACTGTCCATCTTTGTGTCTAATGTGTCTGATCCTCATTCTCACTGAACTGATCTGAGCTCCTGGTTTAATTTACCAGCATTCATCAGTTCTTTATGCCCTACCCCATCTGCTCTTTTTGGATTTCAGTGTATTGGTCAGAACTTATAGAATGAATAGAATATATGTATTCACACATATACATATACAGACATACCTAACACATATACATCCGGGGTGATTTGTTAGAATGGTTTACAGGCTGTGGTCCAGCTAGTCCAACAAAGGCCATCTACCAACAGAGGGTTCAAGAATGCAGTAGTTGCTCAGTCCATGAGGCTGGATGCATCAGCTAGTTTTTAGTATATGCTAGAATCAGGAAGAAGCAGGCTCTAATGACGGTGAAGGAAGCAATGGGCTTGCTAGGGAGAGCAAGCAGACAGAGAGATTAAGCCTCTGTCTTCCGTGTCCTTTGCATAAGCTTCCAGGAGAAGGTGTGGTCCAGATTAAAGGTGGATCTTTCCACCTCAAAGATCTGGATTTAAATTTGTCTTCTCACTTCAAATGATTAACTCAAGAAAAAGTCCCTTACAGGTGTACCCAGCCATCTGTGATTTACTTAATTCCAGACGTAGTGAGGTTGAAAACCAAGAAAAGTCATCACTCTCAGAGATGACTCTTGAGAAGCAACCACCTTTATCCACAGCCCACTCCACACCTTCCAGTGGCCCTTGGGTTCCCCTGGATTGCACTTCTCTCTTAGTCTACCACGGGGAGCACCAATGATGCCAACACACTCTGAAATTGTCTATAGACACTTTAATTGTAGCATAGGCTGTAGCTCTTCTGTGGGGAGGCTTTTTTGCTACCCTAACATAAGGAACTTTTTCTTCCCCCTTTGGTGAAAAAAATGCAGAAACTGCTGTTTTCAAATTATCTGTCTTTTTTTGTTTGTTTTTTGTTTTTGTTTTTTTAAAGAATGTGTTAAGCCCAATTCTGCTGGGTACATAAGCTATAAAATTCAAAATTTTCTATGTAAATTATTGCTTTATTTGGTAGAGGATAGAGAACAGAGGACCTGTCTGTATTCCACATAAATGCTATTTTAAAATACCATTAAGTCTACTCTTTAGCTATAAAACTTGGTGACTACTTAGAAAAGCCCTGGGATTTATCTGTGTGTGTTGAATCAGGAGAAAATACATGTAGACACACTATTTCCTCTATTTCTTTCCTGTGTCTCAAAACTTTGATTTTGTCCTCTCCCCTGCCCTAGCCCCTTCTTTCTGATTGCCTGCCTGGCTCTGCTCCACATCGTCAGAACAAGTAAAATGGGCTGCCTCGCTCATCTATAGCATCTTTGAAACTGAAATAGCAGTGAAATTGCTGCCTGGCCTTATATTTTTCTTGTATTTACACATCTCGTTCTTTGTTTCTAATGACAATTGACATCGTTTATCTATACAACCCAGGTCTGTATCAACACTACGAGTCTCGACCTTGCTTTGTGCTTTCACCTTGATAATGACATTTGGCACATGTTAAGCTAAGCATATTCAGAACATATGACCTTTAACAAGAAGCTGGCGAGGGGATAAAGCTGGTGTCCTGAAATGCCCAGCCTTGCTCTTGGTAGCTGCTCATTTAGAGCTGCATACCTCAGAAAGAAGCAGCATCCACCGTGAAGATGCCCATGGTACCCCTCTGAAAACACCCATTAGAAATGACCTGGAAGTTGTCAATGATTTTTTTTTCCTCCCAGGATTATTATCAGCCATCATTGAAGAATTGCTAATCAGGCAATTTTCTTCCTTTTGGCAACACATCATGAATCCACACCACCACACATCCACAAATCGCATGAGCAGAGGAATACGACTTGGTCTAACTGTATGTTGTGGTTACTATTTTTGTTTTTGTATGTAACTCAGGCTAGCTTTTGCCACAGGCCCTCTTGGTCCCTTGTCTGCATGGAACGAGTCTCTAGTGCAGGTGGGCAAGGAGTTGGCGGGAATTGACAGACATACTTGGCACAAGGGAGTGTGGATCTGAATGTAATTTGTCAAATCGAGCATCAAACTTTTTATACAGAAGAAAATAGGGAAATTGGGTGACATACCAGCAAAGTACAAAGAGGTTACTGGATTCTTACACAAAACAGAGGAATGCAAACACGGAAGAACTGGCAGGAACCAACTTGGGTAAAACTCAATGTTAACAACTGGGATCAAAAACAGCTCCACCTAAGGTCCACTTAATCTTAGAAGCCAGGGGCAAGGGCTTCATGCCCTTGCCATAGTTCCTACTCTACTCTATTGTATAGTCCACCTTCTCCCTAGGCCATTGTAAATACTTGTGTATGGGTGTAACTCAGCTACCTATAATTCTAAGTATCTATTCTGGTTCCTCTTTAGGTCACAAACTTCATTCTTCCTAGATAATGGTAAATTTCTGTGTAGGGCAGTGACTTAGCTATCTATGCCCAAGGTCGGATCAAGGACTGCCTAGAATCTAACTTAGCTATATGTCAAAATATCAATCCTTAGGAGCACTTGTAATAAAGCAATATCAAGGGAAAGCACACAGATCCATTTACCAACTATAGCAAGGACATTGGAGCATTCTTTATACAGGATGCCACGGTTCCAGGAGACCAAAAGTTTTCATGAACTTTTCGCCTCCGAACAGCACTGAGGTTTTCGGGGCCTGTTGCGCTTGTCACTCACTACTGGAGTGGATGTAGCAAGCTTTGAACTCTTGATCTCCTCACCTGGGCCAGCTGCAATTACTACTTTTAATCTTTTCCTAAAAATTCTACTTTTAAGGAAGACAATCAAACATGAATCAAAAGTAAGACCTGCACCATAGGCCACATTCATTCTTAGTCTCAGAAGAGCCTGGGGCCTTCACAGTCTGACATTTAAATCAAACTCTAGGGTGAATATTTAGCTCCCTAGCATTCCAGCCAAAGGAATACTTTTGCCAGGAATCAAGATGTATCAAACTACTAATTTTGTTCACCTAGGTGTTGGATGGAGAGCCTGTTCTCAGAGAGCCAGAAGTAGGACTTCTTATGCTTTTCCTGAGTTTTAGAACCCAAATTGCCTTCTACAGAATGGATGGCTTCCCCCAGTGAAGCTAGCATGGTTTGAATATTCTGCTACACGGAGAAGAAATTGAGAAAAGAGAAGGCTAAATGTGAGGTCAGTTGGCCTAGTGACAGCAAGGCTGGGCCACCAAAATCAATGACCAAATTCTAGTGTCCCATGCTGGCTACATCTTCTCACCTGAGAAGAAAAAGGGGCAAAGCTTCCTCTGAGTCTTTCTTCTCTTAGGCGAGTGGAACTTCTCATAGAAACCCCCTCAAGAACCCTGGCAATTATTTCTTCCTACATTGATTTTCTAAGGCTGTGTTCACAAAGGGCTCCAAATCCATGGCTTTCCCAATACGAGTTTACTGTCTCACAAGGCTAGAGGATGGAAGTCTGAATGTAGGGTAGTGACATGTGTTGAAAGAACCTAGTGGGGAAACCCCCACTCAACTCCTGATTTGGCGCACCCAAGAATCACGAACAAGCAGACCGTCTTGATGTAAATACATGAGGTAGTTTAATGGTGGAGCTCCAGGTCGAAACATATCTCACGCAGGAGACAGTGGATTCAACCACAAGGCTTGGAAGCTAGGGGTTTTTATAGAAAAGGGTCTGGGAGGAATTGGCGCGGTTTCACACGATTGGTCCATTTAAACATCGGCAGACTGTACATGCAGATAACATTTAACTTAGGTCAGAAGGGCAGGAGATAGGGAGGCACCGGGCCAGTCCTGACATGTCATTCTCTTTATCTTTATGGCCAAGCAGCCTCAGGAATGTCTTCACAACGGGCCTGCCCGGGCATGTCCTGGCCTGTTCTGCTATGTTCTCAGTCCCAGGTTTCAAAGCTCACAAACAACTCTTTGGGCTATTTGACATAAATTACATGAATCACGGGTCTCAAGTTTTATTTTCTTTCAGTGTATTAGTTCTTTTTCTGTTGCTGTGATAAAACACCATGACCAAGGCAACTTATAGAAAAAAAGAAATTTATTTGAGTTTATGGTTCCTGAGAGTTAGAGTCCATGCTGTCAGGACATCATGGCAGCAGGTGGCAGCATCCAGAGAAGTAGTCGAGAGCTTGCATCCTGAGTCACAAAAGTGAAGCAGAAAGCAAGAGCCCTGGGAATGGCATGAAGTTTAGAGACATCAGAGCCCATCCCTGGTGACACATTTCCTCCAAGAAGACCACACCTCCTAACCCGCATCCAAACAGCACCATCAACCAGGGACTAAGTATTCAAATATGTGAGTCTACAGGGTGGGTGGCAGATATTCTCATCTATCTGGTTTGTTCAGAGTGTGTAAAGGTCTGCCTTTCTCCTGGCTTGTAGGTGTTCATCTTCAGCTCCTCACATTGTCTCTCCCTCCCCACACACACAATTGTCCACAACTCTCTCCCAGTTTCGTCTTTTGTTAGGGACACCATTTATTAAACAGAGTAGAGCCTGCTTTAAACCCTCATTTTAACTTAAGCATTTCTGTAAAGAATTCATCTCCAAATAACGTCACCCTAACTGTGGGGGGTTTTCCTCGAATGAAGTGTTCAAAGAAAAGCCAGTTTAATAAATATAGCAATTTATCAGCTTACACAGCACCAGCCAGACAGCAAAATGTCTTGCTCCAATGTATGTGTGCTCTTTGGAAAGCGCCACTTGTGGTAGAAAGCCCAGCCAGGTTTCTCCAATGGCGGCTAATTGTGAACAAGGCTTCATGGAAGAAAATTCACAGCCTTTTGACAGCTTTTGGGTCCTGTACCTCAAAGAGGGCCTCTATCAGGAACATGATAAACAGGCCAGTTTGTACATGTTCCCTGTCACGATGGTTCAGCGATCCAGAGCTCCCGTCTCCAAATATTTACAAAGTACTATTTATCAGAATGGGAGGGCTGCTTGTGCTTCGTAATGTCAGGCATATGGTAGCAGCATGAAGTGGAAGATAAATTGTGTGGGGCATTTCCAATTGGATTTAGTGCCAGCAGTAATTATTTTTAATCAGATGGAAAGTTCCCTTGGTGATACCCAGCCATCTAACATTGGAAAATAATGATATCAGTTCTCCTCATAGTCTGATGCTATTTCTACAAACAGTCTCCTGGAACTGTTTGGACTTTAATGTGCTGTCTTTCCTCTACCCTTCTTCCCCTTTCTGTCTCTGAGACTGTCTCATCACATCCCTAAATTCTGGCTGCTGATCACAGGATATAACTGTAATTATAAAAACATAGAAAGCATTTGTGGCACAGAATTTCAACACATTTCTTGATTCTTTGTATCTACCGCCTCAAAAGGAACATCACCAAATGCCACTAATAAGCTGAGAGAAGCCCCAATCTGTAACATTTATTTGCCATTTGGTGCGTTCATGTGAGGCTAGAGGGATAGATTGGGATAGTCATGCCCCAAGTGCCCTCGTGGCAACATCACACCCACACACATCTCATGAAAACGCAGCATTTCTTAGGCAGCTGTCACCTGATATTTTAAAAATAACTGGTGCCGGGTGGTGGTGGCACACGCCTTTAATTCCAGCACTCGGGAGGCAGAGACAGGGGGATTTCTGAGTTCAAGGACAGCCTGGGACAGCCAGGGCTATACAGAGAAACCCTGTCTCAAAAAACAAACAAACAAACAAACAAACAAACAAACAAACAAACCCCAAAGCAAACAAACAAAAAAACCTGGCTACTGATGAATTCACTTGTAGGTTTAAAAAAAAATTGAGAAAACAACAATGTCAAAGCTGGTGACACCAACTGCAGGGTCCCAACACCATCCAAATGAACCAAATGACTAGGTCATGGTCCTTTTCTCAAGTTCTCAAGGCCCCTAGTTCTTAGCTCACAGAGATCAAGGAGGTTCTAACCTAACAATCAACTGGTAATCTGGACAAGTCACCATGTGATTTTATATTTTTGACAAATAACTCGGAGGAATGCCTGTGGTGGAAACTCTAGCACAGAAAGATCCTTTCTATTCTACCTAGCATCTTGCTTCAACACTTAATGAAAACAAGGTACCAGGGACATGATTGACATATTAACATATTCTATCCCATTCAATACTTACAAGGAACTTTTTAGGTAAGTCTTATTATCATCTTTTTTTTGGGGGGGAGGGGGAGAAAAGAAACTTAAAGAGGTAGGTTACTTGTCCATGGTCACAGAAGTAATGCTTTCGTTTGGATGTCATCTGTCCCAGAAGGGCTCATGTGTCAGAGGCTTGGTCTCTAAAGCTTGGAGAGCTGACAAGACCTTTAGGAATCAGGGCCTGGCTGGAGATTCTTAGTCATGGGCAGCATTCTCTTGAAAAAACTTATATTATTTCCCAAGGGACTCTAGTTAGTTCTCCAGAAGGATCGAGACTGGGAATCATATTCTCTGAATGGTGGGCTGTCTAGTTTGGTGGGGTTTGTATTGTTTTATTGTTGTTTTTGTTTGTTTGTTTGTTTTGTCTATTTGGGGTGGGGTGTTTGTTTGTTTTTTGGTCATTTTGACACAAGGTAGAGTCATCTGATAAAAAGAAACCTTAATTTAGACAATGTCTCCATCAACTTGGAGTATAGGCAAGTCTGTCAGGCGAGGCAATTTCTTGATTAATGATAGAAGTAGGGGAGCCAAGCCCGTTGTGGATGATGTCATCCCTGAGCAGGTGGCCCTGGGCTGCACAGAAAAGCAAGCTGAGCATGCCATGGAGAGCAAGCCAGTAAGCAGTATTCCTCCATGACACCGTCTTCAGGTCATGCCACCTGGTTCTTGCCTTGAGCTCCTGAGCTGATGAAGTAAGCCACACAAACCTTTCCATCCCGAGTTCATTTTGGTCAGAATGCTCTATCACAGCAGTGAAAAGAAAACTAGTATAGAAATTGGTGCTAGTGAGCGAGCTATTGTTGTGAAAGAACTGAAGGTTTTGTTTAGGAGAAGACTCTGAAAGTAGTCAGAACTTAGGGATGGAAAAACAGCTGTTGTGGGCACGTGGAAGATAGGAGTGCTGTGACAGGTCCAGACAATGGATTTGGCTTAGGATGTTTCAGAGAAAAACAAAGACTATTAGGGCCATTCGTGTAATATATTTGAATTAAGAATCTTTAGTTTCTGGTCATCTGGGGTGTGAAGAATCAGACGCGATTAACAAGAGCCCAGCACCATTACTTTGACAATTGATGCTGATTAGCTAGGGCCAAGAAATTGGTGGTGATTAAGAAAAGACCAGCACCACTGAGGTGAAAACTCATGGACAGTATTTCCTTGAGGTTAGAACTCTGAAGCTGTGGTCCAGAAGACACTGTCCTGGAAGCTGAACTTGGTAATATGTAAGAGTGACACTAATTTTGGTGGCATGGAAGCTACACTACAAATGGGGTCATAGAACCCAACTGAGACTTGGCCCTCTGAGAGGCCATTGGTGAAGGTGCAGTCAAAGGTCAGTGGAAATCCCAGGATTTGATGTGCCATAGAGAAAATTTGAGGCTTGCTATCATATAGCAGGGGTAGAGTACCAAAAAAGAGGCCTGGAGGCTATTGATAAGATGCAGGCACCAGGACAATGGGATGTCAGGGAAGGACAGAGGCAGGTGTGGAGTGAGCCATCTTGAGCCTATGAGACAGGCTATGTGTCCTGTGGATGCCAAAGTTGAAGAAGTAGAACTGTCCAAGGTCTTTGGAGACCAGAAGATTGTGAGTCCCAGAAACCGCACACTAAGATTTTTACACTGTTGAATTTTGATTTTGCTTTGCTCTGATTGTCCTGGTACCTTAGTTCATCCTTCCCTTTTGAAATAAGAAAGTGAGTTTGGATTCCTCAAGAGCCCAGCTAATAGATTTTTAGATGTTAAAGTGACACTGTGGGACTTTTAAAGTGTTGAACATATGAAACACTGTGGGACTTTTAAAAATTGCACTATGTTTTATACTGAGCTATTAACATGAGACCTTGGGGACAAACAAGAAAAGAAATGTTATGGTTTAATAATGATGTGTATCAAGCTGACAGGGATCAATTGTGCTGGCTGGTGTTTTTACCAACTTGCTATTTGCTAGTCATCTAGGAACCTTAATTGAGAAAATGATTCCATTAAGTTGGCCCCTAGGCAAATCTGTGTGGTATTTTATTAATTAGTGATTGACGAGGAAGGGCCCAGCCCACTTTGGGAAGTGCCGTCCTTGGGCAGGTGATCCTGGAGTGTTACAGAAGCAAGCTGAAAAAGCTATAGAAAGCAAGTCTGTAGGAAGTGTCCCTTTACGGTTCTGTTTCTGTTCCTGTCTTAGTTTCCCTCAATGAAGGGCTATGGCATGATGTTTTCCAGAGAAACAAAAAAGTACAAGTAGTTTTTTTTTTTCTTTTTTAAAGCAGCAAGGATAGAACCCAGAACCTCTCTAATTCTAGCAGAGTTCTCTATTCTGAAACCCTAAACTTCTTAGTTTGGGTGTGTTGTCCTTGAATTTTTAGAAACAGCATTCGAAAGGTGTCAGTGCCTCTTCTTAATCCCCACAAACTGGAAACTTTAAAATGACATCCATGGAGAAGGGCCTTTTTAAATCTGGGCTTCTGATGGACCCCTTCAAACTTCAAATGCATTTTCTTTAGCATCCAAAATTGTGCTTCACCTAGGTCTATCGTCTCTGATCCGAGAGATCCTTCAGCCCTCCTTCAGGGAGCAGGCAGGAGAGATCCAGAACATGCCCCTGGTGGGAGAGATGTCGGTGTGCATCTATGAAGACTTAGTCAGGACCCAGACCTCCAGGTCCTGAAGTCCCTGTGCCCTGAGGTGTAGATCAAGTTGTTTATTGTGACATTCTCTTCCAGGATGAAGCTTCTGCTCCCATCGACCAAACCTGCTGAGTCATTTTACTTCCTAGGTTCTGAGGCCTTCCCTATGTTTTCTGGTCTCTGATCTACACTTGTCCGTCTCTGCCTTTCCATTCCTTCAGTGGTAAAGTCCTGGAAAGCAACCGCAGCGGATACATTTTACTGCCTCCTCTAGAACTCCTATCAGGTATGTGTTAGAGATTTTCAGTTCGTCCTGTATATTCTATTTATTAGTGACTTTTAAACACTTTCTACATCAATGATTTACCGGTTCGTTCGTTGTCCCTTATTTCATGTCAGTCTTGATTAAACTGTGTTGACTGCATTTTACTTCAATGATTGTTTTTAATTTTTGAAAATTTCTAATTAGTTTTTGCTATTTTCTAATTTATCTTTCATCGGAAAGCAAGGCTTAAAGTTTTTTGTCACAATCTGATTAAAAGTTTATCCCCTCTAGAATAAATTCATGTTAAAGACTCAGCAGTTGGCTACTATGGCAGCAGATTCTCTGTGCTTTAGAGTTAGGGATTTCAATCCATCTTGGAATTATTTTCCTTATCCTTCTACCACCAGCCTTCTCTGAGGCATGGCTTTATGTGTGTAATTATATCGTTCCCAGATTTGGCCACAAGGGCAGTATAGTTTTCTTGTTCTGATGTGATATTGGTAATATGTGGATTTGCTGGTCCAACCACTGGGTCTGTGACTTTCGATCCTGTCACTTGCCATTTGCCACTGGGAAGAACCTGGCATTCTCAGACTCAAGAAGCTTCATTAATTCAATCTGTGAGACTGAGAGCCTCACTATACCACACGAGCTAAATCCCTGCCTGCCACCCTCTGAGCATGCGATAACACCTCAGCTCTCTGCCAACTCAGGATTCTTTGCCACATCTAGTCTTAAGTTGGTTAATCGTATTTCTGACCCTGGATATGTTATTATTTGATTTCTTTCTTGTCATATGAAATTGCCAGTTCATTGGAAAAATGGTCAACTGCTGGGTATTTTATGTGGTTCATATTTTAAAACTCTATTTTTTGCTATGTGCTTTAAAGGCACATGAGTAGTTCAAAAAGTAAAGCATGATGACATCTGGATTGAAGAGCTAATGCTCTTTTTAAATATGTTTTGTTAATTTTTGAGAAGCTCATACAATATATTTTGATCATATTCACCCTTAACTTCTCAAAAATCCACTCCCATCTCCCCAGTCTCCCCAAAACTTGGTGTTAAAAGAAAAATAGCCTATCTGCTACAATTTCTGATGTCCATAGACTTCTGGATGTAGAGTCACCCCTGGAGCATATTCACCCTGCAAGGGGCACACCCTTAAGAACAACTGACTACCTCTGCTACCCGCGCAAGCTGTCAACTGTCCACTGCTCCTCCTTTTGGGAAAGGGACTCGTGCATCCCTTCCTATTCTGTGCTATGCTGGAGTGGTGTACACCGAATGAAGATGTGTCTCTGTCCCTCCTTGTCTACCTAAGGCACCTTCTGATTGCTTAATATAAAAATCCTATATCCTATAACAAAAGGCAGTATAATAAGGTGGGACATCTAGGGGAGAGAGAGAGAGGGAGAGAGAGAGAGAGAGAGAGAGAGAGAGAGAGAGAGAGAGAGAGAGAGAGAGAGAGAGAGAGAGAGAGAGAGAGATATTCTAGGGAAGAGAAATGTGCAGGAGAGAGGTGTGGAGGAACTTAGACCTATGAACCTGAGGAGAGGTAACCAGCCACGAGGCAGGATAGATTAGTATAAACAGGTTAGTTGAGTTATAAGCTAGATGAGGAACAAACCTAAGCTAAGGCTAAATTGTAAATAAATATAACCCTCTGTGATTTAGAAAAGCTGGAATGGTAACAGTGTTAGACGGTTGACTGGCTTGATCTTATGCAGGCATCCACAGCTGCAGTGGGCTCATGAGTGCTGTGGTCCTCTCATGGCCAGGAGACCCTCTTTCACTCCTGTCTTCCCAGACCTCTGGCTCTTAAAGTCTCTCAACCCCTGAACCTCAGACAGGGATTCTAACCTTTCTTGTCTCCAAAAGAAACCCACCTACTCACAAACCACCAAAACTACCACAGAGCACTGTATTAATACTCATGAGTAATTCCCGGGGCTGAGAGCATGCTCCTGTTGGGAATCGCCTTTCAGATGCAGGAAGGCAGCAAGGAGGGAGAACGGAGGTGAGCACTGACAG
The DNA here is from genome assembly GCF_000001635.26 of Mus musculus. Taxonomy (NCBI): domain Eukaryota; kingdom Metazoa; phylum Chordata; class Mammalia; order Rodentia; family Muridae; genus Mus; species Mus musculus. Next base: position 48,018,100 of record NC_000080.6, on the reverse strand, counting down.
ACGTGAAGAGCCAGAGCCGAGAAGGGGCATTGTGTGTGCCAGCCTCCTCTGTAATGAGCTGGTCTTACCTTCATCCACACGATTCAGCTAAGTGCAATTCTGTAGTCCAAGAGTTATGGTTGTTTTGTTTGCATTTTTCAGAAAACACACTTGAAAGGATGCATACCAAGAGGAAAAGTACTATATTCATGTTTCACTTTTACCATTCAATTCTTGACTTATAGGTGTTATTAGCAACTGTATGGGCAGCCTAACAGACATAATGATTCAAAAGCCATGGGGAAGACACGTCTAGATGGAGACATCTAGAGTAGATGTTCTCAACCCATGGACCTTGACCATGCCCCACTTGGGGTTGCATATCAGGTATTTGCACTAGGATTCATAACTGTAGCAAAATTATAGTTGTGACATAGCAATGAAATAATTTTATGGTGGGGGGGGTCATCACAACATGAGGAACTGTATTGAAGGGTCATGAAATTAGGAAGGTGAAGAACCACTCTCTTGAGAGTATATTTGGGGAACTTGGAGTTTTATGAAGGACAAAGGAGAGAGAGCTGGAACACAACCCTTCTCAGTGATCAAGTTGTCATCAAATGCAGTTCCCCAGGATCTGCTAAGATGAATCTAGTTTAGAAAGCAGTGATATTTTCCGTCTTGAAAACTTCAGGATCTTTCATTCTGGTCCTTGCCTATTGTCCCAGATCTCGGCATACAGTGACTTTTACTTGTTCTCCCAAATCCTGCACTTTTTCTTAGTAATATAATTTCTGATCCTTAGCTGGGCATCGTTGGAAGGGTATTTTTGACTCAAAATAGTTCGGGTAACCACGCTGACTAAGTTTAGGTCACAGAGTTCCCTATGACTTCGGGGGAAGTTTCTGTGCAGGGAGGGCTACAGCCTTGGCTAGTATGCATCCACCCAGCTTCAGAGAGAGGAACAATGAAAACTGGAGATCCAGAAACCAACACAAAGCTCTAGGGAGGGCAGAGCAGAGAGTTGGGAGAGACCCAGCTCCCTTTGAAGACAGACAGACGTCCCTGTCCTTCTTAAGTTGCTGGTACATTTACTTCTGTCACTTTGGAGCTGACAGTGAACAGAATCTACAAACAAGGTCCCATCCTAAAAGAAATCACAGATCGTGATGTGACATGCTCAGCCCGAAGTTAGTTCATCCTTCTGCGGTCTCCCACAAAGAGGGAGGGTAAAGAGATTTGTCATTAGATTCATTCCACTTTGGTTCCCAACGCTTGAGAGACAGTTGGGTTTCCTTCAAGAGGCTTCCTCATACAGCAAAGTCCAGAAGCCTTAGCCAGCAGATCTGAAAACTGTTGTTTTCATGTCATAACCATAGTATGGGCTCTATAGTAAAAGAACTCCCTTGTTTTTAAATGTCACACTCCCTCTGGGTGAACAAATACTTTGAAAAGCTAAGTCTGTTGATTGTCATGAGCCTGCATTGTGTGTCACTCACTACAAGTGTCCTTTAGCGGCCAACACCCACCGCTTGCCTCCCCCACAATTTTCTTTGTGTCCCTGCATAGTCTTCATTATCCTAATAATAACACGTATATTTATTAGGAATATTTTTTATTTAAGAGAGAAGGACTTTAACTCAAGCTAATTTAGTAGGAACATACAGTATTTGTTCTTGAGCTGAATAGCCCAGGGGACATGATATTTTAGAAATGTCTGGGGCTGGCTGATGATGTCATCTGAAATCTGTTCTGTTGCTTCTCAAGTTTGGCTTTCCTCCTTGGTGGTGTAGATTCTACATATAGTAAGCAAAATAGTTTCCCAGAATGCCCAGTGACTTGTTTTTATCTTTTTATGCATGGGTGACTTCCTGCCTGCATTTATGTATGTATGTATGTATGTATGTATGTATGTATGTATGTATGTATGTATACTTTGCATATGCCTGGTGCTGAGAGAGGTCAGAAAAGGGGTGTCCAATCCCCTGGAATTGGAGCTACAGATAGCTGTGAGTTGCCACACGAGTGCTGGGAATTGAACCCAAGTCTGCAGGAAGAAGAGCCAAGTGTCCTTAACTTTCTGACTTCCTTGATTTAATGTTAGCATTCCTACGCCAGAGTATGAGTGTACACACACCACCACCACCAACACCACCAACACCACCACCACCAACAACAACAACTAGATAAATGTAAGAAAGAAAGAAAGGAAGAAAGAAAGAAAGAAAGAAAGAAAGAAAGAAAGAAAGAAAGAAAGAAAGAAAGGAAGGAAGGAAGGAAGGAAGGAAGGAAGGAAGGAAGGAAGAAAGAAAGAAAGAAAGAAAGAAAGAAAGAAAGAAAGAAAGAAAGAAAGAAAGAAAGAAAGAAAGAAAGAAAGAAAGAAAGAAAGAAAGAAAGATAGACTAGGCTAGGCTAGGCTAGGCTAGGCTAGGCTAGGCTAGGCTAGGCTAGGCTAGGCTAGGCTAGGCTAGGCTAGACTAGACTAGACTAGACTAGACTAGACTAGACTAGACTAGCCTAGACTAGACTAGAGGAGAAGCCTATTCACCATAAAAGATACCTGCCATGGCCAGGCAGCATCACTTGCTGTTTCCTAGGATAAGTTCTTTTTAACTTCTACACGACTAATTATCTTTGACAACTAAGTAACGTCTAGAATAGCTAGATCTCTCCCCCTCTCTCTCCTCTCTCTCTCCTCTCTCTCTCTCTCTCTCTCTCTCTCTCTCTCTCTCTCTCTCTCTCTCTCTCACACACACACACACACACACATGCATTCCCTATTGTTTCTATTCTTCTGAAACTTTCTTGATTTTCACTTGATGACCTCAAAGTGAATGGTCTGGGAGGGAAGAGACTATGCAGAAAGGGATGAGTGTTAACCTCTTTGTTTTAGATGACCATTTGGGTTTGAAACTTTGGTGAGTTAGATGGAAAGAGCAGGATCAGGAAGTCACTCTGGGATGTCACAATCCTGCAGCTATCTTCACTGGGAAGGAATATCACAGCAGGAAAAGTGATGGAGGTTGTCTATCACAAGATTTAGTGTCTCCTGGCTCTCAGCTCTAAGTTAGGCAAGGTGTCTCCGTGAGCCAAGCTGAGAGAGGATGCCAGGGCATGCCATGAACACAGGCAGGCCAAAAATGACAGGTGGTCTATCACCCCATAGTACATGCTACAAACTCAGTCGACAACTGTTCCTGGCATGGGAGGTAGCAACAGTAGGCAGCAGGTGGAAGGCATAAAAAGAGACTATACCTGTTTCCCTTGTAGGATAGAGTTCTACTCTGTTGCAAATGCTATAGAAAGTTCTCATCCCCATGGTAAAAGCCAAGGGAACCCTCCAGACCTCAAAGAAATGACTTAGCATTTAAAGAAAAAATGTCACACCTATGGGCAATTGGAGACCACAAATAAAGAAACAAGGACAATCATTTTACAAGTGAATAAAGACTAGGCAGTTGGCCATGGCTTTGTTCTAGGGAAGGCAGATGCGGATGAATCCCAGATCCCAGAGAAGGTTGGAGAGCTGCTGACCCACTGCTGTCTGAGATAGCAATGGCGAGAAACACAGGGCTGGGTTCTCTAGTAAAAGGTGTCAGATGTGAGAGGGGAGCCTTAGAAAGAAAAGAAAAAAGGAAAAAAAAGACACACTCTGCTTGTTTATACAGAGGGGCGATGGGAGTGCCCTGTGATGGGGCACCAGGAAGGGCGCAGTGATTGGGATGTTAATTAATTAATTAATTAATAATTAATTAATTAATTAATTAATTAAAAAAGATATTTACAAAAAATAAAGAAAAGAGAGAGAAAAAGAAGAGAGAGAGAAAGAAAGAGAGAGAGAGAAAGAAAAGAGAAGGGAAGGGAAGGGAAGGGAAGGGAAGGGAAGGGAAGGGAAGGGAAGGGAAGGGAAGGGAAGGGAAGGGAAGGGAAGGGAAGGGAAGGGAAGGGAAGGGAAGGGAAGGGAAGAGGCTGGTAGGGCCTGCTGGCAGTTCAAATGTGAATCAGTGTACTGCAGGATTCTAGCTGGTGAGCCTCTCAGCTGCTGGGCCACACCTCTAGGATTCATCCACCAGAACTCCTGCTGGCAGGAATCTGTCCTTCTAGCTCTTAGAAAGTAACATGCATTCTTAAGTGTGTGTTTTCTTTATGCTTTGGCAAGATAGATATTAGAATTTAAAAGATAGAGATGTTTGTCATTTGAATAATGACATCTCCACACAGGTAGGAAGAGGGTTTTGATCTTTTTTAGTTATTGTACTAGTCTGGTTTGATACAATACTACAGAACACTCTTGCACATTGTATTTCTCTCTCTTGTCTATTATTTGCTTATTTCCTTCTCATACCAAGTAGCTTAGTTTTACAAAGAAAATCGTTTGTGCTTTCCATGGCCACTATTCACATGAGAATGCTAGATAGTCTTTGGGTGGGGGCATTTGGGGGTTGGGAAACAAGGTAGTGTTGCCAGACTGTCTTGGCCATCATTAGACTGACAGATGTCACAGCCAGGTTGTCCTCCTGCCCAAGCATTTGGAGGGAGCCAGGTCATTTCTCCAAGCAGACAGTCCAAGGGCACACACACCCAGGTAGTCTGTAAATGTGAGGCCCAGTCAATCTGAGACATTCATGGCTCTCAGCAGGCATGTAGCCTCATAGGTAATCAAAGTTAAGACATCCAGCTTGCTCATGAAAAGATGGGCTATGTCTCTTGTACCAGAGAATGCTTAGGAGGAGGGGAAAGATCACTGTGTTGAAAAGTTCCTCATGCCTGTAGATGGTCTTGTCCTTAGGACCACTTGGTTAAAGAACTGTCAAGTCTACAGCCTTCACTGTCTCTTAGCTTTCATTCTTAGACTTCTGTTTGTGCAAGGAATTCTGGTCTTGCTGTGAAAGCATCTTCAAACATCCTCCCCATGTATTCCAGAGTTCTAGTGGCATGGGAGACACATGGCTTCCCAGTTGAATTAATATTGGAGAAAAGAGACAGGGGCATGTCTTTAGCTGGACTCTGTGTGCCCTGTAGCTCTGTAGGGGCAAACAATGACGTACAGTGCCCAGTCCATCCCTGCTGTGGCTCCACTTGGCCCTGGCATTGGCATGTGAGGTCCCTGGGCTTCTGCACTGTGTGTAGGCCCTTGGGAGGAGGTGGTGGCACAGCAGGGACATTCTCTCCTCACCCACATAAATCCTCAGAGGTCTCCCTCTGTGGGCTCATAAAAAAAAAAAAAAAGGCCTTTATCTAATTCACAGCCCAGGGAATTGAGCTCTGGCTAGAGGCTTTCAGAGTCACATTTTGAATAATTTCTCAGCAATTCATTACACAGGAAAAAAACAGGTCCCTTTTGTTCTCTTAACCTAGGAATGCAACTCCTCCTGCCAAATTCATTAACAAAACCTGCACATAGTGCTGAGCACCCAGGCCAGTTTCTTAAGTGTGCTAAAACTTGCTGACCATTGACATGTAAATTTTTACCTTTGGCTGGAAGTAGTCTTAGCTTGTTGGAAATAGCAACGTCACTTTCAAATGTCCAGAACCACTCCAGACCAAGCAGCCATTGAGAGCTAAGGCTTACCATGTGGCAACCAAGAGAGATTGGCCAAATGCCTTCTTTCTCATTGGCAGAAGAGAGGGGCTGCAAATAAGCAGGTCACAGATTGAGAGGCAAAGATTTCCCCCCTCCCCTTACTTACTGGCAATGGAAAGTGACTGCATGCTCAGCAGAGCCTCAAGAGAGCCAGAGTTCTCATGGTCCAGTTCACAACCATCATCATGACTAGGACAGTTGGCTTTTTGCTCTCCAGGCTGACCTATGCACACAGAATGTGTCACTCTGGATGGAGCAATTTTCAAAGAGCTCCAGAACAACACATTTTGTGCAGCAGAGGCCTACTGAGGCATCTCAAGGAATGGTGCCATTGGATGCAAATCTCACAGTGTGCTCACCTCTTTTATATATGTACACATACATATGGATGCCAGACGATAACCTCAAGTGTCATTCCTCGAGTGCCATCTATCTTTTCTGTTTTTTTTTTTTTTTTTTTTTTTTTTTTTTGAGGTGGACCTGGAGGTTGCCTAGTAGGCTAGATTGGCTGGGCAGTAGCCCCAGAGATCTGTCTATTTCTACGTCACTGAGATTATAAGATCTTGCCCCCACACCTGGCTTTTTTTTTTTTTAAGTAGGTTCTGAAGATGAACTTGGGTCTCTGTACTTACATGACCGTGACAAGCATTTTATTGCCATCAAATTTGCAATAGTTGCTTTATTATTATTACTGTCATTATTATTATTTAGCTGTTGTTTGAGGCAGGCTTACTTTGTGAGGTGGGTCCCAGGCTAGCCTCAAAATCACAGTTTACCTGCTTCAGCCTCCCAAGTGTTGGATGATAGGTGTGAGCCATAACACCAGCCCTAGCTTATATATTTTTATAATGCATGCTAATAGAGATGCCTATGGGGAAACTGGAAGCTCATGACTCCACACTCCCACTCTCACTGCCAAGGTTAGAGGCGTGGTTTGGGGCCGATCCTTGTATTCTCTTGGGTGCCCACTTACTTCTCTCTCGGTGAACAGTGGTCACCCTTGAACTTACAGTCACCACTCCTGAACACTCGGGAAATGACTGTACTCCTGGCACTTACTAAGCCCTCTCCTCCCCTGTGGTGGTTTGAATACGCTTGGCCCATGAGAAGTGGCACTATTAGGAGGTGTGGCCTTGTTGGAGTAGGTATGGCCTTGTTGGAGGAAGTACATCACTGTGGGGGTGGGCTTTGAAGCTCCACCCAGAATGGGAGAGCCATTTTCTCCTGGTTCCAGTCAGGTCAAGATGTAGAACTCTCAACTCCTTCTCCATCATCATGTCTGCCTGGGCACCACCATGCTTCCTGCTATGATGACAATGAACTAAACCTCTGAAACTCTAAGTTGGCTCCAATTAAATGTTTGCCTTTGCAAGAGTTGCTTGGGTCATGGTGTCTCTTCACAGCAATGGAAACCCTACCTAAGACATCCCCACCCCTAAGACACACACATTTTTTGCATGGTATTCCTGAAAGCGTGGATCCTCAATTATTGGAAAACAGGTTGTTTGGTACAAAGGTAAATTCAGAAAGCATATATTTTCTAGAACCTACTAAAATCTATGAAGTATGACTCTGATCCTAGGGTAGCTTGTGTTTAAAAAAAAAAACAAACTTCAATTCTACTTTTACTTTTTTGCATGTGTATGTCTGTTGGTGTGTGTGTGTGTGTGTGTGTGTGTGTGTGTGTGTGTGTGTGGTGTGGTGTGTTTGCATGTGGTGTATTTGCATGTGTTTGGAAGCACATGTGTGCTATACACAGGTGTCTATGGAGGTCAGAGGTTATTGTCAGGTATCTACCTCAGTTGTCTTTCACTTGGTTTGCTGAGGGGAGATCTCTAAACTAAACTCAGAGCTCAATGGCTTGGCGAGTCTAGCAAGCTGGCTTACACAAAGGGTCCTGTGTGTGCCTCCTGGGGTTGCACACAGGCCACCACATCTGCCTAGCTTTGGCGTGGGTGCTTTGGATCCAAACTTCCTTCTTGCACATGCACAATGAGCGTTTTACTCACCAAGGTGTCTCTTTAGGCCTCCAAAGTGCTTTTAAAACAAAGAGTGGCCCGAGGAAGCATGGGGTGAGCAATACAATGACAGGAAAACTCCATGAAACCCACACCGGTTCAGTCATGCGGGTCTCTGCCCAGGCTTCCGGTCTGAATGTCAGCTGTGGATTTTTGAAGAAGCTCCTTTTCTACCCACTCCTCATTGTCCTCTTCTCCTGAGTTGTTGGGGACCAGAAAGTGCCTAAGAGGGGGGGGAAACAAAACCAACATTTTTTGCAGCCTTTACATTTAGTATGGCATGGTTGATGTAACCAGAACATGTCACTGGCTGAGATTCCTAGTAGATCTTCTCTCCCATCTATTGGCTTCCTGAAGTTCAGGTTGTAATGGCTAGAGCTGCAGCAATCAACGGAGATGATGAGGGAAAGCCCACAGAACCCAGAGACCTCTGCTCTGGCATCTTATCTGCATTCATCTCCAAGGTTCTGATGTGCAAGAGAAGTTTGTTGTGTGCTCAAGCCACTGTCAGCAGATCCTTAAGCCATGAGCACCAGTGGACTGAAACTGCAATCCTTGCCAGTGCCTCCATCTCCCAGAGCCTGCGTGCCTGGGGAAAACCACCAACTTCCTTCAATGCACTTGTTCATGTGCCTCCCAAACTGGACCTCTGTGTACTTGCAAAGCACAGAAGGCCACCATTCACAGGAGATGATGAATCTTCTGGGTTATAATCTCACCCCCATGAAGAAATGGGGGTTGCTTTGGAAAAGTCGTAGAGGTCATTAGTCAAATTGGACAGTAAGTCTTTTTGTGTTTCCCCTGAGCTGGGCATTTCTCCTGTTACGGTTAACCTCAACCATCGCCAGCACCCATGGACTCTCTCCAGCCAATCAAGGCTTAAAAAGGCTGGAGACTGGGTGAGCTATGTATTGTTAGGGGGCCTGGGAAAACTAGAGAGGGAGCGAGGCTATAGGGAGGGTCTCCTCGGCTACAGAACTGGAAGGCTTGGGCTCCTCCTCATTTCTGCCTCAGAACTGGCCACGCCATCTCCTTTGCTTTGATAAACTGCAGTGGTTTTAAATTGAGCCATAAATCTCTCTGGGTCTTTCAAAGGCCAATCCCTGCCTTTGATTCATCTTCTTCTGGGGCAGCAAAGTCTTGCTGGAGACACACACATGCCACCTTGTGCACGATTAGTCTGGGAGGTGGAATTTACAGGCCGTGCCTTGAGCGGTGACCTCGACTTCTTCATAGTCTAAGATGTAGGCAGAGGGATGAGGTAGGGTTGGCATTGTTCAGACAGATCCGGCTGAGAAGTCCTTAACGCCATGCTGAGAAGTGAATGATCTATCGGTGGCTTTAAGAAAGTCCTTAACAGTCTGTAGGAACTCCTTCCTCGCTTGGGAGTCATGGGCCAAAGCGAGTTTTTATTTCAAATTGTGATTTTTCTTTTTAAATGAACACACTTTGCCTGATGTCTGAGATGTGGGAATTGAAGTGTAAAGCCGCCAAGTTCCGGGGGAAATGGTGAGTCCACTCTTTCTTACCACTAGATCCTGAATGAATCCTCGTACAACTTCTCGGTGATTAATACAGGAAGGACCTCAGGATTGCAGCCCATAGGACCAGAAGAAGAATGGCTCCTGAGGTGGGAACTTGGAGCAGAACCCATGAAGGAAGGTTGCTTCCCAGCTCACTCCAAGGCTCACATTCTGCTATCTTTCTTACACAGTCTGGACCTACCCACCCAGGGTTGGCACTGCCCTCAGTGGACTTGTCCCTCCTGAACGAATTTGCAGTCTGGAAAGTGTCCCCACAGACATGACAATAGGTCAGTTCAGCAGAAGAAATTCTTCAGGTGAGGTTCCTTTTCCCAAGTGTGTCATGTTGACAGCCACCATTAGCCCTCACAATGCCTGAGTGCTACCTCCCAGAACCTGGCAGAGGGGGAATTAAAGTTGCAAATGGAATTAAAATTTCTAATCAGCTGGCCTTGAAATGAGGTTGTCCAGATTTATATACTAAAGCTTAATTTAATCACAATGGCCTTTATAAGGAGAAGATAGAGGCAGAAGAAAAGTCTGCCTCAGGAAAATCTTGTACAAGAAAGTCTCAATGGCCATTGATGGCTTTAAAAATGAAGGAGAAGGCTACAAGCCAAAGTGTAAAGTAGCTTCCAGAATCTGGGGGAATCAAGACAAGCGTTTCTCCCCTGAGAGCTCCAAGAAGCATCGTGGTCATGGGTACAATTTGATTTTTAGCTCAGAGAGATACCTTTCAGACATCTGACTCCAGAACTGCACATTTAATTTAATACAGTACTATATACTTATAGCACCATAATACATTTGTGTGGCTTTAGGCCCTCCATGTTTGGAGTATTTTGTTATAAACGCCGTGGGAAATAGTGCCATTCCCCCTATTCTGTGAACTGGGGAGACTACTTGAGCCCCACTCTTCAGATGTTCCACTCTGATTCAGGAGAAGTCCCCGAGAACTGGCTCAGGTGGCACACGGTGGGCTGCCATCATTACTGACATGCACATTTGTCATCCCTTAAGTCTCTCTCCTCAACAGTTTCTGTTAAATGAGATAAGAGAGGTGAAGGCCCTGGGTTATCCACAGCCTTCCCCCGTGCTGGCTTTCCTGTGTTAGTAAATAATTGGATGCTAATAATAGGAGGGGAAACTAGGAAGGGGGAGGGACCGTGGTGGGGGAAAGGACTCTGCAACTTGTCACTCCTTTCTTTGTTCACAAACATATAGTTTCTGTAGGTCTTTTTCTTCTGAACTTTTATTAGTATATATCAAATCATGGTCTATCATCCTAACTTTTCCCTACCTGCTGAACTCTTCCTCTGGTAATTGTATGTGTACATATGTATACACACACACACACACACACACACACACACACACATGCACACACACACACATACACACACACACATATATGATGTAGATGTGTATGTATAATATATTATACAGGTATATAGTAATAATAATAATAAACAAATATGAATAAGGTGAAGAAGGGGTGACCCACATACCTGCGGGAGAATTTGCTGGCAAGCCATGCAGGAGGGATGGGTAAAAAGAGCCATGAAAGCATAGCCCAGGCTGTCAGATGGTGTAGCCCAGGCTGTGCATAAGGAACCCAGGAACAGAGTTCAAGTCCATTGGGCTGAGAAATGTGCTCACTGCACAGTTTTCATCCTTGGGGATATAGGATCTCTGGTATCCAACACCTTACCCTGGGTATAATGAAAGTATAACAAAGTAAAAACAGAATTCTAGGACTTTAGGCCCAGGCTTGGGAATGTGGCCTTTGTAAAGGTATGCTAATCATAAAACAGATAGCGACATTCCTCTACCCACCCGCTTCCTGGGTTCAAAGAGTGCTCATTCAAAGAAAGTCACCCTGACCATTGCCATATGCAAATGTGCTTTTGTTAGGGGCTCTTAGAAACTGTTTTGAAAAATAACCCTCACAATTACCAGGTATTCCTCATGACTCTTGTAACTTTGCACTTCCTTGTGACTCTTAACTGGTATTTTTGGTATTTTCCAACAACGCCCTTCCCACCTCCTTGAGTTGTGGTTTCTTCCTTTAAATACCCCCTTACCCAGCTACTCGGGGCGCCACGGTCCTCTACCCCTGCATGGTGTATGACTGTGGGCCCGAGAGCGCTCTTGATAAAAATCTTCTTGCAGTTTGCAACAAGACCGTTTCTTGTGGGTGATTTTGGGGTGTCGCCTCTCCTGAGTCAGAACATGGGTGAGTCCTCACATTGTGGATCTTTCAATACCATAAAAGCAACATGAATCACAATCACCAAAGATGGTTTAATAGCTATTCTAAGTCCTTTCTGCCACACACAGCCCTGTCCCACTGAGAGTCACTAGAGTGTGTTCTCAGCTCTTCAGGATCATTCTCCCCTCGTTGCTCAGGAATATTTGGTCCCACTAATGACAGGCAAACCAAAATGCCTAGGGTCTAGCCCTGCAACAGGAGAACCAAGGCTGCCGGACTCATCCTTCCTGGATCTGAGGCCCCTCCTCACTAGTGTGCTCCAGAGAAGGAGACTGGCATGGCCTGCTTTTCTGTGGCTAATTCTTTCCTTGTTGGCTCCACAGGAGTGGAAGAGAGGGCATTTGCCTCTATTTATATGTCTAATGTGTTTCTGAGAGCCTGCAAGGAAAGACAAAATCCTACCAGTGGGTTCTGCCTTCTACTGCAAAATAGTAGACAAAACAACTGCTTCTCTGTTATTTACAAGTGTTATGTGCTAAGAGGGTTTGAGATGCATAGGAGCAGCAGTTACAAGGCCCTACAGGAAGTTGTTATGGCTTAACAGGCTCTCCTCTCACAGAGCAGGGCTCCCCCTGACACAGCCCTCACTGCATTCCAATGGGGCATTCAGGAATGGCAGGTTAGAGAAGGGCTAATTTCATCAGTTGCTAGACCAGTCTAGAACTGACCGGTTTAATACAGTCTGTGTTTGCATCCTTAATAGTTAGGAAGGACAAGATTCCATGTAAATAATGCTCAAAGCAGAGTATGTGGGAGCCAACTGAGACTTTCTCAGCAGACCACTAGCCCTGCCTGCAACCCCACTTCATGTATCCCTAGGGACAGCTCCACGAGGCTGTCTTTTCTGGCCCCCTTGCTGAAACTACAAGCCTCCCCAGAAGGAACACACAGACTGAAATTAGGCATGATGAGGGTCTTTACACCGACGGAATGGGACTCTCAGAGCCCCTGGCAAGTATGAAAGGGGTAAACACAGCTGCTCTGCCATGGCATCTCTGCTGCCACATGAAACAGTGACAGAAAAGCCAGCTCTTACCTCTGCCTGGGAATGGGGTTCACTCAGATCTGGGAAAGGATTTTCCTTTGCCTGGTGCCAGCCTAAACCATTTATTACCCGACAAGCAAATGATGCCATTCAGCTGGCAACTTAAGGTGCCCAGAAGTGGCTTGAAGGGCATGCCATGGTCAAAGCCGTTCCCCAGAAGCACCTGGTTGTTAAGGAAGGATGGGGATTGGTCTGTGAGCTGGAGAGGGGGCAGGATCTCCAAAGAGCACAAAGGTTGTCTCACCCATGGTGTTTCAGAGCAGAGTTACCTAACAGAGGTCCCCTAGGAGATCTGCATCAGGACTTACAGTTCCCAGGCCTGCCTGGAACCTTGCAGGCCCCTTAAACACAAGATGCAGCCCAGGGCAGAACAAAGAGACCAGCAGAACAGAGGCCTAGTGCTATTTTTAAAGTGCCAATTAGAAAGCCTAAAATTACTACATGGCTAGATCCACTGCATCCGCCCAGAATTAATCACACTTTCTGAGGCTGGGATTTTACATTTTCTGTTTCCCAAGTCCTTACTTGGAATATTCTTAAAGGCTACTTCTTGCCTTTGTCAGGACCAAAATCAAGTGGTGGTTTGGTATGGTTTCTACCAGGAATGACTTTTCTTGGTTTAGAGTCCTTAAATCCTGTCTTTTGTGTATGTAGTTTTGTTTTAAAACAGAAAAGATAGAAAAGAATTTGAGATTTAATAGTAAAAGTAACAAGTGGAAAGAAATCAAATCACATGACACCATGGTCTTGCCATTCTTCTGTTTGCCCAATCACGTGACTGCAATTAACACAGTCCTGCCCACTGCTGCCCCTAGGCCTCCACCAGTCTACCATCCCTCCAGGCCTGGCTCATCAGGCATCAAGAGAATAAGACATAACTCATACCTTTTACATCAGGACTTGGGAGGCAGAGGCAGAGGTGGACCAATCTATGAATTTGAGGCCAGCCTTGCCTACATACTTACTCCCAAGAGAACCAGAGCTATATATTAAGACCCTAGCTCAAAAAACTAGAGAGAGAGGCTGGAGAGTTGGCTCAACGGTTAAGAGGACTAACTCTTCCAGAGGAAGCAGGTTCAACTCCCAGCTCCCACATGTCTTTAACTCCAGTTCTGGGGTTTCTCACACCCTCACAGAGACATACATTCAGGCAAAACACCAATGAACATAAAATAAAAATAAATATTAGAAAGAAAGAAAAAAAGAAAGAAAGAAAGAAAGAAAGAAAGAAAGGAAGGAAGGAAGGAAGGAAGGAAGGAAGAAAGAAAGAAAGAAAGAAAGAAAGAAAGAAAGAAAGAAAGAAAGAAAGAAAGAACTAGAGAGAGAGGAAACCTAGGACTATCAAGGGTCAACAGCCCCATCCCTCAGAGAGGTCTGCTGCAAACAGAAGAGCCAGTACCTTTGAAATCTAACTGGACCCACTTAGAAGACCCAGCCAAAGACTAGGCTCCAAGAAGGTAGGTGAGTCTGAAATGTGAATTCTTAACCACTCCAGCATCACCCAGGCTGTACCATCCACACCACACACTAGCCATGTCTAAGTGACACACTGTCTTCCAAGGCTGTCTGGTATGAAGAAGAAGAAAAATCAAAAGATAATTAGACCCTCTAAGCCTCCAAGGGACTTTCAAGGCTGAAAGAAGAAAATGTCTTCCTGCCCCTGCCATCCTCACCCTCTTCAATTGCCAGGACCTTTTGGGGGTCCTGTAACATGAGTTATTTTGTGTGTCTGGCCATTAAAGGACCCTACACCCACAGTGTTTGTTGCCTCTTGGAATTCTGGAAACAGGAGTGGATATAAAAAGCCAGCAGAGGAAAAAAAAAAAAAAGCCAGCAGAGGCTGAGAGAGGAGGAGGAGGATTCAGGAGCTGGACAGAGCAGATTCCAGGAGACAAATGAGTAGGGTCACAGATAGCAGAGTGAGAGAAGAGGACAATCAGTGACAGTTGAGACAGGAGAAGCTGATCTGAGCTGGAGAAGGCATTGTTAGGAGTCAGGAGAATAACCCACAAAGAACCCACAAACCAAGTAGTGGATATGTAAAGAAAAAAAAATGAAGATTAAAACATTACAGTTAATATCATCAACTTGCTGTAGTTTGGAACTGCCATGGAAAGAAATCCCTGGGTATGTCTGTGAGAGATTATCTAGATTAGTTAATTGGGGTGGGAAGACCCATTTTAAATGTGGGTGGTATCATCCTATAAACTGGAGTCCTGGACCAAGCAAAAATCACTGTCTAAGCACTCTATGCATAGACATTGATGGCTGCCTATGGATGCCATGTATCCAGCCTGACACACTTGCTATCTTGACTTCACTCACTGTGATGATGCTATGCTCAAAGTGTGAGCTAAACAAAACCCTCCCTTCCTCAAGGTGCCTTTCTCTGTTATTTAAGTCGCAGCAAGAAAGGTAACTAACACGGTAACGTTTAAGGGAAACCAATGCTCCTGAGCTAGATTTCAGCCTGTGACTGTTCTGGGAAAACCCTCTTGCCTAAGGTTGTTACTTAGAAGTTGCATCCATTTTTTTTCTTTTTCTTTTTTTTTTTTTTTTTTTTTTACCATGACTACACATTTATGTCTTAAGATTCCACCAGTCAAGAGGAGAGTGTTACATTAATTTGTTTTTCTGGGAAAGGAATATAAAACATTCCTGAGGACAAGCAGAATAAATGCTCTCCAAGTGACTTCACATAGCTCAGCAACCTCCGGAGAGGCAGTCGTTGGACAAGCTAGCTTTGAGTCAGGGCGGGTACGAGAGGAAACTGCCTGTTCTTCGGCAGCCTCCTGGGCCTGTGCACTTGGCCCTGGACGTCTTTTTTTTTTTTTTTTTTCCTCCTTTTTTTTAAAAAAAAAAATTTGTTAGATATTTTCTTTATTTACATTTCAAATTTAATCCCCTTTCCTCATTTCCCCTCTGAAACCCCCTATCCCATCCCCCCTCCCCCTGCTCAGTAACCCATACATTCCTACTTCCCTGTCCTGGCATTCCCCTACACTGAGGCATCGAGCCTTCACAAGACCAAGGGCCTCTCCTCTCATTGGTGTCCCACAAGGCCATCCTCTGCTATATATGTGGCTGAAGCCTTGAGTCCCTCCTTGTATAGTCTTTGGCTGGTGGTTTAGTCTCTGGGAAATCTGGAGGTACTGGTTGGTTCATATTGTTGTTCTTCCTGTGGGGCTGCAAACACCTTCAGCTCCTTGGGTCCTTTCTCTAGCTCCTCCATTGGGGACCCTGTGCTCATCCCTGGACATCTTCTAAGGCTGGAAATGATGAGTGCCATCTGCAGCATCTCTTTGACTCCGTCTTCCATGGGTTTTCCAGCTAGTACATTTCACAGGCAGTGTTCCACCCCTACAAGCTCATATATAACAAAAGGCAGCTTATGCTGTTAAAGTAAAAAGCTAACTGAGGGCAAACAAAAATTACCTTTAAATGTGTACCTTTGACTTCGAAGCATTTAAAAACGGGTGCACACAGTCGAGTTCTCATTGTTCTCCTGTGGTTGCGGCCATATATTTTTTTAACCTTAGGGATAGTATTATTGAGGGCACATCAGAAGCTAAATAGACAGATGCTGTGCCTCTGAGCCACATACCCAACCTCTGAAAGCACTTCTTTATGGGGACCCATTTGGTACTTCAAAAACTGCAACTGGCCAGATAAACATCATGTTGAAGATGGTACCGAGGAGGGTTCCACAGCAGGACTGAAATCCTCAAAGATTGGAGGTGGCTGCAGAGGTATTTGGTTGAGAAAATGAATTCCAAGGTAACTGGGTACCTGTTCCTTAGCCAAGCTGAGAAGGCAAAGAAATCGGAACTAATACTCAAGGAGAATTGGCGGCTCCACACTCCTACCCTCTAATGCTTGCCCCGTTTACACATCACAGTGTGTCTTTCCTGGCCACAAGAAAGAAAAGCTCTTTCTCCCCCAAAAGAATTAATTCTAGGGGCCTGTGTCCTTTCCATACTATCCCACAGTCCTGTGAACTCCCATAAAATGGTCTCACATGCTGAATGAACTAATTGGAGTTGCCTAGTTCTCGGCCATATTTTTTTGAAAGCTATAATGAGTGTCACTGTTTTAAGGAAATGACTGACATGCTGAAGGAACAAGAAGAGGCTTTGAACATCAGCCAACAAGGAATCCTATTCAGAGAACGTGGGGCACAAAAGGTCAACCTCCTCCGAGTCTTGCAGACATGTTCTACTTCCTACGTATACCCCCAAGCCCCCACCCGCCACAGCCATGAGCTCATTCCTGTGCAAACCCACACTCAAAGCGCAACCCTTTCACTAGCACACGGCCTCATAAGGTAGAATGCCAGGGATACCAAGGACTGGGACCCAGCTCCTATCTTGAGTTTGCTACTAGCAGCCAGGTATCCTTGGGCAAGCCGACCCATCCTTCTGAGGCCTTAGTCTCCTCATCTGTCAACAGAAGAATCAACACCAGCAGGACCCTGGTGACACTGTCATTCCCCCAAGGTGAGTTGGTTAGATTTATTCCAATGGAAGCTTGCTTGCCAGAGCACCCATGAGCTACAGAACACTTATCTATGTTGGAGAAGAAGGGGAGACTAATACTAAAGTGTAGACCCCGTATCTATAGATAAAAGTTAAAAATTAATACTATAGATAAAAGTTAAAAATTAGTAGGAGTAAACAGCACAAAAACTAGCAACAGAGAATAATAAATGAAGGCATTGCAATATTTTACATATTTATATTTTATATACTAATATGAGGGGCGTTGATACTTGAGAAGTCATTAAACTATCTACAGAACATCTGCTAGGCGCCCAACACTGAACTGGGTGCTTGAAAAGAGCAAGATGTTCTAAGGCGTCATGGAGTGCTAGGAGCCCAAAGCAGGCAAGCTTAACTGTGCCTGGGTGAAAGGTCAAGGGAGATGGCCTGACCTGATGAGCCTTCAGAGCAAAGCAGGGCGTGACCAGATAGAACAGAGTAACAGCTGAACAGCCAAGTTGGGGTACTTGAAATGTGGGGTTTGGAGTAGAGGGGAGCGGGCAGTAGAGGAGCCAGAGGTGGTGATGAGCAGAGGCAGCCAGGTCTGGAAGGCTGGGATTTTGCTACCTCATATAGCTTGGGGACACCTGGAGGGATATATTAAGCAAAGGCTGATGGAATGGGTCATGTTTATACTGTAGCAAGAATATTTTCACAGCAAATATCCAGGACTTGGGTCAATGCTAGAAGTGGAAGACAGAAGAGGCTAGAGTGCTTTCTGGTAGTGGGAACCACAGGCAGTGTTTAGAGAGTCAAGGGAACGCTTTCAGAGACCAAACCCTGACTTTACAAATCCAGAACTAGTAAGAGTTTTTACATGTTTAAATGTCAGAAACAAACCAAGTGAAAAATAAGAGTCACAGCACCTGAGACTCACACGCAATCTAAATTCCCATATTCAAGGGCAGGCTCCCGAGAGCCCAGCCAGGTCTGCCTGATGACCACCGCCTATGGCAACTTTGCAGTTACTTGCAGAGCTGTGTAATTACCCAAGACAAAGTGGCTCATAGAGCCATCTCACCTACTGGCTGACCCTGTGTAGAAAATTCCCAGACCTATAGCCTGCACATGGAAGAAGACAGGAAAGATCACAGCTCCCTTGGGGTCAAGAGTGCTGGTTCATTCTTAGAGGGGCCGGTCTTATTGTAAAGACCCAGAGACTGAGATGAACACAGGTATGAAAAGTCACAAGACTAGACCAATGACGGCACAATTCAGAGATTGGCAAAGCGATTCTTCAGACCTGAAAAAGTCCAGGGTTGACGGGGCAACAGGGGAGGGGGAGAGAACAGAGAGGAAAGAAACGAATTTCTTGCCTTTTGTTTCCTGTTTTTCCCCTTTTTATTTTGTATTGAGATAGCCTCATATATCTCAGCTGACCTCACGCTCATACAGCTGAAAATGATCTTCAATCTCTGACCCTCTCCCTTCCTAGTGCTGGAGTGCAGGCGTGCAATACTATACCTGTTTAGGTTTTGTTTGTTTGTTTGCTTGTTTGTTTGTAATCTTTTATTCAGAAAAATTATGAGACATTGTTGGGGATTTGATTTGTGCTTACATGGGAATTCACACGTCTGTCTTGGGTCCCTGCCAACAGTGGGTTTTTTGACTGGTCAATAAAGAGCCAGCAGCCAATGGCTGGGCAGGAGGACAGAGGCAGGACTTTTTTAGGATTCCTCTCCAAGAGACCCAGGAGCGGGAAAAGAAGGGAGGCCTCCATGAGAGAGGCATAGGATGGACCATATCGTGAAGAAGCAGGAGGCACACAGGGAAAGTGGCCCGATGGGAGGGCTGCCCAACAGGTAAAAGGACAGCAAAGATAAAATACAGATTTTAAAAATGTTAACTCAGGAATAGCGGAGGGGAATGTGCGCTAGCCGCAGGGAGGTTTGGAAGTACCCATCCTTTGAGCTAAGGCATATTAAATAGAAAGGTTGCATGTCACGTCTTTCAGTCATGAGTCCAGAGCTCTTGCGTGGGTGCAGAGTCGCACATGCACCCACAGGGAACCTAGAACAGACCTTAACTCTTTACTGCTACAAGGCACCACAATGAGCAAGAGTTGGGCTTGAGTAGGGTGGGTGGTGGCACGTGCCTTTAATGTCAGCACTTGGGAGCAGATCTCTGAGTTCGAGGCCAGCCTGGTCTACAGTGAGTTCCAGGACA
The DNA here is from genome assembly GCF_000001635.26 of Mus musculus. Classification (NCBI taxonomy): domain Eukaryota; kingdom Metazoa; phylum Chordata; class Mammalia; order Rodentia; family Muridae; genus Mus; species Mus musculus. The sequence continues at coordinate 47,998,975 of NC_000080.6, read as the reverse complement.
GCCAGGGCTACACAGAGAAAGCCTGTCTGGAAAAAACAAACAAACAAACAAACAAACAAATCACAAAGCAAACCAAAACAGAGAGTTGGTCTAGGTCTTGGGCACATACCTGGAGGACAATGTTCGTTTCTCCTAGTCCCCCTCCTTCTTCCTCCTGTTGAACTCAGTTCCTCACAGAAACTAGAGTTATGTCTCTGAAACAGAAGCCAACACTGTGTGTTCCACATCTCACCCTTCTCCAGGCAAACACCCAAAGCCCCTGCCTAGTCTAGGTCCCAGCTACCTCTTCTTAAAGTTCTCTCTTCCGCCCCACACTCTTCAAGACAATTAACTTGTTTCTTGTGCGCAGACATGCTTGGTGTCTCTGAGTGTTTGTTCTTGTTGGTCCCCTGTCTGGAATGTGAACCCCATCTTCTTCCCCTTGCATCCTCACTGCACCTCAGCTTCAGGGTGGCTGGGTGTGGAGCTGGCCTGTGGGAGTTCCTGGACTGATCTTGGAGGCATGGTGGGCAGTCATGGTAGGGAGGTGAGGAGGTTGGCTATCCAGATACCAGAAGTGGTAGAAATCTATTTGTCAGACATACAGTGAGCATAGATTGACCCAACAGAGGCAGACCCAGAGCTGGGGTAGAACTCAAGACCTGAATGCTCTTAGGTTCAGAGAAATGAGTGATTTCACAGTCTTGGGCTGTTAGGTTTGGATGTGCATAAGCATCACCCAGAGAAACATGCACGTTCTCCTTTAACTTTCATTGGCACCATGCCCTAGACACCCATTGTAAATGGGCAGTATGCTAAGGGGAAAATGCATTCAATCTGCCCACCCTACTGAACATTGTACTCAGAGGCACAGGGCGCTGCCATGTCCTGCTCTTTACACTGGCAACTGCAGAGCTGTTGGGCGGGGCACTGTGGTTCTCTATCCCCCTTCCCAACTCCCCATTTGCACAATGATGATAGTGCACACGCTAGAGCAGGAAAAGGTCGCCATCCAAATGTACCAAATAAACGCTGCTTTCACAACATCTTTGTGTTGTTAGTCTGAATCAACTGAATGGTTCTCCCAGTTAGAGTGGTTAAACTGAAAAGATCAACAGTGCCAAGTATGGGTGTTAATGCAGAGTAAATGGGACTCCTGAGAGCTGATAGGAAGCTAAAAAAAATGGTAAGAATCTATAACAATTGTTATGAGAACATCTGTTGGTTTCTTATAGGTACACTTAACCAGACTCAGAAATTCCACACAAAGTCTCTTTATATGACTGTAGCAATTTTATTCTCTCTCTCAGTGTGCATATGCACATGTGCCTGTGTGTGTGCATATGTGTACATGCCTCTGTTTGTGCCTGTGTGTGTGTGTGTGTGTGTGTGTGTGTGTGTGTGTGTATGTGTGTGGATATGCATACGGAGGCCAGAGGTTGATATCCCATGCCTTTATCAGCTACTCTGTATTTTTTTGACAGGGTCCTTCACCAAATCTGAAGGCTCCCAATTCAACCTGACTGGCAGCCAGTGAGCTCCAGGATCTGCCTGTCTCCACTTCATCCAATCCGAGGGTCATTGATGTGCCCTGCCACACTCAGCTCATCCATGGTGCTGGGATCCAAACCCAGATCCTCACAGCCAGGCAGCAATCATTTTATCAACTGAAGCATCTTGCCAGTCCCCAGCATTATTCTGCACAACCTAAATAGCCAGAATGAACAGGTTGTTAAAACCATGCAATGGACTGCTGCTCAGGCTTGGAGACTACTATGCCTGATCAAAACAGCGGCAAAGCCATCATCAGTTAAGATGCCTGTGTTGCTTTGAGACTGCTACCACAGACATGTCTGTGCTGGGCTCAGACCTTGAGAATGTGATCTAACGGAAGGACACTGCTTGCATGACAGTAACCTTCCCTCCAAGGCTGCTCAAGCCTGTTTAACTGTGTAAAATAGCTTACTAGACGTTTAGCATGTTGTAATTTAGAAAGCAAGGTATTATAAGCTAAATTACTTTTCAAACACTACTAGCAAATCACAGCCGAGGGTAGGAATGTATTACATTGTCTTCAGCAGCTGCCATTCTACTCTGGAGGCAGATTACCTGCTGTGAATCAGAGCTGCTGATCCTCTGGTACCGGGACAGATCCCATTGTGACCCCTGTGACACAGAAAAGCTCACTCTACAGCATCTAACAAGGTCAAGGAGAATCCAGTGCAACTCAGAGAGACTTCATAGATTACTTGGGATATAGTGGCTTTTAGGTGTTGTTTATGTCTTTTAAGATTCATCCTGTTGAAAGCACCCTGGTCGTGTAGTGCAGTTCTTGATCTGGGTCCTTTCATTCAATAAACCTGGGGTTGAGCCAATCAATAGCCTTAAATAATGCAGGGAGGAGTGATGTGCACTCTGCCCTTCTCAGGAGGATGAGTGATGGGACCAAGCATCCTTCCCATTAGTATGTCTCAGATAGCTCTAACCTAACAACATAAAGAAGGTTTTCATGCCTAAGGAAAGACTATCAGTCACATCCCAGCAGTACTACAAAGGCCAGAAAACAAAACTGTTCCCAGCATGAAGAAGAGGTGGGACTAAGAGGGTTGTTTTCCCTGCTGTGACAATGGTGGCTATTTGCTGCAGGTGTGACAGCCATCACCATGGGCAGGGCAGTGTCTGTGGGGACAAGTATAGTAGAGACAGGTGGAAGTATAGCACAAGTTTGGGCTATGTCATAAATGCTTGATGGTAGGTAGCTACTATATTGTATCTTTCCTTGCCAACCCAGCTTTGGAAGCAAACACACTGAGGAGTAGAGAAAACGACTCAGCAGCTGTGCACTGTCTTGAATGCTAGGTCTAAGAACAGAATTCTACATCTACATGAGTCTAAATCCATGATTTAACCCAGTCTCTAGAATCTTCTCAGGAGGTATCTGCCGTAAGCTATGTCTGTTGAGAAAGCTGCTTCCTTAAAATGAAGAATTCTACTTTTTGGTACAGGGAGGTAAGTGACTTTGTTTGCTTGTTTGAGCAACTGAAGGTCTGTCTTTATCAATAGCTGGATCCTGGATCAAGACACCAGGCAAGGGTGTGTGTAGGGAGAAAGAAGGAATGGAGACAGGCTTGAGGGATGGACTGTGTAACTCTCACTTCAAGTCCCTTGGCCGCTGTACCCTTCTCACCCCTGTTCATAGTGAGGTTTTACTTTTATAAGGATGCAGACCACACTAACATCTTGAGTCCTCAGGTTTGTTTTATAGCTATGGTAAATTCGTGTACACTTTTAAATGACTTCTCTCCCAGCTTCTGCCAAGAAAACTTACAAGCCTCTGAAGTCACCTGTATTTAATAAGATATTTTGTTTTTCATAAAGACATCTCATCTCTGAGTGATGAGCATCTTAGCCTGCCTCTAGTCAAAGATACAAATTTATCTGTACTCAGACAGTATTGCGGAAACCAAAAGCCAAAACTATGTAAAGGCAGCATAGAGATGGGCTATGTTGCCAAGGTGACCACTGGTGCAGAAACAGATAGGGAGCCACTACGTGTTATTAATAAAGTTGATGCCTTTGGTTGACTGGCCAACTATGGGCGCCTTGAAAGTCATTAAACTTCAGGCCAGGCTGAAGGTCTATTATGAGATCTTGCTGCTTGATAGTCTGGGTGGTGACATTCTTACATAGCACTTGATAGTATCGTGTCCAGCCACTGGGTAAATTTCCATCAACCAAGGTTCTGTGAGAGACTGAAACTGAGTTTAATATAACTCAACTATGACAAGAAGCAAATGAGAGAGCTGCAGAGAGCTAAAGCTTTCCTTACAGGTCATTGTATATAATTGATATTAAACAATTGCTTATAAGCCTTGGTGTCAGAGCAACAGGGAACATAGTAAATAAGAATAAATTGTGTGGAGGGTATAGAAGGCCCTTTTGAGAGAGAGAGAGAGAGAGAGAGAATTGCAGAGCCTTATTAAAAGACTCAAACATACCAGGTGCTATTTTGCTTATGCCTGTATTCTGAACACTGCAAGCTGGAAGCAGGAGAATCAGAAGTTCAGACCCTCCTTGGCTGCAAAGTGAATTGGAGGCCAGACTCGTATACATGGGACCCTTTCTAAAAATAAAATAAAACAATTTTAAAAAGACTTGCGTTTGCAGAAATGATAACATTCGTTGAATAGAAAACCTCAATACCACAAAAATGTTAATTTTTGTCTAGTTGAATCCAACATAACTCCAGAACAATACAAAAAGAAGATTTAGTATAAGAATCTGGGAATTCAGGAAGACAATGTTGGTTTCCATGGAAGCATGGCTGATATCATCACCATCATCATTACCATCATCATCATCGTGGCTAATATTAACTGACCACTGATGATGAAGAAATGGCTTCATTGGTATAGCTCTTGTCACTCAAGCACAAGGACTTGAGTTCAGCCCACATGAAAATCGTGCAGTTATAATCTCAGAGTTGGAGACTACAGGGCAGACCCCCACAGCTCACTAACCAGCAAGCCTATGAGAACCAGTGATCTGGAGGCCAGTTTAAAACAACAGGGTGACCAGCTTCTGAGGAATGACACTTACAGCACATGTAGCTCCTCCCACACACATACACACTGCAACGTACACATGCACACGAATTTACCACCCAAGGGGCACACTAACTCATATAGTCCTCTATAAAATTCTATGAATCCAGGAGAATTATTATGGCACCTTCCACAGAGAAGTTTCCAGCCAATGAGTGACAAGAACACGGGAACCCAGGTCATCTATTTCAGGATTCATGTTCTTACTCTGATGCCAGGCATGGGGTTCAGTTTGATTCGTAAACTCAGTTTTGGAAAATTATGATGCCAGGGTTGTCTTTGTATACTGAATTGGTGGTCTCCTGTGGTACTGTGAAAGGCAGCCTGTTTTCTGGTCGAGCTAGGTTCAAACCTTGGAGACCCAACAGATTAATCTGTAAGGGACAGACGGCCCATTTGCCATACTCCCAGACATAGGCTCCGGACACGAGGACCCAGCTCCATAATTCTGAGGCCATCAGTCAGGTAGGCTGACTGGACTCCACCTCCACAGTTACCTGACAATAGCAGGTATGCTCCGCCCCACAGTTACCTGGCAACACCGGTAGCCTAGCCCACTATAAAAGGGGCTGCTTGACCCCTCCTCTCTCTCTTGTCTCTTCTCTCTCTTAAGCTCTTGCTCTTACTCTCACCTTTCGCCCTTTTTCTTCCCTCTTTCCACATGGCCATGGCTGGCTTCTACTTACCTACTTGTCTCCCTCTCTCTGCCTTTCTACAGTAAACACCTTGAAACCATGGACCGTCTCTTCTCATCAGGATCCGCTGGGATGGAGCAATGGAGCAGGTTTCCCTCTAACGAGTTGCATGTCTAACCTTCTGCTGGGAGGCCTTCCTGAGCTCTAGCCATGGCCACCAGTCAACCCAAGCCAACTGCGGAGCTAGACAGCCTGAGCTAGCCAGACTCTTGCCCACCCAGAAACCACCTTCCCCGCTGCCCCTTCTCCCTTTGGCCCTGGGGCTGACTGAGCAGCCCCCGGGACCCCCACTTTTTTCTCAGCTCTTACATGACATCAAGTGGCATCTGGGATGTCTGAGACTGTGAACCTGTTGTCTTTGGCCTCCGTGAGGCCCAGAGACCCCAGAGCTGACTCTTCCGCAGTACTCAATGGTCTGTGGTGCCAGAGAGTCAGAGCCGAGACTGCGCCTTCCCCACCTCATGGAATGGGGTCCAGTGGCCTAACACGGCCCAATGCCTGTCTCTCAGGAGTTATGTGGGATCCTGCAGCAGTCTCCTGAGTCCACCCACCCAGAGGCCCGGACGAGGGTCATTTCTCCCACCCTTTTATTTCCCCACACCTGGCACCCTGCAGTCTCCCAATTCTCTAGACCATTTACTTCTTTTCAAGGACACCCATAGGCTGTTGCCACTTCAAGTGTCTCTGCAACACCATTGCTCTATGCACCTGAACAGTGGCCATCCACACAGACACTAGCGTCTGCCTGGCTCTGACATCATACATGTAGGGCCTTCGTGTCTCTGAACACTCTGCCACTTCATGTGAAGACACAATCTCACACTACAGGATTCCTGAGACATTCCCAAAGTCTGGGTAGTACAAGTCCTGCTCTTTCGCCTTCCATGAATGACAGTAAGTTGGTGTTTCCTGTTATAGCCTCTCTGATGACTGACTCCATGAACAACTTCACAGCATCAACATGTATATTTCCCAGTCTGCATGTTCATTACCTGTCAAAAGCTCTAAGAGTGTGCTTCTCAGATAATACCTTAACATTTCTTTCTCTCTTTCTTTCTCTCTCTCTCTCTCTCTCTTTCTTTCTTTCTTTCTTTCTTTCTTTCTTTCTTTCTTTCTTTCTTTCCTTCTCTCTCTCTCTCTCTCTCTCTCTCTCTCTCTCTCTCTCTCTCTTTCTTTCTGCGAAATGGAACTATCTCAATTTCACATGTATTCACTCAAAACTGAGTCACATTCACTCGTGCATGCATGTAAATATGCAATCTGCAAACTCCAGTGGAAGGGAAGGGAAGGGCTGTCCTGACTGCCACTCATCACCTTTGATGGTGTTCAAGATCGACTGTAAACTTCCCCTGGCATACTTTTCTCCTGTAGTCTATGTAAAATTAAGTAATGATCTGCATGTGGGAAACCACTGGGCAAGCTCCTCAACGGTTTGGTGACTCATACATTTAATGTAAGCAGAGGAGTGCCCACAACCTGATTTACCCGAGATGCCTCACCTACAAAATGCCCTTTGCCTAGCTGCCAGCTGAGCTAGGCAAATGGTCTATCTCTGGATTCTAGATTCTGGATTCAACCCGGTTATGGCACCCAGAGAGGAAGCTAATACTATCTCAAGAGTCTTTAAAAGATAATTCACATATGTAAGGAAATTAACCTCAGAGTGTTTATTAAGAAACAAATAAATGCTATCTATCACTTTTAGCCAGAACAGGCATTAGATGAAATCAAACTAAATTACACAAGATGCTAAAATCTCCAGTTAATGAGGATTATGCCTAAAAGCATCTTAGAGTCACCAAAATCATGTGTGTAGCATATGAAGATAGAAAATAAACAGAAGACAAAACAACAACGTCAAAACGTCTCAGCCAGACTGTCTTCCATTGCAGCCGGATCTAGGAGCATCACTCCACTGTGGCCCTCAACTCCGTGCCCCGCTGTGCTGGATGCATGGGCACAGACTCTGGTCTTATGGTAGCAGCAAGACTGCCAGGAGCTTCTTTCCAGCTACTGTCTCAGGAGCACAAGAGAAAGAGCGTTTTAGGCAGAGGCCTGGGTCCTACTGAGCCAAGTGAAGATGTTTGACTCAGCAATTGATACGGGGCTTAGTGTATACATTGGCATGGATAATAATAGTAATAATAATAAATTATACTTTTAATAGTTTACAATATTGGGAAATATTACCAAGTAAAAGGACAATGTAGCTGGAGAAGGTGCTGGCTCTCATGTGACATAATCCACTAATGCCCGCTGTGGGTACTCTTCTGCTCCAGTCATCTACCATCCCACTTCTGCAGATGCCTCCTCACTTTGTGAGTTTTAGGGATATCACTTACCTTAGCCCTGGAGGCTGTTTTGTCTCTTTCCTACATTCCCCAGTGATCACAGCCACATGCCTTAACCAAATGTGTGAATATGAAGCACTCCCTCAGCACCTCGTTCTATGAATTCTGCTGGGAGAAGAAAGAGAAGAAGAGAAGCCTGAGAACAGACTCCCACTCTCAAAGGGATTTATTACCTAGTTAGATAGAGGAAGAAATACCTTGATTATACAGATTCTATGCATACAGCAAGTACTTCTGGATGGACTAAAATAACAGCCCAAGTGAACAAGGTGAAATTTGCTTTGTGCTACAGTTAGGACCATGGGCCCTGGGAAAACACTGGAGGCTTTTAGCTAAAGGGGATAATTTGTTTAAAGTATCTACAGCAAAAAATTCACCAGCAGTATGGATGGTTGAGCCAGAACAAAGAAAGATGAGGAGGCCAAGTCCTAGCTCAGTGTCTTAATTAGGTTTTTGTTGCCATGACAAGCACGAGGACCAAGAGCAACTTGAGGGGGCAGGGAGGGGTTGTTTCAGTTTCACATCACAGACCATCGTCAAAGGAAGTCAGGGTAGGAACCCAAGGCAGGAACTGATGCGGAGCTCATGGATGGGTGCTGCTCACTGGCCTGCTCCCTATAGCTTGCTCAATCTGCTTTCTTTTACAACTCGGGGTCAACTGCCCAGAGGAGGCACAGTCTACAATGGGCTGGACCCTCCCACATCAACTGTTTAAATAAATGTCCCTACAGCCTTGCTGACAAGGCCAGTTTGATGGGGGCAAGTTCCTGTCTATCAAATGAATCTAGACTACGTCAAGTTCACTAAATAAATAATAACCAGGACACTGGGGTCCCTTGCAATAGCTCATGCATGGAGTTTCAGTCTTTAGATCCGAGACATCAGTGAAAAATGAGCATGAGGAGTGGGCATGTTAGAGGAGATGGAACAGGACGGACTTGGTAAAGGGAGGTTGTCAACCATGCTTCGGAAGATTCTAGGCTGAACTATAATGTCTAAAGTAAACAGGGAGCCAGGCATGACAGCACATGCCAATCATCCCAGCACTCAGGAGCCTGAGATGGGAGGATCACGAGTTTGAAGCCAGGCTGAGCTGTATATCAAGACAAATAAAAAGTGAAAAGGCTAGGGGAAGGATTGCTGATTGGGAGGTCAGAGCGATCGAGGGAGCGAGGGAGGGATGGAAAGCAGACGAAGAAATAATCTGGTTTATACAAGATGTGTTCTTGATAACCAGGGAGAGGTAGGAATCTTCAAACAACAGGTGGTCCAGTTCAACAGGACACAGATTAGGCCCATGGATCACTCTGGGCTCCACCACTGCCTGGACGAGATCTTGTATCATTAGCTACCTGACTGACTAAGTACACCTTAGTCTCAACAGGGGGTTTGCCCAGGCCTCCCCATAAATACCTATTTTTTTTATTTCAGTCATACTATATATGGTAAACATGACTTGTACACATCATAACTTGTTCATCATCTAAGGTTCCTTTATAATTTTTGATCTCTACACATTTTCTCTTGCCTTTCAACCCCAGTCTGGGTCAATAAACAAGACTACTCAGACACATTTCTACCAGACTTATCTTAGAGTCTGTTCCAAGTTTTCTGAGTATTTTATTCTTCAGCCCTCTATTGGTAATATCCTCACAATGCATACCCTAGCCATGGTTTCTGCCAAGAAGCAAGACAACGAATGCCCATTGTTCCCTTTATCATTAAGAGACCATCTAGCTGCAATCCTTTCTCACGTTAGAATTGGTTAGTGAGCGATAAGTTATTTGGATGAAACACGTCCCCCTGCTGCATAGCAGTGGGCTGCCATCCAAGCAAGGCCTGAGGGCACAGCTCTAGTTGGCAGATGGCAAGTAACTGGCTTTGTGTAAGTAACTCAAGCTGATGATTACATCCAGCCATTCCACCCGACACTGAAAATTCTTCCAGCACAGAGAGAAATCTCAACACAGTTGACAATTAGAAAGCATGCTAGATTGTATGCATGCTTGAAGTTAGACAGTCTGATCAGTATCTATGGATATGCATAAATGTATATATAGATAGTAAAGTGTGTTGTCCCCTGCACAAGTCAGTATTAAAACTTTTGCTGCTTCATTTGAGTGTTGCTTTTAAATAAATCTTAACTTCCTATATGTAGCCTGTATGCCAGAGTATAGTTCAAGGGAGATAATTGTCAATAGTCATAGCATATTTATCATTCCTGTGTATTAATCATACAGAAGACACTGAAATGACTGTTAATGTTTACCACCGTCCTGTGAGGTATGTGTTGTTATTCTTACATTACAGTGAGATAGTTAAGTAATATGCACAATGCCAAAACAATTAACAAATATGGCTGGGAATCTGAATTTGATGCTCTCTGGGAACAGACTGTCTCTATTGTGGCAGTCATCAGAAACTTAAGAGCATTTGTTAACTGAGTGAACAAATGAAGGACGTTCAAATTTACTCCATTAACCTCAGTGTCATGCTGGATTGACTCACAGCCGTGACAATGAGCTTCGGACATGGCATATATTCCCTACCTGCAGGCCTATGAAAAGTATATGAGTTGTCTTCAAAAGGGGTAACACCAGGAAAACAAATGCCACGAGGTTTTTACATAAACCGGGGGCATCCATGTACACAGGGCATCCGTGTACAAAGGGCATCCATGGACACAGGACCTCCAGCCTGCACTACAGTCACGTTTATGGACAAAGCTGACTATTACCTTTCTCAGACCTGAACCTAGTTCCAAGCAAGCCTCCATTAACAAGAACTGGCCAGAAGAAATAGAGCAACATGGATTTTAACCAGCAGCTTCAAACATCAAACTTATGGTTTTAGGGAGCTGAGACAAATTGGTAGAACCTGGGCTCTGAGCAAAGCTTGGCTCTCAGTCCTAGGGTTGAAGCTTGCTGCCCCCCCCCCCATCTGTAATACACAAGCTACATCCTGTTCTTCTCTCCATGGGATCTTATTGCTGGCCTGAAAGACCGACAAACACCTTCACCCCACATACCAAGTGCCATTGGTGTTTGGCTAGCAGCCACTGTTGACAGCTAGATGTGTGTCCCCGGTTTCTCCATGGCAAGATTGAGGGACTGCAGAGGATGGGGATTCTTTTATAGTACCCCCGAGTTTTATCTAGTTCATTTCTCCTTCTAACAAGTACAAAATTCCTTCTATTACAGATTATCTCTAGAGTTCACTGTCGAAGTTCATTTCAATTCTTGCGTTCTAGGATGAGACATTCATTCAAAACGAATGACTGCCACATCAGTCACAGGGCTCAGCCCCTGGCATGGGAACTGTATTTCTTTAATGGCTTTATTCCTTTGAATGTGTTTTGGAGGTCTCTATTATGCCTCAGTCCTTGAAGAAAACCAGTGAGAGTCGCAGACAGGGCCCTCTGCTGCTCGAAAACCTGAGAAGCAAATCTGCAGAATTTTCAAACTGTGCAGTCTGTCCTGGGTGACTGTGACTGGGCGCCAAGTCCTAAACACAACACAAAACAGTGGTTATTCTCCTGGGACATCTGGGTGCCAGATGAGTTTCTTTCCTGCTCTCCAAAATGGTCAGAGATTTGCAGTAATTGAATGAAAGAATGTTTAATAACTGAAAATATTGCTCATCCAGAGAGAGAGAGAGATTAGGCTTTAATTAAATGGTGTCATTTAATACGTCGTCCAGCAGATACTGTAATTGGGTTCTTTAGCACAGCACACACTAATATCTAAGCTTTACTGAGGTGATAATGACACTAATTTAGCCCAGTGGATACATAACCAGCTTGGCTGCCTCTGACACCCCAGCATATTGTACGAAGAGCAAGCTTTGATCCTGGTGTCTGCGCCACTCTTAATCAGTCATTTCTTTCTAAAATAAAATCACTAGTCAGCCAGAGCAAACAAACCCTTTTTATACTAAACAGGTATGATGCTGGGGATGTGTCGGGGCAAGAGGTTGTTCGTTTCCACAGATACAAAGAAAGAGGGGCTATCTTCAAAGCAGTTGTGAAATTACATTTCATTTGAACAGGAAGAATGGCATTTATTATCTTTAAAACCTGATATAAATGCAAAGCAGCCCTCAGCAGTTCGTTCAAAGAGGGCAGACAATTCCCTGGCACAATGGCAGCTGTGGGTTTTAAGTCCTATCTTCACTTGATCATTTGCAAGGACGTTTTCATTTCCAGTCTTGGCTCCCGTTTCCTCATTGCTTAATCCTGAAATGGGATACAGTTACGGTCCTACTCTCTAGCCATTCTGTTTGATAATTCTGAACAAAGCAGAAATGAGTGGGGGGCCAGGCAGTGACGAATTTAACTGAACCTAAAAGAAGATGAGAAAAGAACTGATCTCTTAGGGTCTAGTGCCACAGATGTATTACAAAGTAACCAGAGATTAAATTCCTTTGCTAAATTCTTTGTTTTCAAAACTAAGTGGTGCTTCCACAGAGAGATGGAAAACTTTCATTTCCCTGATTGCAAATGACCGTGGACATGTTTATTTTGGAAAAGACTGGAAACATTGATTACACAGTGGCTGGGTGGGTCACAGGACCATGAAAAAGAATAGCAGCATGGCTCTGTCACTGGGTGGGGAAGCAGAATTTGAAACCACTCTGATCCCTGGGGTGTAACTCCGCCTTTGAAGACCTTGCAATCCTGTGTCAGGGATAGCTAACAGTAATTCAGAGCTCCTCCCCGCCCCTTAGAACTCTGGCAGGGGGCTCCAGGGCTCCTCTCCAAATGCTGAGAACTGTAACTGGTCCTCTTTGTAAACTGCATGCTGAAAACTCTAAAATCAGAGCACAGCCAGCCTGTTGATGTTCACCAGAACCACACCTGGGCACCCCCTTCAACAGCTTTGTATTGAAAATCCCGGTGGTGGGAGCATATATGAATTGAACATGTATGACTTTTCCCTAGTCATTAGTCCTTAACCATTATAGGACACCATCTGCTTATAGAATATTTATTTCATATCAGGCATTATAAATCATCTGGAGATGATTGAAGTATTTTAAGAGATACACGTAATTTATATGTAGCTATGACACCATTTTATACAAGGCACGAGGAGCATCCTTATGTTTTAGTATCCATGAGAAGTGGGAGTCGGAGACTCTCCCTCTCTCTCTCTCTCTCTCTCTCTCTCTCTCTCTCTCTCTCTCTCTCTCTCTCTCTCTCTCTCTCTCGTGCGCTCTCGCCCTCCCTCCCTCCCTCCCTCCCTCCCTCTCACTGCTTGGGACAGCAAAGGACAACTATGCCCTGCAAACTCAGGAAATATGGCAGCTGTGACAGTTTGTATATGCTTAGCCCAGGGAGTGGCACTATTAGGAGGTGTGGCTTTGTTGGAGTAGGTGTGTCACTGTGGACGTGGGCTTTAATGCCCTCCTCCTAGCTGCCTGGAAGTCAATATCTGCTAGCAGTCTTCTGATGAAGATGTAGAACTCAGCTCTTCCTGCACCATGCCTACCTGGACTCTGCCATGTTCCCACCATGATGATAATGAACTGAACCTCTGAACCTGTGAGCCAGCCTCAATCAAATGTTTTCCTTTATAAGAGTTGCTTTGGTCATGGTGTCTGTTCACAGCAGTAAAACCCTAAGCCAGCCAAGCCAGGAAAGGAATCTTGAGCTAGGTAAAGGGTGATGGGGAAACAGCTTGGATCCTCACAATTAGAGGACAAACCTCCTGCTCCGCCTCCACACTCCCCGCCACACACACGTAGTACAGCTCTCGGGGGATCCTGTGCTCATTCTCAGCCCAAAGAGTTGGTTATATCCTGCTTCTTCCTCCCAGAGCCAAGACTCCCTGGACTGAGTGACAACCACAAACACTACTGTGCTTTGGACAATTAGAGTCTGTCCTTTACTCCCCAGACAATTTCCTCCTCATACCACAGCCATCAGCTGTACCCAGAGCACTATTCTGGGCCTGGTCCTCACTGACTTTCCAACTGCCAAACCCAGTGACCTTCTCCTAGCCATTACCCTTCTTGACCTTTGCAGGGTAATTACAGTGGTTGGTCAAATACCACATTCTGGAATGTTCTCCAGCTACGGCCTGCTCATACTCTTCTCTGGTACAGGAGCAAGTGGAGAACCCAGATGTGCTCAAGCCATCTTGGTTCCAAGCCATCTCCTTCCAGCTCCTACCTGATAAAAAGCAAGAGCACTGGAACACAGAAGCCTCCCGGGACCTTTAGCTACCTCCTTTTCTTACCTTCTTTCCAGAAACTTCCTCACTGTTCTCTCCTCCTCCAACACACAAACACTCATTCAAATGTATGTGTTCACCCATTTTCCCAAGTATCTGTCGTTACCCATTTGTGTCCCTGGTCTCTCTCTCTCTCTCCCTCTCTCTCTCTCTCTCTCTCTCTCCCTCCCTCCCTCCCTCCCTCCCCCCCTCTCTCCTTAATATGACCAGTTGTAGTTCTCAAAGACCACATCTGTTAGCTTCCCAGCCCATCAGCTGTCTCCTTTCAACCACATTACCTTAGGACAGTATGTGGCAGCAATAGCTATGCCAGCTTGCAGCAATGAATTCTACTGTTCTTGATATTCATCTGGCTGTAGTTCATGTTCCCACTGAACTCTGCACATGTCTCAAGTGCCATTACTTTAAACCTTTAACCTTTTGCATCTTAGTTATCTAGATGAAGTGTCCTGGGAGTTCTGTTAACCAAGAGCAAACTTTCCTAGATAACATGTTCCAGGTGTCTGCTGTGGGAGGCCAGGTAAAGTCAAGAGTAGGCTTCCCTCAAAACTCCTGTGCTCTCCCCCTCTGTAGGCTTCAGGTAAAGGACTTTTGAATTCTGTTCCTTGGCCTCTGTAATGAAGCAACAGCCACCAAGCAAGCAAAGACTGGCATGGCATTTCACCCACAGACCAAATCCCGGCCTCTGTCGGGGAGTGCAGACGCACAATGCACACGACATAAAGAAGCCTGTTAGATGTGATGAAAGGACTGCTTCATAGGGTCACACTTCCTCAGATTCTCTACATTTTCCTGCTTTGTCTCTCGGACACCCACCAGGAAAGAACAGCAACACACAAGCCTGCAGGCTGAACAGAGATGGCATTGCATTCCCAGTGAGAAGTCCTGCAAATGCTCTGAGTCTTGCATTCAACACAGTGTAGCAAATTAAAAATAAAACTCAGGTTGTTTGGCTAGTAGTTTTCCAAGGCCTGAGTTGAGTTGATGAGTGGAAAATGTCCCCTGGGTTTGCTGCTGGCCACAGATACCAGCTGGTTATTATGTGGTACAAGGAAACACTTGTACTCATTCTGAGAAAGGGATTCATTAAATAATTTGCATGAGATGTAGATTAAAGGACCAGTTTTGTTACTGTTGATGTTGTTGTTGTATTTGCAAAACAGTCCAATCCCCTAGAAATATGGGATTATTTTATTAACACAATGTATATGAATGTGTGTGTTTGTATGTATATGTGAGTGATTGATATGTGTGTTGGTGTGTATGTAATTGTGTTTGTGTGTATGTATGAATGTGTATGTTTGTGTATATGTATGAATGTATGTGTTTCTGTGTTTCTGTGTAGGTATGAATGTGTGTTTCTGTGTATATGTGTGTATTGATGTGTGTGTTGGTGTGTATGTAATTTTATTTGCATTTGTGTGTGAATGTGTGAGTATGAGTATTTGTGTGAGTATGTGTGAGCATGTGAGTGTGTGTGGTGTGTGTGTGAGCACATGCACACATGTTAATGCTGAGTCACAGCATTTGAGAACTGGTTGTCACCTTTGACCACATGGGCTCTGGGGAGGAAGCTCAGGTCATCAGGTTTGATCCACTGCCAAGCTGAGCCATTTTGCTGGAAGTGATTTTAAGTCAACATTGGACTGGGATTCTCTGTAATGGTAATAATTTTGAAACAGCTCCATTGATAGAGTCTTTTCATAAGTATTTGAGAAGATCTAACCTGTGGTGCCCACTCATGACATTATCTCCTTGAGAGCACATTTAAACTTCATTCTCTGAAAAGCTGTGTGGGAGAGTTTGGGTCATAATTATATGTTCGGATTTTGCTTGAGAGAACCTATTAGATAAGAAGATGAGTCAGAGTTATTGCTGAAGTGGTAGGGAAGAAACCCTTAGGTACCATCTGGAACATGGCCAGTTTGTGGGTATTGTTCACGTTATTTTCTTAGAAAAGCTGGGAATAGAATTCAGAGTGATTGACTTCCATGCCAGTGTGTTCTGCCTCATCACTGTGCCTCAGCCCTGAGCTGAGTCACGGGGAAAGCAATTTAGGGACTTCCAGTCAATTCAGTAGGTATTTGCTGGGTGAATTATGGTGCTATAGAGTGTTAGAGGAACAAATTAATCCCTGATGCCTCAAAACTGCTCCCTCTAACTTTATATTGCAGGTCTTAACATCAGTTGTGAAGGAGAAAAGGTTACTGGAAACCTGCATGTATTTTAAGTACAGGGCTTACTTAGCTCAGGCCACCAGTCCTTATAGATCCTGAACCTTTCCAGCCTTGCAGTTTGCCCTCCACCTACTGAGAGATGAACCCCCTCTGCCATATTTCCTTTGCGTGTGCCAACACAGACCCAGACAACTATGGACCTCTAAAGCTGTGAGACAAAATAAACCTTTTCCCTTTATAAGTTTATTTTTCTCTGGTAGTTTTGTCACAGCGATGGGAAGCTAACACAAACAATAACTGTTGCTATCATCTTTATATTGATTCAGAGAAATGACAAATTCAAAAAGGAGAGAAGTGGAGGCCAGACCATGGAAGAGGCTTTTTAAAAGCTTCATTACAGAATTTGGACTTCAGGGATTCTTGGGGTGTCACTCAATTTGGTAAAATGTTAAGATGTATGAGCACCTGGGTTCAATTCCCAACATTGCATAATCAACTTGGTAGTGTACAGAATTCAGGAGGTAGAAATAGGAGACTCAGAATTTTAATCCTCAACTATATATCAAGTTTTAAGCTAGCCTAGGCTATATGAAGACCTGTCCAAAACAAACAAACAAACAAACAAACAAAAAACCATTCACATCTTGTTCAAAGGAAATGAAGAGCAACTACAGTTCCTTAGTTAAGAAAGAGTATAACCCAATCTGAATCCAGTGATGATCTCTCTGGATCCTGTGTGAGAATGGATGGAATGAGAGGGATGGTGGGCAAGACCAGAAAGAGCAAGACCTCCGGTGGGTGGTCACAACAGTGATGGTAACACCTGGACCAATCAATGCAGGATCCAGGAAGGGTTAGGGGACTCCAGAAATGTCTGCAGCATTCATCAGCTGGTCTCAACTCTATTGAGCTGTGAAGTTTGGCCAGGAATTGTGACCAGGGCAGGCTGGGACACCACCGGTGGCTGATGGTAGTGCGCATGCGCAGTGCAGTGGCAGCCATGCTGGATGTGCTAGAGCTGGACAAGACCGGGCAGAAGAAAGCGATGAGCTCAACCTGAACTTTTTGATGGACAAACAAAAATACTACTCATGTGAGAATTAACCAAGAGAGTATGTTAGTTGTGGCACCCCAGGGATATGCAATAAATTTTCCTTTCCTGTGTGCCAAACTATTTTATTTTCTAGGATCCCTACTTTCTCATATATGTGGGGCCAGATTCTACTGCTACTGCAACACTCATCTCAAAGGTGATCATGAGACTAGATTTAGTGCAACAAATTTCCAGTATAGTGTATTGCATTTGGTCAATAAAACCTGGTTGCAAAAGATACAGGGCCGAGGTTCTGTGTTTCCCAGCTAGACCACAAGGCCCTGGGTTTGACCTTCAGCCACACACACATGCACACACACACACACACTTTTCCCCCAATCATTCTCACTGGTATCATTCTCTGAGATCAAGAAAGTATGAAAGGCTAGATCCCTGCATAACAAGAAAACAATACTCATACATATTTTTCTAAAGATACCCATTTGGCAAATGTCTCAGCATGCCTGTTGTTAGTGAGATTGCATGTTTTCATTCCATGGTCTGTGTTCAGTTCACATTACAGAGTGCTCTGTGCTTCCCATAGCTTTATTGGCTCTGCAAATTTGCTTGCAAACACTAAAAAGACACCTTGCTTTGATCAGAGCATAACAGAAACCATTAGTAAAATGCTGAACTGCCCATTGTCTAAAGGACCTTTTGAAAAATGGAAGGTAATGAAGTAGAGGACAGCAAAATACTGACCGAGCTCAGTCACAGTACTCAGGGTGCCACCCTGTCTGATCAGGACTTAAAAGAAACAACAAAACGTATAAAATTGTATGTTTAGAGACATGGGGGACTCAGCGGTGAAGGGAGGTTTGAAAACACTTGTGTCTTGGGATGAAAGAACTCTTGTCATTAATATCCAGTTTGGCTTTGCATCTCCCAGGATCTATCATGTTATTAAAACTAATCTGGCCACTGATGATAGCCCAAATCCATTTGTTTATGTTATACCGCACTAAGCAGTAAGTGTTAGTGAAAAAAAGCTAAAAGTGAAAACAGAAACACTGACCATAAAAGCAGCGCTGCAGCATCGTGTACACAGTCCTCCATGTAAACCCAAGAGGCAGACTGGTTGGTTTTCCATGCAGAATATCGGAGAGGTTGAGAGGAAAGCAACTCCTGGCGTGTCCCAAGTCCTCCCTGGGTAAGAAAGGCATAAATCTGGGACCGGTTGACACACCCTGCATTCGCTTTCAACAAAACAGCTGTGATATCAAAACTTCAGACATGAAGGTCATAGGCATTCTAAACATCACCAGCAGATGAAGTGTGGTCTAGACGCTGAACTCTGAGTTCAGTTTTGCCCCTCTGGTTTCAAAGTCTCTTCTTTCCTGAGCAAGTTGTACAAAGCTAGCACCTCACCTGGGGTTCTGCTCTTAATAATAAAGCAGAACTTTTAACATTGACTTGGCTGAAACAATCAGACCACCCTGCCTGCTCCAAATCCTCCTGTTCTTGATGGGTTCCTCATGAAAATCCTTTCTGGGGTCCCAGCATGCCTTGTGGCTGAGCCCTCATGATGCAGCATTCTGTAAGACATTTTATGAAGGTCCAGAGTTTTCTTCTAAGGCAACTCTAGAAGGAATAGTATTGAAAGCTCTAACCAGATCTTTCTTAGCTACTGTTTTTCTATGACCATAAGGAATAAGATTCATCCAGCCATTGTTGATACGATGTCAATGGACTAACCTTGAAACTCTACACCCCTGTCTAGGGTTTTGGAAAACTAGTTTCAGGAATCTGAAAGGCTGGGTATCCTCTGATTCTCTTTCGAATGTTTATCAGCTCCCAAACTCATACTGAAGTAACACTGTCCTTGAAACAATATCAAGGGGTTGAGGCCTTTAAGAGGCCAGAAGATTTCGTTTTTGGCAGGTCCTAAGGGTGAGTTTGCTTCCCTGGGATAATTTTTTTTCTTCTTTCACCTCTTTCTTCTCTACTTTTGTCCTTTGTGGTGGTTTGAATACGATTGACCCCCAGAGACTCATGTGTTTGAATGCTTGGCCCATAGGGAGTGGCACTATTAGGAGGTGTGACCTTATTGGAGAAAGTGTGTAACTGGGGGTTTGGGGTGTCAGAAGCTCAAGTCAGTTCTCTCTCTGCTGCCAGTGGATCATGATGTACAGTTCTCAGTTCCTTCTCCAGCCCCATGTCTGCCTGCATGTTGCTATGCTTCTCACCATGATGAGAAGAAACTAAACCCCATAAACTGTAAGCCAGCCCCAATTAAATGATTTCCTTTATAAGAGTTGCTGTGGTTATGGTGTCTCTTCAGAGCAATAGAAAACTGACTAAGACAACCTTCAAATATGCAAGAAGGCCTCATCAGGTGATGACACTTCACTGGGGTTCCCAGCATTCAGAACTGTAAGGATAAACTGTCATCCTGGTAAATTACCCAGCCTCGGACACTTACAAGAAAATACAGAAGAAACAGACACCAAGCATCAGCAACCATTTGTTCATAGATTAGAATGTGACAAAAGTGGTTGAAGGGGCTGCTGGGGTTAAGGGAGACCCTGTAATTATGTTCATCTTGACTGTGGGTTCTGTACACAGAAACCAGAGGATCAGTGGATCTTCAGCCCCACCCAGGCTACAGCTCCCGGTATCAGGAGCTTCACCAAGGCTTTCAGAGTTGAGTATTCTGTGGACAGAGAAACCTGGGAGGCAGGTAGGCAACCCTGCCCTGCAGATGGTCACTCTAGGGGGCCCTGGTATGGTCCATTCTATTGACAATTTCGATTTGAATACAGTGACAGAATGTCAATATGTAGAAGAGGATGGCCTTGTCAGGCATCAATGGGAGAAGAGGCCCTTGGTCCCATGAATGCTCGATGCCCCAGTGTAGGGGAATGAGAGGGTGGGGAGAAGGGAGTCGGTGAGTGGGGGCACACCCTCATAGAAGCAGGAGGAGTGGGGATGGGATGGGGGTTTCTGGGGGCGAAATCAGGAAAGGGGATAACATTTGAAATATAAATAAATAAAAATCCAATTAAAAATAAAAGAATTTGTGGGGGACAATATCCTTCGGTTTCCATCTGTGCCTAGAGCTGACCCTGTGCCACAGCTCTCCAGACCCAAATCTTGCTTGTAGAGAGTTGGTCTCCCAAAAGTTCTGACACACAGTCTTATAGGAGGGACAAGTCACATTCAGAGACAGCAAGACCAGTTAACACCACAGATAACCAGATTGCAAGAAGCAAGAGCAAGAACAGAAGCTGGAACCCAGTTCTCCCACCACAGCAAACCCTAGATACCCCAATACAACAGAAAAGCAAGACTCTGATTTAAAATCACATCTTATAATGATGACAGAGTGCTTTAAGAAAGACATAAATAACTCCCTTAAAGAAATATAGGAGAACACAGGAAAACAGCTAGAAGCACTTAAAGAGGAAACAAACAAACAAACAAACAAACAAATAAAATCCCTTAAAGAATTACAGGAAAACACAAACAAACAGATGAAGGAAATGAACAAAAACATCCTGGATCTAAAAATGGAAATAGAAACAATAAAGAAATCACAAAGGGAGACAACTCTGGAGTTAGAAAACCTAGGAAAGAGATCAGGAGTCAAGCATCATCAACAGAATACAAGAGATAGAAGAGAAAACCTCAGGTGCAGAAGATACCATAGAGAACATTGACACAACAGTCAAAGAAAATGCAAAATGCAAAAAGCTCCTAACCCAAAACATCCAGGAAATCCAGGGCACAATGAGAAGACCAAACCTAAGGATAATAGGTATAGAAGAAAGTGAAGATTCCCAACTTAAAAGGTCAGTAAATATCTTCAACAAAATTATAGAAGAAAACTTCCCTAACCTAAAGAAAGAGATGCCCATAAACATACAAGAAGCTTATGGAACTCCAAATAGATTGGATCAGAAAAGGAGTTCCCCCTGTCACATAATAGTCAAAACACCAAAATGCACAAAACAAAGAAAGAATATTAGAAGCAGTAAGGGAAAAAGGTCAAATAACATATAAAGGTAGACCTATCAGAATTATACCAGACTTCCCAACAGAGACTATGAAAGCTAGAAGATTCTGGGCAGATGTCATACAGACCCTAAGAGAGCACAAATGCCAGTCCAGGCTACTATGACCAGCAAAACTCTCAATTACTATAGATGAAGAAACCAAGATATTTCATGACAAAATCAAATGTACACAATATCTCTTCACAAATCCAGTCCTAAAAAGGATAATAGATGAAAAACGCCAACACAAGGAGGGAAACTACACCCTAGAAAAAAACAAGAAAGTAATCTTCTTTCAACAAACTCAAAAGAAGATAACTACACAAACATAATTCTACCTCTAATAACAAAAATAACAGGAAGCAGCAATCACTATTCCTTAATATCTCTTAACATCAATGGACTCAATTCCCCAATAAAAAGACATAGACTAACAGACTAGATAACAAATAACCCTACCAAAAAATGGGGAACAGAACTAAACAGAGAATTCTCAACTGAGGAAACTCGAATGGCCAAGAAGCACCTAAAGAAATATTCAGCATCCTTAGTCATCAGGGAAATGCAAATCAAAACAACCCCGAGATTCCACCTCACACCAGTCTGAATGGCTAAGATAAAAAATTCAGGTGACAGCAGATGCTGGCAAGGATGTGGAGAAAGAGGTACACTCCTCCATTGTTGGTGGGATTGCAAGCTTGTACAAACACTCTGGAAATCAGTCTGAAAATCAGTTCCTCAGAAAATTGGACATAGTGCTACCAGAGGACCCAGCTATACCACTCCTGGGCATATACCCAGAAGATGCTCTAACATGTAATAATGACGCATGCTCCGCTATGTTCATAGCAGCCTTATTATAATAGCCAGAAGCTAGAAACAACCTAAATGTCCCTCAGCAGAGAAATGGATACAGAAAATGTAGTACATTTACACAATGGAGTACTACTCAGCTATTAGAAACAATGACTTTATGAAATTCACAGGCAAATGGGTGGATCTAAAAATATCATACTGAGTGAGAACGCAGTTGTAAAAGAACACACATGGTATACACTCACTGACAAGTAGATATTAGGCAAAGAGCATGGAATACCCTCGATACAACTCATGAACCAAATGAAGCTCAAGAGGAAGGAAGACCAAAGAGTGGATGCTTCATTCCTATTTAGAAGGGGGAACAATATAATCAAAGAAAGCAGAGGGTAGGGGGGACTTGGAATGAAGAGAGGAGGGGGAAGGGAAAAAGAGGGACAGAATCAGGTATGGGAAGAGATGGAGGAGATGTACAGAGGGTCAGGAAATTGAACAGAGGTGTATAGCAATGAGAGGTGGGGAGCTGGGGGTAGCAACCAGAAAGTCTCAGATGCCAGGAAAGCAAGAGCTTCCCAGGATCCCATGGGGATGACATTAGCTGAAATACCATGCAAACGGGAGGAAGAACCTGTTGAGGTTAGGCATAACCCCCCAGTTGAGAGATGGGGCCACCTACCCATCTCCAAAATCTTAACCCAGAATTGCTCCTGTCTAAAGGAAATACAGGGACAAAGAGTGGAACAGAGACTGAAGGAAAGGCCATCCAGAGACTGCCTCACCTGGGGATTCTTCCCACATGCAGACACCAAACCCAGACACTATTGCTGATGCCGAAATGCTTGTTGGCAGGAGCCTGATGCGGCTGTCTCCTGAGAGGTTCTGCCAGATCCTGACCAATACAAATGGGGATGCTTGCAGCCAATCACCAGACTGAGCACAGGGACCCCAATGGAGGAGTTAAAGGACTGAAGGAGCTGAAGGGGCCATATCTGGCACCAATGGGAGGGGTGATAGTAGGATGTTGAGGCAGGAGTGGGTGGGTAGGTGGGGGAGCACCTTCATAGAATCAGGGTAAGGGTGAATGGGATAGGAGGTTTGCAGATGGGAAACCGGGAAAGGGGATAACATTTGAAATGTAAACAAATAATGTAGCCAATTTTTAAAAAATGAATTTGTGAAGTCTTATAACTTCATTGTGATATTTTGCACCCCCCCCACACACACACAACACACTGATCTCTGTGGGCCTCTTCTTCCATTAAAAGTAATTAAAACTTAAAATTAAATATAGCAACTGTGTTAATATAATTGTCGCTTCTGTCTCCAACCAGCAGAAAAGAGCGACGACACAGTGTTCTTCTCAAAGCAGTTTATTCAGGAACCTTTCAACATGCAAGCAGGAATCTCCTTTTAGCCCCCAACTGCAATCCCTTATATAACCCTCAACCATGCCCCATCAGCCCAGTCCGTGTAATCTCAGTTCATTGGCCTTCGTCAAATGGCCTGATCTTGCGTCATGGTGCACCTGCACAGCTCTCATGATGGATGTGGCTTATTTTCAGGTGTATGAGGAAGTCAGGTGCAAGTCATAAGACTTGGCTGTAGTCCCGGGTGCCATCTTGGGACTACCACCACACCCGCTCCCCACATATAATGATTAATATTTATATAGGTCTGGTGTCCATACCTATAATCCCAGCACATGCGAAGCTGAAGCAAAAGGATGTCCATGAATTTAAGGACACCTTAGATTACAGAGTGAAGATTTGTCTTAAAACAGTAAGACCACTTTCCTACACATAGAAAGATTAAATATGAAAATATTTTCTTTGACAAAAAGTTTGGGGATTTTTCTGTCAGTTTTAAAAGAAATTTATGGTGTTTTCTGAAACCCCTAAAATTCTCTTATTCGTTCGTGCTGACTCATAAATCGACCTTTTACCACTGAGAGAAGCCCTGGGATCATGACTAAGTGTGCGGATGTATTCTCCTACCACCCAATACACAAGACAGTTAGAGGGGGGAGGGTTCAGTGAGTACAGAAGTACAAGTGGATCTTCTTGAGACTTAGCAAAGACTGGTCTTTACTAAACAAAACTGACAGTGACCATCTGTTTCTATGCCACTGTCTCTCCTCTGAGGAAATTCAGATGCAAATATTTCAGTTGACTCACATCAGCCTTCTTTTGCCCCACCTTCCTAGCAACAACCAACCAATTTTCCAAGCTAAGACAATAAACCCATCTTGAATGAGGTAATACCTTCCCTTTCTCCATCATCAGTTAAGTGGCTGGTGTCATCCGTCTTATAAGAAGCCATTGCTAGAAGCCATTGCTGCTAAATATTCTCAACATCCTTTCCTTTAGCAGAGCTTAAAGGATATAAAATATTTAAGTGGCAAAGCATGACAGAACATTTATTACTCGAAACCGTTCAGCCCTCTCTCCTGGTGTGAGACAAGATGCTGAAGGCCAGTCTGTCTCCTGCTCCTGTGGAACAGGGGTGCAGATGCTAAATGCTGCCTCCCTGGGAAATGATTTTATTACTGACATTGGTCTTAAAAAACAATTACTAGATAGAAAGGCATCAACAGAGATGACGGCTGTGAAATTAAACTATGCCCTGACAGCACCAAGTCTCTGGCTCTGTCGTCTGATGATTGAGGTTGTGGTCTCTCCATATCAGCAGAAAACAACTAGCATGCTTGAATGAGGACCTTTTAAGTAAAACAAATT
Organism: Mus musculus; assembly: GCF_000001635.26. Classification (NCBI taxonomy): domain Eukaryota; kingdom Metazoa; phylum Chordata; class Mammalia; order Rodentia; family Muridae; genus Mus; species Mus musculus. The sequence continues at coordinate 47,974,297 of NC_000080.6, read as the reverse complement.
ATGAGCCATGAAATCCATCCACTCTCGCTTTTCAGTGGAGAAAGAAACCAAGATCTACCCAATATTAAACAAATGCATGCACACACACACACACACACACACACACACACACACACACTTTTAATGAAAGAGCTTCGAGTACAAGCTGACTAATTTGAGGAGAGTGACAATGGAAAATCACAACGACCCAGAGCAAAGTCTGCTCTGTATTGAGAAGATACTTAGAGTGTATATTCTGAAATGCATTCTTTCCTAGATTTTTCAAGAAGTCTAATTATCTCTAGGGTCTTATGCCCACTAGGAGCTTTTTCTTTGTAATTAAGGCATAGTAGAATAACTGTGTTATTCCGTCATCAGACCCTTTAATGTGTGAATTCATGAATATTACATTTGGCAAGCATAAATAATTTGCTTATAGAGACCTAGACAGTGGCCATCAGTCATGAGCAAAAATGGAAACCTACACAATTATGCATCATTTGCACATATGAGCCAAAGTGTTGGGAGCCGCCCTCACATTTGCCATTATAAGATGGCGCTGACAGCTGTGTTCTAAGTGGTAAACATAATCTGCACACGTGCAGGGGCAGTTTTCCCGCCATGTGTTCTGCCTTTCTCGTGATGACAACTGGGCCGATGGGCTGCAGCCAATCAGGGAGTAATACGTCCTAGGCGGAGGATAATTCTCCTTAAAAGGGACGGGGTTTTGCCATTCTTTCTCTTGCTTTCTTGTTCTTGTTCTTTTTCTTGCTATCTTGCTCTCTCTTGCTCTTGCTCTCTTGCTCTCTGGCTCCTGAAGATGTAAGCAATAAAGCTTTGCCACAGAAGATTCCGGTTTGTTGCGTCTTTCCTGGCCGGTCGAGAACGCGTGTAAGAGTTGGTGCCGAAACTCGGGAAGAGTTGGTGCTGAGACCCGGGACGAGAAGACCTGGGACGAGAAAACCCGGGACAAGAAATCCTGGGATGAGAAAACCCTGGATGGTTACCATCACCGGCGCAAGGAAGATCCCTCATTCCGGAACCAGAACTGCGGGTCACGGTCATGAAGTGTTCCGGTAAAACAGACTGTTGAGAAGGATTCAACTGCGTGAATTCAGAACTCTTCAGCTGGGGAACAGGGTACCCGTAAGTATAGCTTTACAAGGTAAGTCTGGTTTTGAACTTTCTAATGAAATTCAAGACAGTCTATCAGAAGTAAAGTGGGAAATAGCTTTACAAGGTAAGTCTGGTCTTGAACTTTCTAACGAAATTCAAGACAGTCTATCAGAAGTAAAGTGGGAAATAGCTTTACAAGGTATGTTTGGCCTTGAACTTTTTCTAGTGTTAGGAGCCTTTTTGTTCCTTTTCACATGTTATCAAGCGGTTAAGGCAGGGCTGAAAATTCTGGATGAAATTCAGGGCAATCTATCAGAAGTAAAGCGGGGAGAAAGAGTAGGAGCAAAGAGGAAATATGGTACACAAAATAAGTATACAGGCCTTTCCAAGGGTCTTGAACCCAAGGAAAAGTTAAGGTCAGGTAAGAATACCTGGGGAGAGATTGGAAGGAAGGAGAAGGAAAAAGAAAAGAAAAAAGATCAATCAGCGGAGGTTTCTAAGAGAAGGAGCCTATACTCATCACTAGATGAGCTCAAGGAGCCAGTTCTTAGTAGTTCTGAATCAGATGAAAAGGCTATTAGGGCCTGGAAGGCGCTCTCCCAAGCAGGTGAAGCCACTGGACAACTAACAAAGATCGTCCAGAGACCTCAGGAGTCCTTCTCAGATTTTGTGGCCAGAATGACAGAGGCAGCAGAGCGTATTTTTGCAGATTTGGAGCAAGCCGCACCTCTGGTAGAACAGCTCATTTATGAGCAAGCCACACAGGAGTGCCGAGCGGCCATAGCCCCAAGAAAGAACAAAGGTTTACAAGACTGGCTCAGGGTTTGTCGGGAGCTTGGCGGACCTCTCACCAATGCAGGCTTAGCGGCCGCCATCCTCCAATCCCAAAAATGCTCCATGGGCAGAAATTAATCAACTCATAGATCTTGTCCAGAAACAACTAGATGCATTATGGCAAATAGCTCAGCTGAGATGTGAACAAAAGTTTCCGGGATTGTCCGTTACTTCCATTCAGTATGAGAAATTTACTAGGGTAGCTAATTTGTCAAAAAGTCTTTCTCAGTATATGTTACAGAATTGGACGGCTGAATTTGAACAGACCCTTCGGGAATTGAGAATTGCCATTATTCAGGTCAACTCCATGCGCTTGGACCTGTCCCTGACCAAAGGATTACCCAATTGGATCTCCTCAGCATTTTCCTTCTTTAAAGAATGGGTATGGGTGGGATTATTTGGAGATACACTTTGCTGTGGATTAGTGTTGCTTCTCTGGTTGGTCTGTAAGCTTAAGGCCCAAACTAGGAGAGACAAGGTGGTTATTGCCCAGGTGCTTGCAGCACTAGAACATGGTGCTTCCCCTGATATATGATATATCTATGCTTAAGCAATAGGTCACTGGCCACTCAGCTCTTGCACCCCACGAGGCTAGTCTCATTGCACGGGATAGAGTGAGTGTGCTTCAGCAGCCCGAGAGAGTTGCACGGCTAAGCACTGCAGTAGAAGGGCTCTGCGGCATGTATGAGCCTATTCTAGGGAGACATGTCATCTTTCAAGAAGGTTGAGTGTCCAAGTGTCCTTCTCCCCATGAAAAACGACACGGGAGCAGGTCAGGGTTGCTCTGGGTAAAAGCCTGTGAGCCTAAGAGCTAATCCTGTACATGGCTCCTTTACCTGCACACTGGGGATTTGACCTCTATCTCCACTCTCATTAATATGGGTGGCCTATTGCTCTTATTTTCTTATTAAAAGAAAAGGGGGAGATGTTGGGAGCCGCCCTCACATTTGCCATTATAAGATGGCGCTGACAGCTGTGTTCTAAGTGGTAAACATAATCTGCACACGTGCACCAAAGGAGTCAGTGGCTAAGCAAATGCACAAAGACTTGTATTCTTTTCTTTTTTAATGATTAATTTATATATTTTTTTGTGCATTGGTGTTTTGCTGCAAGTATGCGTTTGTGAGGTTGTCAGATCTCCTGGAACTGGAGTTACAGACAGTTGTGAGGTACCACATGGGTGCTTGAAGTTGAACCTGGGTCCTCTGAAAGAACAGACAGTTTTCTTAACTGCTGAACCATTTCTCCAGCCTCTCAAATCTTTGTATTTTTGAACTGGGTCTCGTCATGTTCTTAAGAGCTTGACTCTGCTTAAAGGAACTTGGTTCTCTTGAGAGGTTCCTTGCCATGGCAGATGCTCACAAACTCAGAGAAGCTTGTAATGAATGCTTCCCATTGTTGCCTCTTGGCCCCTTTCTCTTCAGTCGAACCGGTAACTTGTTTCTTTTCTAAGACAAAACTTTCCTTGGTGTGATGCAAAGTCTAAGTGCTAGGGTATAGAGCTTAAATTCCTTGCTATTGGTTTGCATTTGTTTATTTTTGGTGTGAAGGATCAAGTCCCGGGTCTTGCTCATGTTTGGCAAGGGCTCTACCTCTGCACGGTAGACTCAACCCTTTCATATTCTTCAGAAGTGTCTCTCAGAGATGCCCACAACTATTTTGTAGGTCATATAAAATTAATTCTTTTTAAGGTAGGTTATCAGGCTGGAGAGATGGCTCAGCAGTTAAGCGCACTGTTCTTCCAGTGCATCCACGTGGTGGCTCCCAACTGTCTGGGACTCCAGTTCTAGGAGATCTGGCATCTCCATACAGACACACATGCGGACAAAACACCGATGCACATAAAAAACAAAATAAGTAACTCTTTTTTAAAAGCAATCTGTGAGGCAGGAGAGATGGCTCAGCAGTTAAGCGCACTGGCTGCTCTTCCAGAGGATCCAACTTTGATCCCTGGCACCCACATGGTAGCTCTTAGGCATCTGTAAAAACTCCAGTTCCATAGGACCCGAAGCCTTCTTCTGAATCCTGGCTTCTTGGGCATCAGGGACACATGTGGGACACAGGTATGCATGCTGACAAAATCCTGTAGCGCATACAAAATAATTTTTTAAATTAAAAATTGTTTGGAGGCTTAGAAAAAACTGACCAAGGTTGGAAACTATGGAGTAGAATGCCAGTATGTAATTAGGTGGTAGCTTGTGCCCTGACAGAAGTTTTCAGAGAAACACCAAACCCTGACATATGCTCTGCTTTCTGTGTGAGCCACTACAGGCTGACATTGTATGGACACTCAGAGGCACATGTCTAGTCAGTATGTATGATCCACCCGAATTGTTGCCAAGTTCCAAATGCTTAAAATAACTAACCTTTGCCACCTCTCTGAGAGACTTAGAAATGCATTGTAAAGGAAGGTTCTGCTCTGTTACCACTGGAGAAGACACCAATAAAACAGGTTTGCCTCCTCCTGCCTCCAAATTCAATCCCTGCATGGACATTAAGAAACCTCTCTTTCCTGTAATGCTATTCAGATGGTTATACAAACAAGTGCTAACTGCTAGCTTTCCAACTGCTAAAAACTATGCATAGAAAAAGGTCTGGAGATATGGATGAGGGGTTAAGAGGGCTTGCTGCTCTTACAGAGGAGCAGAATTGGGTTCCAAGAACCCATGTCAAGCAGCTCACAACTGCCCATAACTCCAGCTCAGGGAGATCTGGTGGCCTCTTCTGACCTCCTCGGACATTGTACACATGTGGTACACAAAGATACACATTCAGATAAGTAAATCTAACAATATTTTTTCTTAAAAAAGAAATTAATAGAAGAAATAATGTGTGTAGAATTAGTGTTAATAACTGTGTCCACTTGATATTTCATAAGAATGTTTCCTAATTAGTTGTTTTATTGACTATTAAGCAGCAATTCTATTTTGCTTTCTGTGTGAGCCACTACAGACAGACATTGTATGGGCACTCAGATACAGATATATCCATATAAATGAGACATATTCCCTAATGGTGGAAACATGAAAAAAATAAACATGGAAGTGTGTGCTGTGTGGTCTCGGCTGAGCTGCTTCTGTGCTCCTGAGAGCTGTCTTCCCCTAAGCAGTGTAAGGTTAATACTGAACACATAGTGGTTTTATGGGAACTATGAAAAGCAGACATGAAAGCGCTGCATTCCTATTATGTTGGCGATCTGGAGCAGGGCATGATGCTATGGAAGATCGTATATGTGATGGCTTTCCTGCCGGCTCAGCACTGGCTCCTCTGGTGCTGATGGGAGTAGGTGTAACAGGCGGCTAGCTCCTGCTAGGTTCCTTCAGTGCTTCTGACCCTGCGACAGTGATGTTTCAGGAACTGTGGCAAACTGCCTTAGCGTCACTGAGATCGGATGCCTGGGACACAATATAAGTTCTAATTCATTATCATAGGACTATTCTAGTCTAAATCTGAACTTCCCTTCTCATCTGCCGTTTCCAACCGCCTCCTCTGATGACAGACACAACGGTCAGCCATAGGATGCTTAACCACCTAACTACTCCCTGCAATAGAGTGTACATGTCCTAAGGCCTCGTCCAGAAACTCTTAGCCAAATGATATTGGAGTTGAGAGTCTTCAAAGAACAACAGGGGTTCCACAGTACAGGAAACAGAAGAAAGACTCAAGTGAATTGAGAACAGCAGGTACAAAGGACAGAAGGCATGTAATGAGAATACAGCGAGCATCAAGTTTGTTGGAGGGGGTCTTAGGAGATGAAACTGTAAGGAACTGGGATAGCACTTAAGAACCATGCAGTGTGTGTGTGTGTGTGTGTGTGTGTGTGTGTGTGTGTGTGTGTGTGTGAGAGAGAGAGAGAGAGAGAGATGTGGATACGTAAAGTGCTGTGATTTCTCTTTTAAAAGTAAATCTGGCAGCTGTGTGGAGAATGTAATTAGAACACTAGACAAGCCCATAGTCAGGGAGTTTGGCAAAAAAACAATACAGTATCAATTAGCAAAAGATGAAAGAGGTTGGAAGCTGGGAACATTCACCTGACCTGTAGGATCCATAACTTCACTTTGGACATACAATTGTATGAGACACGAATTCGAACATTGTGCGGGTGCAGAGGACCCTCACTCTAAAACAATTCTTTTTTTGCTTTGTATTTAAACCACACTGACTCTGAGTACCAGTTAGGAATTCATACAGATGTTAAAAAAAAAAAAAGTCAAGAAAACGGACTCAAGGTCAAGGTCAGACTTGGCCTACATCTATAAACCCAGCACCTGGGAGGCTGAGGCAGGAGGATTGCACATTCCAGGTCAGCCTGATATACATAGTCTGCTAGAAAGACAGAAAAAAGGGGCCAGGAGAGAACAAAGAGAGACAGGAAAACCAACTGGCTGTAACTGGCCTACATTTAGTGCTAAGTTCAGAGTTTGGAGGGATCTTCATGGCTAGCTTGACCTACAGGCTCAATCATATCCTCAAAACTTGAGAGCCTTTGTTTTGTCTTAGTCTCTCTGTTCCACCTTCCAAGAGAACATTTTAAAAATATGCAACAAACTCTGTAATGAGCAGATACCCTAGACCATTCACTCTGCTGTCACAAAATACCTTAGACTAGACAATTCCAAGACCAAAGCACCAGTAGCAAGATGAAGATGCTGGTAGATTCTGTGTCTGGTGGGCTGGCTCTGTACTTCTAAGCCAGCCACTCTACTCTGGAGATGAAAGAGGTGAGCATATATCCTCACACGGAGAAAGGGGTGGAAGGGCAAAGGGGTCAAGGGCAGAACTCCCACCCCAAGCCCTTTTACAAGAACCAGCGCCATCCATGGGGTGTTGTTCTCATGGGCTGAGCAACTTCCAACATTCTCATTCTTAGCAGTTAAGTTCCAAGATGCAAAGGGGGCACATCCACCGAAACCACAGCCAAGCATCACAGACGCCTTCCCTGTGTACTGGGATGGATAGTTTTAAATACTTTAGATGCATTGATGCGGCTTCTCCCTAAAGCAAAGGCTACTGACAGCTTTGACTCTACACGATCCCTTGACCATAAAAACGAAAGCATCTCTCCCTTCTGTTCCAACTCTACTTACCCATCAGTCACCGTGGCTATGGCAATATGATTTCACTCATGGACTAATCAGAGCCCATTCCTATTCTGAGAGTGGTGTCAATGACAGTGAGCTTATGTACAGGTGACCGCAGGCAACTCTCCGTGATCAGCACCTGTATGCTTCTCTTCTGTGTTGGTTCAGGTCTGGGTCCTAGGGTCTACACTTTTCCTTCCAGTGTGGGTCTGTAGTCCAACACAGCAATATGGAAGTCTTCTCTCAGCTCTAAAATTGCTTTGTTCATCCATTACTTGTGCAATCTCATGTCACAGGGAGAATATATGTCATTGAAGATGTGGGTCTTGTAGTCTCATATCATAATAGCCCTCGAAGCTAAATAAACAGTTCTTGCTAGCCTGAAACTGAAGACATGGGGCCGTGTTACAATGCCATGAGTCAGACACCTGTCCAGTCACCTCTGTTCATACTCTAGTCATACATTTAACCTTGACTGTTTGTAAGATGCACATTTATAATTCTTATATTCTCCTAATGAACTGAACACTCTGTCGATAGGAACTTTGCAGAACAAGGTCTAAGAGCATACTATCTGCAAGAGGCTCACTTAAAAAAACAAAAGCAATTGAGGGCAAACAGCTAGGAAATCATTAGCTATGTGAACAGAAGTATAAGAGGCTGGGATGGGTTGATGTAAGTTATGAGTGTCTTTAAGCAGAAGAGTCTAGTTCATCAGTACGTCACATTTTTACTCCAATGTTTAGGTTTATATTTGTCACCGCTTTCAGTTCCTTGGTGATTACTCCTTTATTTTCTGTTCTTTTATTCTATATTTTCTGATTTCTTTTGATTTAGAGATGTGTGTATGTATTTGTGTGTGTGCGCGTGTCTGTATGTTTGCAGTTGCATGTGTATACATGTTCATAATATGTGTGTGTGTTAGTGTGGGTGCAGGTGCATGCATATGTATGTGTATTATTTATATATTTAATATCATGTGCAGGTGCATGTGTATGTAACTTGTTAGTGTGTGTGTGCATGTATGTTATATATGAATGTATTAGTACATGTATATGTGTACTGTACATACTTGTTAATTTAGGTGTGCACAAATGTATGTGCAGGTACACATGAGTGCATGTGTGTAGGCAGGCCAAGGGTTGATGCTCGGTGTCTGGTTACCTTCCTTCAATCACTCTCTAACTTAATTTTTTTATTTTTTATTTTTTTAAGACACGACCTCTCTATGAATCTGAAGCTCATAGATTTTGCTAGTTGGCTGGTGTCGTAGTTTGAATATGCTTGGCCCAAGGAGTGGCACTATTTGGAGGTGTGGACTTGTTGGGGTAGGTGTGACCTTATTGGAGTAGGCGTGTCACTGTGGGGGTGTGGACTGTAAGACCCTCGTCCTAGCTGCCTGGAAGCCAGTTTTCCTCTAGCAGCCTTCAGATGAAGATATAGAACACTCAGCTCCTCCTGCACCATGCCAACCTGGATGTCTCCATGCTCTTGCCTTAATGACAATGGACTGAACCTCTCAACCTATAAGTCAGCCCCAATTAAATGTCATCCTTATAAGACTTGCCTTGGTCATGGTGTCTGTTCATAGCAGTAAAACCCTAAGACAGAAGTTGGTACCCGCAACTGGGGTGTTGCTGTGATAGGTCTGACATTTTGTTTAGAAGGATGTGGATTTGGGGACTTTTGATTTGGAAAGCTGTAGAATACTTTAAGTGGGACTTAATAGGCTATCTTAATAGGTATATGGAAGACTTTGGTGCTGAGACTGATTTGAACTGTGTGGACCTGGTCCAAGAGGTTTCAGCGGAGAAGAATGTCAATATGTGGCCTAGAGACTGTTTTGTGGTATTTTGGTGAAGAATGTGGCTGCTTTTTGCCATTGTCCAAAGAGTCTGCCTGAGACTAAGATGAAGAGATTTAGATTAATTGCTTGGAAAGGAGAAGTCTCAAAAGAGCCCGGTACAAATTCTATTGTGTGTTTACTAAAGCTCACTCTTTGAAGAACATTTTAATGAAAAGAAGCAAACTGAGAAAGGAAAAATATAAAATATGTGGTTCAAGTATTAAATGGGCACCAGGAAGTAGAATGGAGCCGAATACTGTGTTCAAGGAGGTAACAGGTTAAGGGAGTGGGACTTTGTGGCAAGATTCCACCCAGCTAAGTTTAGGTCCAGGCATGGTGGTACACACCTTTAATCACAAGAGACAGAACCATACCGATCTCTGAGTTCAAGGTCAATCTACAGAGCAAGTTCCAGGACATCCAAGCTTATGAAAACAGAAAGCTGGCAATAGAAAAAAGCAGCAGAACTCGGCAGCCTCGGCCATGTGGCTCTGGCTTTGGAGTTAAGAATAGAAGGGACTACTGGGACAACTGATGCTGGTTAGCTGGAGCTAGGAAATTAATGGAGATTAAGAGACCAGCATCACTGAGGTGAAATCTTCTGGGAAGTGTTTTCTGACAGCACAAAGAAGCTATGTTTCAGATATGGCCAAGGTTGTACTTTGTTCTGCAGTTGAACTTGGTAATGTGTAAGAATCACCCAGATGGTACTGGCTTTGAAGGTATAAAGGGGTCATGGAGAGCAGCTGAGGCTTGGCACTGTGAGAGGCCACAGAGGACCATTGGTGAAGGTGCAGCCTCAATCACAGTTGACAGCCCGGGACTGAAAGGGTCATGCAAAGAAGTTGAGGCTTGGTACCAGGAAGAAAGCCTATGAAAGGCTATGGGTGAAGCCTAGTTACGGTGAAAGACTCTAAAGTATTGGAGATGCCAGCACCATAGGTTAATCACCAAGAATAGCAGCAGCAGTAGAGTGGAGTCAACTAGATCCTAGAGTACTACAGAGGGCAGAGCTGGAGATGTGACCCAAGTCTTTTGGAGAAGCCCAGAAGATCAAGTGTGGATCCCAGACATTGGAACAAGAAGCTGTGATGTTGATGTTGCCTTGGACACCCCAATATGTTAGAGATGTCATGATCTATCTGCTGAAGAAAGCTGCTAATATGAAGTGAAGCACAGGAGCAAAAGCTTTGTTGCAATCAACAAAGATGAAGAAGAAGTGGATATCTGAAGATGGCTTTGATGTCTGACATAGAGATGCAGAGTTTGGAGTTTGCCCAGCTGGTTTCCTGTCTTGCTTTGGGGATTACAGTTAACTAAGACAGCTGGCAACTGGGTTTTAGGTAACTGCCTGGCTCTGCCTCCTCACCAGTGCTGGGGTGAAATGCATGTGCCACTGTGCTCAGTGTTTGTTTGTTTGTTTGTTTGTGTGTTGTTGCTTTTGTTTGTTTGAGACAGGGCTTCTCTGTGTAGCCCGGATTGTCCTGGAACTCACTCTGTAGACCAGATGATCCACCTGCCTCTGCCTCTGCCTCCAGAGTGCTGGGATTAATGGCGTGCGCCACCACCTGGGTTGTACTCAGCTTTTTACATGGGTTCTGGGATGCCAACTCAGGTCTTCCTGCATGTATAGCAAGTACTTTATTGACTGAGACATCTTGCCATTTCCTCAAATTCTATTTTAGTTAATTTATTAATGCTTAACTATGCCTTCTTGCACTATTATTAACAATTGCTACAGCGATTACACTACACTGTACACATCTAACTGCTGACTCTGGAGGGTTCTAATTTTACCACTGTATATAAAATGTAGATATTTTGATATTGTAGTTCTCTTTATCTCGCTAACCCCCACCCCATCTCTATCTTTTATTCTATAGTTACAAAATACCCTCTGTGCAGAATACACTATAACCTGGCAGGATTTTTGTCTTAAAAAGTTTTCTTTGGGGCTGGAGAGATGGCTCAGCGGTTAAGAGCACTGACTGCTCTTCCAGAGGTCCTGAGTTCAAATCCCAGCAACCACATGGTGGCTCACAACCATCCATAATGAGATCTGACGCCCTCTCCTGGTGTGTCTGAAAACAGCTACAGTGTACTTACAAATAATGAATAAATATTTTTAAAAAAAGTTTTCTTTGTTTCTAAAGAAATTAAGGGCCAGCAGACTCTTACTTGCCTGAATCCTACCATTGTAAGCATTCTTTCTTGATATCCATGTTTTCTTCCAGTTAACTTGCCCTTACTATTTTGTTAATATAATAGTTTCAATCTGTATTCATTCTGTTTGTGTGCATGCGTTAGCGAATCTCTAATCCATCCTTTTGATAGTTCCCTCTTCCTCCATCTTCAAGTTTGTTGTCCTCGTTATACTTCAAACCTACCCATCATCTATGGTTTAGATGTAGTAAGTGCTCTAGTCTAGAAGTTTCACTTAACTTTAAACAAGTACATTCTATTTTCTTGTTGAGTTATTCCATCTCCTCTGTTAGACACATAATTTACCTTGTTATACCTAGCTGTTATAGCTCCTTGCCTGAGAATTCTAACATGGAGGTTCCCTTGGGTAGGTTTCCATTGCCTCTGCCTTTTATTTTCTTAAGATTGCATTGTTGTTGTTGTTGTTGTTGTTGTTTTTAAATTGAGGAAATTTCCATTATATTTGGATATAGTACATATTATATTGTAGAAGCTTTGAATTTTTTGATAATTTTTTTTTATTTTGGTAGTATTTTTTACTAGATTTTAAAAAAAATTTCATTTTCAGATTATGCAAGGGATATAAAATGCAACTGATTACATACTTATTTGTGTAAGTTTCCTGGACTATTTTTCTTTTTATTCATTCTTCTATTATAGACCACATCTCAACCATAGCCACCCCTCCACCTGCTCCTCCCAGTTACCTTCTGCAACAATCCCTCTCTGCCAGATCCATTTCTCCTCTGATTTCTTTAAGAAAACAGCGGGCCTCCTAGATATATCAACTGAACTCAGCATAACGAATTACAGTAAGACTAGGCACAGGCACTTATATCAAGACCGGGAAAGAGGAAAAGGGTCTGAGAAGCAGGCAAAAGAGTCAGAGATAGCTTAATGTTAGGAGTCCTACAAAAACATGAAGTTAACAACCATCTCAAATATGCAGAGGACCCAGCACAGACCCTTGCAGGCTCTGTGACTGCTGCTTCAGCCTTTGTGAACCCCTGTGAGCCCTCTGTGAGTTATGTTTAGCTCATTCTGTTTACTGTGTTCCCCTGGTGTCCTCTACTCCTCTGGCTCCTATAATCCTCCCCTCCTTCCACAGGGTTCCATGAGCTCCCCCTCTTTGGCTGTGGGTCTCACCATCCACTCCCATCACCTCCCAGAGAAAGCCTCTCTGACGATGATTTTTCTTACTTTTAGTAGCTGTTTTGTAGATTTACACAATTTCTATAAACAAGATTGTGGTACCTCTGAATAAAGACAGTTTTGTGTCTTTTCAGCTAACATCTTTTTAATTTCGTTTCCTTATAGCTCTGACTAGACCCTCTGTGTGATCTCAAATAGGAATGGCTACAATGTGGTGTTCTTGATTTAAGAGTAACAAATTCAGTCTTTCACTGTTGACTATAGTGTTGTTGTAGACATTGTGTAGGTGCCCCTTTATCAAATTGAGAAAGTTAGAAACTCTAGCACAGCAGGCATCAGGAAGGGGCCAGGGTTAAAAAAGCCAAGTGGCGTTGCAAGGAACATAGAGCATTATTCCTTGTAGGAGTTGGTGAAGATAGTGGCTGATAATGAAGCTATAAAATGGAATGAGATGAGGTAGCATCTACCATCCAATGCCTGATTAGGAGGCCACCAACAGCTGCCAGTGACACTTCCTGGTGACTGCAAGAAGTTAATGAGTGGGGTGGATAGGTGAGACAGTCAGCAGAGAGACACTGGCTTATCTGGAAGAGTTAGTTCTCAGCTCTAAAGATGGCTTTTGGAAGTATTTAATCTCTTCACCAATAACCTAGTTATTGATGGTTAAAAAAATCCCTTTTTAAAAAAAGTATTCAATTTAGTACATGTTATAACATGTGCCCAGTTCCCAGTTACTTTAAATATTTTGCCTAGTGCTGGGAGATGGTAAAGGTGCTTACCACCAACCCAGATGACCTCGGCTCAATCCCCAGGGCCCAGACAATTGAAGGAGAGAACTCACTCTGTCAAGTTGTTCTCTTGCCTCCACACATAATAAAATAATGTGGCTGCATGCACACATCCCTTAGTCCCAGTGCTCAGGAAGCAGAGGCAGGTGGATCTTTGTGAGTTTGAGGCCAGCCTGGTCTACAAAGTGAGTTCCAGGATAGCCATTGCTATGTAGAGAGAACCTGTCTCAAAACAAAAACAAAAACAAATAAATAAAAAAAAACAAATAAATAAATATAAGTAAATAAACAAACATAATAAGAAAGAATCTTAAAAAGAAAACATATTGCCTAAGATCTTTCAGGAACAAAGGGGTATATAAGTAAACAGAAAACAAATGTGTGTTAATCTAAATAGGCAAAGAATATCACACAGGAGATAATCACTGTTTTAAAGATATCTACTGGGCTCAAAAGAACAGCCAAGTCCCAGCTAAGTTTCTCACAAGGACTCTCTGGGGTGCAAAGTATTTCTTCCATTAAGCCACTAAGTCACGGACCAAACTGTTGAGATGTCGAGGTCTTATCTCCTACCTAAAGCCTCTGGCATCCCTTATCAATAAGCAGTGAAAGTACTCACCACACCTAACACATCCATGGCGCTTACTGTGTGTTTCATAATATAATATTTACTCCTCCTGACACCTTCACAACCAGGCACTATCACATGTCCCTTCTACAGACGAGGAAGACTGTAAACAGGGACCTGAGTATCTACCCGACCTCTTGCCTAGCAGTTCCTCTCTGGAAAAGACATATCTTGTGAGGGTTAGCCCTATGTTTTTCCTCTGGAACAACTCCAACTTATTTTAACTCAATCTGAGCTGTTTCTTCTCCGCAAATGTCAGGAATCTCCACTAAAGCCTCAGCACGTCCTCTTAGTTCATTACCTCCCTGTGTGAAAACAAAGTTCTCCAGAAAGCATCCCTGGCCTCACTCTAAGGTTATTGCCTGAATCACAGACTTGGTTTTTTTCTCTTGCTTCCATAAAGGCCCCAATTACCACATTGCTTCTTCCTAGGGATCTGGGACTCCGTGCCGATAATCATTCAAGTTTCTTTAACAAGTAGGCAGTGGCTCTGTCGTCCAGGGGACATCGTTCAATAAACATGCTGTGTCTCAAACCTCCCCGATCTCCACTTACCTCTGAAACTAATTACCTTGCTAACCTCAGAGGCTGTGTAGCCATGCTAATTAGCTGCAGGATAGTGGCAATCCTCGGCTCTTAGGAGAGAGTCCACACCATGGAGGCACAAATGGCAGCTCTGGAAGTGGAGGTCAGCTCTTCTTTGAGAGTAAGCCCCAGAACTTGTCAAAATAGCTCTTGGAGATGGACTTGGATGCAGATTCCTCCTAGTGCTGAGCACAGCCATTAATTAACTTTCAGAGAAATAAAGAGAAACAGACATGGAGGGTACCCCATTAACATTTTACCCCTTTTTCTGAATAGCAATGTGTATGCTAATTTCCTGCCCAGTCCTTCTATTAACCACAGTCTCTAAGGGGAACTTAGCCAAAGCAGATTAGCCAACATGTTCCCCGATGACAAAATGTTCCCCCATAAATAATGCTTCAGGCAGCACTGTTTATTTGTTCAACTTTAACGTTTTCTTGTGAAGGAGCGTGATGGAGGCCATCACGTTTCCCTCACAGAAAAGATCCAGGACAAAGGTTCTTGTTTTTCTGCAAGCCAAGGTCAGTGTTGGACTTTTCTTTTAACTTTCCCATTCGTTCCAGTTATAACTTTGCCCTTAGAAGGAGCTCTTTTCCAAAAGACCTATCGGGAACAAGCTGTCTCCAAGGAGGAGTTGAAAGGTCACCAACATTTTCATGAGCAGTGAGCAACAATATGTTCTATGGATTCTGAGCCTCTCCATGAGAAAGGCTTCAAGAAGTAGTCTGGAATTCAGTAGTTTCTGGTGGCTGTAACTGTACCAACCCCACGATACTACCCACTGTCTATAATAACCTCCAAGCCTTCACTGTGGACTAGCACCCCTCTGCACTGCCCTGTTCCTCCATGATCAGTGGACAGCGGTTGCCGGACAGGTGGGAGAAGGACAAGTCAGACAGAAGAGCCCCTGCTGCACTTTGGTTACGACCATCCCAGAGGAGGACGGACATAGTGGTGCATACCTTTAATCTCCACACTTGGGAGGCAGGGGCAGGTAGATCTCTGTGAGTTCAAGGCCAGCCTGGTCTACATAGTGAGTTCCAGAACAGCCAGGGCTGTTATACAGAGAAACCCTGTCTCAATAAATTAATTAATTGGTTGATTGATTTTCGAAAGGCTCCCAAAAGCCTTAGTCGCCAGCCTACAACACTACCACAAAGTACTGGAAACTTCAGATGTGATATGGTATGGCGGAAGAAAGTTTGATCGTTACACTAGGTTCTACACTTGCTTTCTCTTTTGTTTCTGGCTTCTTTAAGGTGAGGGCCTTCTCAGCCAAGTGCTCCCAGGGGATGGTGCAGCCTCAGCACAGACCCAAAGCATCAAAGCCAACTGAACGAGCTGAAGCTGTGAGTGCAAGTCAACCTTTCCTCCTTCTAAGTTGACTCTCTCTGGCATTTTGTTATAGTTCCGGGACACCGGTTTACAAAGCTCCTAGATCAGTGAGGAGCAAGAACAGTCGAATGTTTTCTTCAGGAAGTCTTTAAAATGTATTTGCATTTTACACCTTCCTGTGGAGGGAAATTCTCAAGGCAATGCATGCAAGGAAACCTCTGAGGGCCAGAGAAGCTGGAGCCTGAACAGGATGGCTGGGGAGCACAGCCTTGAGTATATGAGTTCCTATGCAACATCCACAAAGCTCTTCATCATCAATCAGCACACACTCAAGTACGTGAAGTACAGAATGTTCCGAAGCTAACGGGAAGAGCAGCCAATGTCCTGACACTTCATCTCCTCCGGGATCTTTTTTTTTTTTTTTCTTTCTCTTCAGTAAGCAGCCAAAACTCGCTGCGAACGAGCAGCTGCAAAGGTTGTGCAGAAAGCTTTTGCCATCTTTAAATAATTTCTGACGCACAGAGGAGGAGTGTGTTGGATCAGGGAGAGAATGTGATGTTTCTCTTCGGTGTCAACCTGAAGGGCATGAGATATTTCTCTGCCCATCGATGCTGCTGCCTCCTGCCTGCTCCTTCTTCCTTTCCCCACCTACATGCTAGCATTGCTCACTTAATTCCAATGTATGTATCATATTACCTTGGCTGTAAGAGTGTTCATTATTGATTTGCTGGCTATCTTTGACACAAGTGTTACCCGGTGGACTTTGTTACTAAGGTATAAGCAAGAAACTGGACTCTTGTTAGATAACTCCAAATTTTATTGATCCATCACTTCTACGTAAGGATACAAATCTAGGAACAATGAATCCTGAAAGTTAATTGAAGGTAAAAATCGAGAGCACATTTTTTTCATATTCGGAATCTGCTCAGGGCCTTTTCTGTAAGACAGGTGTAGAGATAGAACTACATCTTGGCAGGGGGAAAAATTCCAGTAGGCACATTCTCTATCCCTCCCTTTAAAAAAAAAAAGGAGGGGGGGGGCTAAGACTTAACAGAGCAGGGAAGGATTCCATTCTGTACACACAGGGTTTTGAGAACTTCCGATGAAAGTTCTGTTTCATTTGTTTCACAGCTATTCAAAAGCAGACAGAGCCATCTGCTACACCTGATTGCCACTCAGGCCAATTTCCTGATGTTGGTAGGGCTGGCAGCAGTCTACCATACCCTCGCTTGGAAAACAAAAGAGAGAACCCTCAGGGAAACTTAAGGTTACTCAATTATAGTTAACCCAATAGCAGAAGACAGTGGAAGTGGCTGTCATTCCATTTCCTCAGTCAAAGTGACAACTCGACACAAGAGGCATGTGAGAGAGGCTGGCGTGCTGGTGAACGAACCATAGGTGGAAATAAGTAGGCCAGTCAGGAAACAAAAGCACCTGGGGTTGGGGGAGGGATATTTGCAATAGACAAGATGCTTATAATCTGTGATAAGAACTTCCAGTTTCCCGTGGCAGAGGAATCCATCCTCAGGTGGATCCTCACCAGACCACACCTTCCTCATGCCATCTGTGCCTAGTCTTGGGCTTGTCCTGATGGTAGTACCTCCCACAAAGGCTGCACTTCCTGAAGCACCATGCGTGCCTGTTGTAGACTCTCAGACAAGCTCCCTCCCTCTGGGCCCTAGACCTGTTCTTCTCAAAGCTAGGACCTTACCTCACCCCCACCCCTCCAGGACGCTGACCCTCCAGGACACATGGCCATTAGGTGGTTTGTGGTGAGGTGAGGTGAGGTACCATTCTCTCCTTTTGTTTCAGTAATGTTTGCTAAAGCTTGCTATTGTACAGCCTAATGGTTAGGGTGTTTAGAAGAACAACTCTGTGAGTTCTTAATGGACATTCCCTCTCTGTCTGGCTTCTAGGGGGTTTCAGACTCCAGGACTCCAGGGCTGCATCTGTTTATGAAGCCTCCTCCTTTCTTCTTCCTTGAGGCTATGTTCTCTCAAGAGGTCCGCTTACCTGTCATGGACAATGGCTGATGGATAAATCTGAAATACTCTAATGAATCTGATCTTATTAGCCAGAGATCAGATGGAACAGGGCTTCCTTCCATCTGTAAATAGGGAAGACTTCCTAAATCCCCAGAAAGGATGCCCAGTGAGGCTGTGGGGCTCCACGGCAGGGAGTCAATCCACGAGGTGATCAGCTCCCATGTATTTGCTTTATCTGACCCAACACTCCCACAAGCTGCTGTGGAAGTGCTTTGTGTTTCTATTTCCCAAAAGGTGCCTCAAAGTTTTGAATGAAAATTCAAAAGCTTTTCAATATCTCTAAGGGAAATGGTTGGATCAGGTGGTTGTTAGAAACTTCTCACTTCTCTGTGAACTTCCATTATTCTGTCAGGCTAAACAAAAATACCAAGTCCTCATTCATTTCTCTACCACAAAAGTCAAGGATTACGAGAGAGAAGGAGTAGGATTTTTGCTTCTTGTACCATAGTCTAGTGCTGAATCCAAACTCTCCATTCTGCTTAGCAAGAGACCAGCATTCCACTGTGGTATGCCTTTATATCTTGCTTAACACTGGGGAGTCCACAGAACAGCTCTTGGTGACTTGGGAACAAACAAAAACAGAAAATGTTTTCCGTGATTTTCATACTTTAACTGGATGGTCAAAACAGAAAGTAAATATTTTATATTACCAAAAATTTTAGTTTTCAAAAGTACAGCTTAGCATTTATTGCATGGATACAAGGTTTATAAGATTGTGTGTGATAGGAATTTCTCCTTCTATTTTTACACGGAATTTATTTCTATGCAGAATATAGTGCCATTTCCTTAATCATTTATATATTCTTTTACTCACCCAGGCATTTGCCTACCCATCCATCCATCCATCCATTCATCCACCCACCCACCCACCAACCCATCCATGCACTAACCCATCCTTTATTTCTTCTATCTTATATTTGAATGACAGCCATCTTTTTGTCTTTGTGCTTAACAAAAGAAGTGCCAGAATCAAAGTGGGCAGGATAAGGAGAACACATCTGTCTCTTCTCCTTGAGTTATCCCTTCCGTGTTGGTCAGAACCCTACTAGAGACACAGAAATGTAGGACATGAGAGATTTACTGGGGGAGGTAACACACTGAGAGATTTACCAGAAAGAATGTTTTATGTGACTGTGGGGGAAAGCCAAGCAGGTCCAAATTCCCAGAGAGCAGCATCAGGACAGACAAGTTGGAATTTTCAGGCACTACTGATGCTTTGGGCTTCAGACAGACTTTTTCCTCTTTGAGGTAGGATCAGCTCCATTCTCAGTCTTGTGGCAGACCAATTAGACTCTATAGGACACTCTCAATTGCCTAAAACCAGCTGATTATGGTCTTTAATCACGGGTACAAGATACTTTTATAGTAACTCCTGTCCTAGTGTCTGGATGAATGACTGGAGCCAGGAGCCAGGCTGACACATCAAACGACTATCACACCATCCACAAGAATCCTCAAGTTCACTGTCTTGCTTCTCTGAAACTATTGACTGTATTCATTCTAATTCAGCCATTCAGACTATAGTCACCCTTTGGAATACAATTCAGTTTTAAGATCTGTGACAGTGGAATACCTCTATCTTTGATCTTTCCTACTCCCATATCTCTAACAAGAGTTTCTTCATGCCTTCTGTCTTCTGACCCTGGCCCCTCTTAACTTTTCTTTCTCTCTCTAGTCAGCCTGAATCCACTCCACTGCCCTGGCTAGTGATGCTTCTTTTTTAACCTACCTATCTTTTAATATCACTGCTGGGAGGTATCCACAGAGCTCTCTTCTTTCTCTTGATATCCTAGAAAGCTGTTAAATAAAATCAAGAGCTGATGACACAATAAATTTGTGTTGTCACTGGAAGCCAACCTCTCTTGCTTATGCTTAGCATTTAGCATACACCCTGTTGTGGGGAGCGGGTGTGGCGGCAGTCCCAAAGGCGCTAGGGACTGCAGCTAAGTCATATGACTTGCACCTGACTTCCTCATATAAGACACAAACATCTTGAGTGCTGCGCAGGTGTACCAGGATACAGGTGAATCCAATTTGGTGGAGATTTGCCCCTGCTGCCCTGATTAGCTGAAGCTGCGTGCCTGGTGAGGTGGCGTGGCCTGCTGTGCGTGGATGGGAACTGAGAGTATATAAGAGTGAGAGGCCCGGGTTAGAGGGAGGATTATTATTCGAGAGAGGATTACTATTAGGGGGGAGATATAAACAAGGGAGATATAAAAACGAGAGAGATATAAACAAGGGAGATATAAACAAGGGAGATATAAACAAGGGAGATATAAAAAAGAAGAAACAGGACTGAATAAACGTGTGCAGAAGGATCCTGCTGTGGCGTCGTTCTTGCTGGCGAGTTGGGGGCGCGCGAGAAGTGGTGCCGAAACCCGGGACAAGAAACATCTTCAGGCACGAGTGAAGACCCCCTGCTACAGGGAGGATTCAGAACTGCATCACGGGGAAGGAGTGGTTAATAAAGGTTCCCGTAAAACAGACTGTTGAGAAGGATCCGGCGTGGATTCAGAACTCTTCAGCTGGGGAACGGTATTGATGAAGAGAAAGAAGAAAGATGAAGACTGAATAAACTGCTATTAGAAGGACTGGTGGTCGCATAGTTCTTGCTGGTCGAGAGCAGACGCGACAATTGGTGGCCCGTACGGGGAACCGACTCCCCCACCAAGTTCAGAACTTTCAGCAGTCAGTGGTTGCCGGCAGGGTAAGTTCATGGTGAGTGAAACTTGCGACCCCAGGAGTTTGGGAAGGACCTCGGATAAAATAGAGGTGAGCATAAAGTTGCCAGGAAGTAGGCACAAAGTAACCCAGGAGTTTGGGAAGGACCTCGGATAAAAGAGAGGCGAGCATAAAGTTGCCAGGAAGCAGGCACAAGGTAACGAAAGGTTCCTGGTTTTGGGATAAGTTAAGGTTCCTGGTTTGGGGACAAGTTAAGGAACTATGATAACCTCAGTGTAGTGATCAATAGATCCTCGCTGTGTAGTTATGCTTTTTTCTCCCATTGACCCTTTGTGGGTAGGTCTGATAGTTTTGGTCTTGTTTGTTCTGATATATGGACTCTGTTACTGTTTGAAACTGTGTGTAGAGGCAGTCAAGACAGGTCAGAAAATCCTTACAGAGCAACAAGAAAGTATGTCGGAAGAGGAGAAGGGCTTAAAAAGAAAAAGGAAAAAGAAAGGAGACACAGTGTTATCAGGTGGACAGAAAGGACAAAATAAAAGAGCCGAGGTGGAGGAGGAAGGAGAATTAGCTTTTGCGCCGCCTCCCTATGCCTCCTCAGCAGCCACCTGTAGGTGGACCTTCTGTCCGGAGATTTGGAGAGGATCGACCAGATCAGGTGTTGACGTGGGCGAGAGGGTCTGTTTGTGTGTTTCCACAGGACCAGGCGGAACCTCTTTGGGTGCTGGAGAGATTGGTGAGATGCTGCAAGAATGAGGCTCCTGATCCAGTTGCCCCTGTGGATGTGGTGGATGGTTCCACAAGCACAAACAATGGAGCCAAGATGGGAGATCCTTTCGGTATTCCAGAAGCTGATACCAGCTCGACATGACATTCAAATTTTTCCATGCTTTTTGATCCCTGAATTCCCCTTAAAGAGATAGCCCCTCTGGCTATCTATCCCTTGCTTCAGGGAAGATGAGCGGGGATGAGAGCCCTGGGATGTATGCTTGTTATAGTGTGTGTGTGTTTTGTGTTTGGCACATGTGTTAGGTGCAGAGTGTGCGGCCCGCACTTTCGCCATGGTAGCGTAGGCTTTTGCTGCAGTGGAGGCGGGACAATCTCCTCAGATTCGGTTTGCCGCTCTAAAAGAAATTATGCTGTGTTATGCCGTGGGTTGCGAGGCTAAGCACTGCACAGAGGATAGCTTGCTGTTGGCATCCTGTGGAAGGTATGTCTGATTGCATGAAGGTTCAGTGTCCTAGTTCCCTTCCCCCAGGAAAAACGACACGGGAGCTGGCCAAGACCTCTCTGGGTGATGAGCCTAAGGGATGGTTTTGTGTAGGGCCCCTATGCTTGCACACTGGGGATCAGACCTCTACCTTCACCCATGAGGCTTGCTTGCAGCAATTAAGATCTGGCCATAGATTATCAACATCCTGGCCTTTTGATGCACCTGCCGCAAGCAAAACACAATCTCCCCAGGAGTGGCTTGGCATAATAGAGAGGTAGTCAGTGATAAGACTCCCTGGGCATGTCACCAACCTAAGACAGGGATCAAACCAATGCTGTTTGTCACCCAAGGACGGGTAAGGGGCATGGCTGCTGGGGGCTATCTACAGACATTCTCTCTGCCAAAAAAGAAAAAAGGGGGAATTGTGGGGAGCGGGTGTGGCGGCAGTCCCAAAGGCGCTAGGGACTGCAGCTAAGTCATATGACTTGCACCTGACTTCCTCATATAAGACACAAACATCTTGAGTGCTGCGCAGGTGTACCAGGATACAGGTGAATCCAATTTGGTGGAGATTTGCCCCTGCTGCCCTGATTAGCTGAAGCTGCGTGCCTGGTGAGGTGGCGTGGCCTGCTGTGCGTGGATGGGAACTGAGAGTATATAAGAGTGAGAGGCCCGGGTTAGAGGGAGGATTATTATTCGAGAGAGGATTACTATTAGGGGGGAGATATAAACAAGGGAGATATAAAAACGAGAGAGATATAAACAAGGGAGATATAAACAAGGGAGATATAAACAAGGGAGATATAAAAAAGAAGAAACAGGACTGAATAAACGTGTGCAGAAGGATCCTGCTGTGGCGTCGTTCTTGCTGGCGAGTTGGGGGCGCGCTCGACACCCTGTAGCTGCTTGTATTATGAATGCTAATTATGTTCCCCCCAAAAAGCTGTTTGTATGAGAATGTCTGCAGCAGCTCCTAGGAACCTGCCCCTGGTTGGTTCTGACTGGTAAAGGAGAACAGACAAGAGGTGGGATTTTAGGATTACCTGAGTTTGGGACCTGGAAGAGAAGGAGATTCACCATGCCAGGGGAGTGTGGAGGAGAGGAGAGACGCTATGTCTGAGAAGAGTGCAGGACAAAGAGACATAGCTGCGATATAAAGGACCCAGGAGAGCTTGGCTCAGAGGGCTGCCCAACTGGGTCTAGAGCAGCCGAGATAGAGCATAGAATTAGTAAGTAATAACTCGGGATTAACAGAGTGGGGGTTAGGCAGTGGCCCAGCTATTGTTTAAGACATATTAAAATATATGTGTGTGTCTACCATTTGGGAAAATAGGCCATTGAGGCAGGTGGCAAACCTGTCGCTGGGATTTATTAATATTTATTTCTACAACCCCCAATGACTTCTATCTTTCCACTGCCTGATATATCTTCCCATGCATCAATCCTGAAGCCCTCTTTTCTCTGAGGTGCCCTGGTGTGGAATAGTAAAACCACTCCAAGAAGCTTGGCAAGGTAGAGCAAGTCTGAAACCCGGGGACTCGGTGGGTACACACCTGAGACAGGTGACTCCCTGCTCCCTGCCAAATTCCTGGTCTGGAACACGTGCCATACTCCCTGAGTAAGGAAACGTGACCTACGGTCACATAGGCCCAGAACAGAGTTCTTCATGCTAATGAGGTACCTAGAGGCCCTGAGGGTTAGCCAATAATCTTCCTTTCCCAGACATTCCTCTCTGCAAACAGTGTTTATTCTTGGGTCCACCCTGAGAAGTTGGTATGGTATGCACCCATTTTGCACGATGAATAGTCAATAAACAGTTTAGAACCATGGACTGTCTCTTTCATCAACAATTGCCTTGGGGAGCACAGAAGGGTCTTCGACTACCCAATCGCAACCTAAGTCTCCTGCAGAAAGCCTCTCTCTGTTTCCAGCCACAACCACAACCAAGCTAAGGACAATCAACACCAAGCTAAGCCAGAGCTCTTCTTTCCCCAGGCTAGATGCCATCCTCAGCCTGTGGGCCTCTGACCCTACTCCCAATTTCTGTGACTCAGCTGCTCCTAGATGTCCAGGTGTTTGGGTACCTTTGGTCCTGGTCTCCTCCTGGGCCATGGACCCCCCAACACTTCATTGCTGACTTCTCTGTGCGGTTCTTCAGCTGCAACTGGAGGCCTGGAAGCCAGAGAATACCAGCTTCAGCTATTTCTCATCTCAGACTATGCTTTTCCACCCCTAGAGAAGTATCTCTGCATTTCCCTGAAGCCCAGCACCCACCCAGCAGTGTCATAGAATAAACTCAGTCAAACTCCCTAATTTTTGCCTCCCAAGTGGCTATGCCCTAAGGGAGGCAAACCTCAGACTAACATCCTAGCATTATACCAACTGAGACCACAGGATGCAAACTTTCCCTCCATTCCCTCCTCTTTCTAAAAGCCCCCTGTGTCTTCCCCCACCCCATACTCTGCTTTCTCTCCACTTATATAACCAATCCCTTCGTCGTACCTCCTGAAGCTAACTCCACTTATATTCACTATCTCAAAATTCTGTCTTTAGAGCCCTCCTTCCCATACTGTCAGTCCTCTTCCTATGTCTTCCAAGTTTCTTCTTTCTTCCGGTTTTTATTTCTTTCCGTCTCTATAACTATAAGCAGCATTTTCTGTTCTAAAAAGTTCAAGAGAACAGAACCCTTCTTCATGTTCCTATTCCTACTGAAGCTCTGTTCTCCTATTAGATATCCTTGGGGGACCAATCTATATATTTTACCTGCCACTGGCTCCTTGACTCTCCCTGGAAACACATCATTGCTTTAAGTATCATGACTGACCCATCCAACCCAATGGCTTTGAGTATTATGACCTACCAGTCATTCAATCCAGTGGCTTTGTCCTGGTTAGGTTTTTGCCAATTTGACCCAAACTACAATAAAATAGTAAGAGGGGCCTTAATTAAGAAAATATGTCAGCTTGCATGGAGGCAAATCTGCATGGCCTTTTCTTGATTGGTAATTGCTGGAGGGCCTAGCTCACTGGTGTAGTGTCACCTCCTAGGTAGGTAGTCCTAGGTGGTATAAGAAAGCAAGCTGAGCAAGCTATGGGAAGCAAGTCAGTAGGCAGTCTCCTTCCATGACCTCTGTTTCAGTTCCTGTCTCCAGTTTCCTCCCTGAACTCCTTACCCTGACTTACCTTCATGAGTATAAGCTGAAAGGTAAAAGAAACCCTTTCCTCTTCAAGTTTCCTTTGGTCATGGTATCCAGTGCAACAATAGAAAGTACACTAAGGCAGGCTTTTTATAGCAATGGACTACTAAACAATCTACTTTTGAGTCCTACATCTTTCTTGACTTTCTTGACCACTCCATGGCTTCCTCCTCTTATGAGCAATTACCTTTGCTCATACATCTTTCTTTTATTATTATTATTATTAGGTATTTATTTCATTTACATTTCCAATACTATCCCAAAAGTCCCTCACACCCTCCCACACCCACTCCCCCACCCACCCACTCCCACCTCTTGACCCTGGCGTTCCCCTGTACTGAGACAAATAAGGTCTGCACAACCAATGGGCCTCTCTTTCCACTGATGGCCGACTAGGTCATCTTCTGATACATATGCAGCTAGAGACAAGAGTTCCCGGGGGGGTACTGGTTAGTTCATATTGTTGTTCCACCTATAGGGTTGCAGATCCCCCCAGCTCCCTGGGTACTTCCTCCAGCTCCTCCATTGGGGGCCCTGTGATCCATCCAATAGCTGACTGTGAGCATCCACTTCTGTGTTTGCTAGGCCCTGGCATAGTGTCACAAGAGACAGCTATATCAGGGTCCTTTCAGCAAAATCTTGCTGGAGTATGCAATGGTGTCAGCGTTTGGAGGCTGATTATGGGATGGATCCCCGGGTATGGCAGACTCTATATGGTCTATCTTTTCGTCTCAGCTCCAAACTCTGTCTCTGTATGGGGTACTTATATTCCAAGGGCTTCACCAGGACACTGTAGAAGGATGGAGATGCAGGACAACCAGGGTGTGTGTAACTGGAAAAAAGTCATTAAAAATATAACTACAAAGATACTTTGTGTATATAGAAAGTAAAATCGGCTGAAAGAGTTAATAATAAACCACAAGCCTTCCAAGAAATACCATGTATGTAGAGAATGCTGTAAGCCAGACCCTCCAAACCGTAGATGTACACGCACTATCTTTGGTTGGCAGGAGCATCTTGGTGGAAGTTTCCTAACCACTTAGTATGCTATTTAGCCACCATTGCAGGTCTATGATGGAGGCCTACTTATTACTCAGTTTTCCAGGTGAGGAAGCAGAATACAAGGAGGGTTCTTAGACTAATGTGGGGGTTTAGTTACCTAGTGCTACATAAAATCCCCACACACTCATGGGGTAACAATGACCCATTTTATTATTTTTAAATGGTCACATGAGTGGACTGCAGCTCAGCTGGACAGTGTTCTTGCAGGCGTCACTTGGGATTTATCATGAAGCTGCATCAGATGGTGGCTGAGGCTGAAATTTCTTTGATGGCTTATGGTCACATCTAACACCTGACTGGGGACAGGCTAAAAGGTTGGGCTCAGCTGTACTATAGGGGTGCCTGGTTCTCTCCCCATCTACTCTCCAGACCTCTCCCTGTGTATGTGTCGGGTACAGGGATTTCTTATGTGCTGTCTGAGAACTCCCTAAAGAACAAATGTCTCCGTAGGGCTTAATCCTGTCACTGCCAATGCATTCTGTTGCTTAGTACAAATCACAGGCCCAGCTCAGGTTCAAGGGACGGGAAACATGTTCCCCAAGGGATAACCAGTGTAAGCAGATGCTGCACTTGTCTGAGAAATGAAGCTCGAATTCAACAAGGCAGTTTTGGGGGTGGGTATGGGTGTTTGAACGTGCATGGGGGAGATGCACTAGGCCTTATTGTCACATGTAGAAGTAAGAGGTTGACGTGGGTGTCCAGAAACTGTGACCATTTTCTCAGGTAAAGTACAATCAATATGTGTCAATGCCAACTCCAAGGTAATGTAGATATTGGACTTGTCAGAAAAGAACATTACAGTAACTCTTGTAATTGTGTTCTGTCAGTTCATGTTAGTTACATTACATCATTGTGATCTACACCTTACAGAGAATACTGAAGGGGGTGTGCCTTATTTTGGACAAAGACATATATACAATATAATAAATATGTTATTTTGTTATATATAATATATGCTATATTATAATATATTTTATATACTTACATATATATACATATATACATATATATATAGATGTGTGTGTGTGTGTGTATATCAGTGTTGTTCCATAGTGTTTATAACCATATTTCAGTAGCTGTACAATTTTCTATACCTAATTTACTCAGTTGTTGCAATAAATTTCCACCCCAAATATGCCCCAGCAATGAAAACAAGACTCAGTTAATATGAATACATGCTGTGCACCTAGACTGGGCAGATCTACCACTACACTACCATCTTCCACATCTATGAGACCCCTTATAAGTTGCAGTTTCTCCAGGCCATGTCCTCTGCTATGCTTTTCTTCTTCCTCCTCCTCCTCAGCATCTCCCCCCCCCCTCTCTCTCTCATTTTCTCCTTCTCTCCCCACCTTCAGTTCCACCTTCCCTTTTATCTGCCCAATCTTCAGCTCTCCTTTATTTTACAAATTAAGGTGGGAAGCAGGTTTACAGGAAATCACCTGAGTGCTGACTCATTCCTTGTTCGCAGCCACTCACAGGAGAACGGAATTAACATCAAATATAATTAGCCCAAGGGCTATCCACAACACTCAATAACTCTAGGTTAGCTGTTTTCCTCAGCATTGCCTTTAAGATAATTTTTACTGTTGTATAACATGTTAGTGAGCAACAAATGAAAAAAATTTATGTAAATGTCATAAATTAGTATTACTAATGTTTAATGCTATGAATATTTTATGGCTCTTGGTACATAATATCAAGTACTTTCCAAATCAGTTGGACTGTTTCACAGTTTATTTTCAAGTCAGCCAGTTTTTATATATGACATATGAATGAATGCACATTTTCCCTATCTTCTCAGTTAGAACTGACTATTAATTATCAACCTTTTATGAATAATCAGCAAGAAGTGATATCACAATTTCAGCTTATATTTTTTGGTAGAATAATGAGACAAATGTATACATTTGCTTACCAAATATACTTTTTATTTTAAGAGTTACAAACCCATAGTGTTCTCCTTTCTTTATTGACAGATATTTTGCTATGTTACAATACATATAATGAGTATACATAAATAAGCAATGTATACACACCTGTGCTATGGTCTGAACCTGAAATCTCCCTCACAGGCTCATTTTCAGAATGTTTCCTCCCCAGTTGGTTCTGATATTTTGAAGGCTATAGAACCTTAGAGAGATGGGATCTAGATGGCAAATGAAGGTCACTAAGAGAGGGCCATTGAAAGTTAGATCCACCCATGGCATGCACCCAGAGCCTGCAGGCTCTGCTTCTTTGTCCAAAATAAGGCACCCCTCCCTTCAAGGTTCTCTGTCAGATATTTGTTACAGTGATATAATATAACTAACATGGACTGACAGAACACAATTATAAGAGTTTCTGTGTGGGAAGCCACATGTGCCGTTGCTGAGTGGCACTGACTACTGCTGGCCACCACGCATAAGATTGGACAAACAACCAATGTGTACATATGCAGTAAAGTTTTTTGCAAAGACACTGCCTGGCCCAGGCATGATAATGAGGTTCTGTAAGGTACTGAGAGTATAACCAATCAGATGTGAGACATGCAAATGAGGTATGATAATGAGGTTCTATAAGGTACTGAGAGTATAACCAAT
Organism: Mus musculus; assembly: GCF_000001635.26. NCBI lineage: Eukaryota > Metazoa > Chordata > Mammalia > Rodentia > Muridae > Mus > Mus musculus. The sequence continues at coordinate 47,945,971 of NC_000080.6, read as the reverse complement.
CAGATGTGAGACATGCAAATGAGGTATGATAATGAGGTTCTGTAAGGTACTGAGAGAGAGTAGCCAATCAGATGAGGAACATGCAAATGAGGCTTAGTGCATAACCAATCCGGGTGTGAGACACGCCCCTCCTAGGCCTATAAAAGCAGCACCAGTTCTGGGCTCGAAGTCTTTTCGCCTCTACAATCAAGCTCTCCCAATAAACGTGTGCAGAAGGATCCTGTTGCAGCGTCGTTCTTCCTGGCCAGTCGAGCGCGCGCAAGATTTCTGTAGTGTCCTTTTCTGACAAATCTAGTATCTACATTATCCCAGAAATGTTATTGGCATATATTGATTGTTCTATATCTAAGAAATGGGTCACATTTTCTTACTTCTTTGTAAATCAAGAAACTTTCTCTTGTAGTTAACTAATTCAGTCCCAAGAGAGCTCTCATTTACTGATTCCCCCTGGGAATTAAAGCAGTCCTATGAGAAAAGCATCAACCTAACTCGGTGTCCTAAGAAACTTTCTAATGCCCCACTATCTCTCAACACTGGTACACTGGCAATCAGATTTTAGCATGAGTTTAAGAGGGGACAAATCACAGCAACTATAGTTCATAGCATTGTTGGTGTAGAACCTGAAGTTTCCTGTTGTTATTCCTTGTGGTGCTGGTTTGGTTTTAACTCTAGTTTGGTGGGTCCATGAGTAGAAGTAGGCCCCTGAAGCAAGTCTGGAACCGGTGCTCATTTTAGTAGATGCCACACATTTCCAAAGGCAAGTGGGTCTTTCCTGTGCTTGTCTGAGCAGAGTAGGTTTGGTGCCCAGTACAGGTTAGAGGCTCTAGTCTCCTTTTGATCATACATCCTGAGGACATTGGTAGTATCATTGGCATCCCATGTTCTGACATGAGCACATTAACTTTGAGAAGAAACTGCTTTCCTCAGTCACACATGTTGGTCACTACTTGATGAACCTGAAAAAAGATGAGCCTGGCTGAAGGTCCCATGAGAGCAGTATTGTGACCATCACACTGGAAGTCCATACAGGGGCCATCCCCACCCACAAATCCCGCTGGTGAGTTCATCATATAGTCAGCCACTGGAAACCACAGGACTCATGGATGATAATAGGTAAAATTTACATGTGTGTCATGTGGTGCTGGGTCTCACAACTGGCCTCATGCTTAGTCATCTCTATTGCTTCTCTTACACCACACCCATCACTCATGTGGACTCATGACAGAAAGCTGGCTCACTTCAAGTTTGAGGACACAGAATGTTAAATCCAATGCTACATTACTTGGCAGTCATGAAACCACCCTGTTCTTTTGTTTGTTTGTTTTTGATTTTTGGAGACAGGGTTTCTCTGTGTAGCCCTAGCTGTCCTGGAACTCACTTTGTAGACCAGGCTGGCCTCGAACTCAGAAATCCGCCTGCCTCTGCCTACCGAGTGCTGGGATTAAAGGCGTGCGCCACCACACCCGGCTTTTGTTGTTTTTTGTTTGTTTGTTTTTAGAAACCACCCTGTTCTAACACTATTTAATCTTTCCTGGGACAATAAAACAGACAGTTCCCCTGTTGAGAAGCAACATCTTGAGTTGTAAAATCAGGATATTATATAGGCAAGTTGGTCCTTCTGCCTAGAAGAAATGTCTCTAGCTTTTCTACTAGACCAATCCTTTCCCATTGTTCACCTCTCAGCCTCAGCATCCCTTCTCTGGGAAAGCCACCAAGTCTCCCTTACCTCTCATACCTAGCATCTATCTCCAGGGTGACATTGACTGACTCTTGACCCAGTTTCCCTACTTAAATGATTTATTCACGTGTTTGTTCAAAACATCACAAGACAACACACACAGCGCTTAGTGCCTGGGGAGCTGCTATGACTGAGTAACCAGGCATGTGAGGGAACTCAGGAGAGAATGCCTCAGTGGATGAGCTTCCTGGGAAAAAGGAGAAGGACACGAGTAAATGTCAGTTTTAGGGCCAAAGGATTATATTCCTCAACAAAAGAAGACACAACTCCCTGCAAAGCTCCCCAGCGCAGCAGGACAGCTGAGACACTTAACTCAGAGACAGAGAAAGGATGAGAGTTTGTGTGATGATCACCTAACAGGACCTGTGCAGGGCCTTTATAGGAGCCAGCTCCCTTGTTATTACAAATGTAGGGAGGAAATACAGATGCAAAAGCCACATTTCACCAGTAATGAAGGAAAGGAAGATTTGAAATAAACTCTATCTGACTGTGCTATGCCCATCACGCCATAATATGTCAATCTCGGAATTAATTTGCTCCATCAACAAACATTTCATATCTTCTGTTCTCTGTTAGGTCAGGTCTACATGCCAACAAGTATTAAGATGAATTTGATGTGCTTGCCTTCTCAGAGTCTCATTCTCCTCTGAAAAGAAAGAAATAGAAATAATCAATAACTATGTCATCATTCATACATTCAAAAAATATCATCAGGTGTGGTGGTTTCTGTCTATAATCTCAGTACTTGAGAAGCCGAGTCAGCTGAAATGAGTCTGATGCCAGCATGAATCACTCAGGGCAAGTGAGCCATGGGCTGTGGAGTGAGACCCTAAGTCAAATAAATAAAATGAAAATCTAGTACCTGGTAAATGCCACGCACTGAGGACACAGAACCTAGAGAAAGACCTAGAACTGAGTAAGGTCCAAAGCTGGAGGTTCTACTTCCAATAACTACTTTAGACACATGCAAAGCAAAACTTAAACCATTTTTTTTTGCAACCCCAGTGCTTAACAAATGAGCAGTGCTTATTGCTCTAGCCTCAGATGGAGGTGGGATACTCAGCTCCACCTTGTCAAGCAGGGAGAGGTCTGTGTAGTGTCTTTATATCTGCTGGGAAAGAGGTGGGGTGGGGAGACACACATAGCCTTTCTTTCAATCCTTTCCCATACCTAAGGGTGACTCAGAGAAATCTGCATTAGCAAACCCTAACCTCTAATCACTTGCAATCAATCTTGGCCAAAAGGAAAAAAAGTCAATTATGAATATTGAGTCTCATAAAGGATTTTGGCAATACTGGCCACACCTGGAGCCAGACCAGAAAAGGAAAAATTTCCATGATAGTTATCAGACTTGAAGGTAGATAAGAAAAGAAAATATATTGCCCACATTTTTCCTGGCATAAAATTACAGGGTAGGATTAAGCAATGGTTGCTCTCATGTGAACAAGTAAGGCCTCAGGCTTTGGCTACACATAAAGATTACCTTTGAGACAGAATGTTCTAGGCTATTGCAAATCTGCAGTTAGTGTAGCAGGAAGCTCTCTACACAAAGCATGGAGCACATATATTGAGCCCTCATTCTAACAAAGATGCCTAATGGTTGGATAGGTATCCATCATACAACGTGACTAAATAACTAAAATGGGTGCAAAGATGTGGGGAAAGATTGCCCATTCATTCTCGTAGGAACACAAATTGGACCAACATTCTTTTTCGAACAATTCAGCAACATAAGCTTAATTTTAATTATTCATAATCACCAACCCAGCATTGCCACTACCAAGAATGTTCCTTGTGGAAATATTCAACAAGTGTACACATCCACAGATAAATATGGTTTTTGCAGCATGGTTTTTTTAATAGCAAAAGGAAAAAATGGGCTTAACAACAGAACCATTAGGAGGGAACCTGTCAAATACATTAGGAGCTGTGCTCGGGAAGGAAGCAAGGCAGCTTTCAAGAGGAGGTAAAACCACTTGTATGGGCAGAGGAGGAATTATCAATATAGTAAACAAAACATCTCGAGTGGTAGTGCATGATTGCATTTGTATGTGAAAAAGCTCAAGCCATATGCACTATGTAATTCACATCACTAGCTGCCTTAGAAAGAGAATGATGACTATTACATTGAAAGTGTTCCCTTTGGAAACATGTGTTCAAACTTGGACAGCCTTCACTTTTAATTTAATGTTCTTACCTTTCTTATTGAAATATCTTCAGTAAGAAAATAATACAGTGCATGTGAAAATACAAGGTATTGACATCCTCCGGACTCGACACCAAGTTTGGGATGACTCTGTAGTGTGTAGTCTCTGTGCTGTGCCACAGCAAAACCACAGTGTGGTCTGTAAATGGCCCGTCTAGCTTGCCGATCCATCTTCAGTCCCTCCCAGCATCCAACCATGCCCACAATGCTGCCACCAAAACCTCCTTCACCATTTTATGCCCTTAGAACGATGACGTGCTATTAGGATACCTGAGCGGAGGATAAGGTTTGCCATGTGGAGTCCCTGGTCATTTAAGACCCTGATTTTCACTTTTATTAGATTAAGGCTTTTATTAGAGAGCTAAACGTGTGCATGTGTTCATCAAATACTAGAGCAAAGCCTAGGATGGGTCCAAAGCTCTCGGCTCTCAGACAAGTATAGCAAGATCCAGCTGACAGCTTTGTCTGCTAGCTGTGGTCAGGTAGAGGAGAGGCTTAAGTTCTTCTCTATCCACTTGCAACAGTGTGGAGTCCTCTGAAGTGCTCTGTGTCTGGTTCAGGTTAGAGACTGTCTCTGATTGTCCTATGCCTGCTGAGCTGTGGGCTTTACTATTTCCTGTTGAATTCACCTAGCTCAGGAGTTCCTGAACGCTATGTGCCAGAAACATAGATGAACAGTTTTGTGCTTTAATACAATGTTAGAATAAATGGCTTAACAATACATTGACAAGCTGTGTTGGTTTCCTTGGCTACAACCTACCAAAGAGTCTTCATTTCCTTTGAGAGATGCCCAGTGGCGAGCACAGCTTTTCATTTCAATCTTAGTTGCTATTTAAGTCCTCATCTCACCCATGCTATGTCACACAGGTTTTGTTGTTGTTGTTGTTATAGGGTGTGGATTATGTTTTGCAGAATGGGTTTAAAAAAAAAAAGGAAGCAGGGAACTGCTACAGGTATAAATAGAGCCCCTGGAGGTACCTGATAAGGAACCCATTCCAGAGAGCTATTGTGCACAAGTGTGTAAGCGCACGTGGCGTGCTCACACACACACACATACATACATACACACACACATGCACACACACACACACACACACACACACACACACACACACACACACACACACATACACACCCCTACTGACACAGAACCACAATGCAGAAGCATAGAACCATTGAGATGTGGTGTGGGACCGTTTCCAGACAGAGGAGTGAAGGACTGTTGGCAGCTCCAGAGGTTTGTACTGACCAATGGGACCCATGCTGAGCTGAAGCCCTGTGGATAGGTGACAGATCAGGGGGCTTTTGTCATCGGAGTGTTACATGAACCCTTTTTGTGGGAATCATTTTATGTGAGTGCTATATATATATCCTTCACTGGCCTGTTGTGTCTGAGTTACTGAGCCTGGCTTTTCTGATATGACTTTACCTCCACATTCCCAACCTACATAGTAAGCTCTGACAGGGTACCTTTTGACTTGCTGCAGTCTGATCAGTCTGTGCCTTGTAGTTTGTGCTGGTCTCATGGTGCCTGCATGCACAAGGATGTGGTCTAACTCAGCTTTCCTCTGCGTTTGTACTCAGAGTCAACTGCTGCTTGGTGAATAGAGTCACCCAGGGCAAAGCTCCGCCTGAAAGGCACTGTTTCACACAGTGTGGAGGAATTGTGCCCTGACTTCAGCATGAGCAGGGCGCAGCCTGAATCCCGCAGCAGGTCATCTATCTCAGAAAGAGCCTTCTTGACCTTTTTCCTTTTTTCATCTGTCTCAAAGCCAAACTGTAAAGGCTGTGAAGGGCAAGGCTTCCCTACAGGAGTGTTACTGCTCTGCTCCAGCTGCTGCAGGAGATACTCCCCCAACACAGTGTAACAGCTTCAGCAAGGGATGGTTTCCCCAGCCAAAGAGTTTACAGCTCTGCTGCTCGAGGTATCCTGGCAATCTGGAGCCAAGGAATTCCACAAAGTCACATCACACAACAAATCTCAAAAAGCTTTATTGAGAGGGAAAACCCCAGGAGGGTGGCTGTCTTTGTGAAGCCAGAAGCAGAAGGACACTGAGCAGAAAGCTGGGTTGTTTGTGATTTCTTCGGGGTGGAGCTTCTCAGGGTAGGGATTTACAGGATGAGGATTGGTGGAATTTCAATTCCTGAGCATGGGCAACTGCAGGGAGTGGTGGGTTTTCCTGTTTGGGGATTGATGGGTTTCTGTGTCAAGCTCCGGGATTAGTGAGATTCTGTTTCTTGGTCCTGGTCTTGGTCTTGGGGTCAAGCCAGAGTCAGGGTGATCTTTCCTTTGCTCTGGTCTTGGGGTCAAGTCGGGGTCAAGGTGTTTTCCCTTATCCAACACAGACCCTCTTTTTTTCTTTTATCCAGACAGGATTTCTCTGTGAAGCTCTGGCTGTCCTAGAATTCATTCTAGACCAGGCTGGCCTTGAACTCACAGAGGTCTGCTTGCCTCTGCCTCCTGAGTGCTGGGATAAAAGGTGTGCAGCCCCACCAGCCTCTCTCACACCCACTCACAGAACCAACTGCTTCTGGCCATAATTTCCTCCACTGCCTGTTGCTGGCATACAAGGGACTATAACCATATCTTACAAAACTGTGTGAACCCTTTTTCCTACTTAGGAGACATCTACTCTTGATACTCCTCTCCCATTTACACATCTCACTACCAAGTGTGATAGTTTCAATGAGAATGGCCCCAATAGCCTTATATATTTCAATACGTTGGTGGCTAATTGGTGGAACTATTTAGGAAGGATGAGGAGGTGTGGCCTTGTTGGAGAAGGTGTGTCCTCTGGGGGCAGGCTTGGAGGTCTCAAATGCTCAGGCCATTCACAGTTAGCTCTCCCTGCTTTCTGCTTATAGATCAAAATATAAGCTCTCAGCTACTGCTTCGGTGGTGTTTCTGCCTGCCTGCTATGGTGTTCACCACCATGATAGTCATGGCCTCTAACCCTCTGGCAGCATAAGCCCCAAATTAAATGTTTTCTTTTGTAAATTGCTTTTGTTTGGGTGCTTTTAATCACAGCAACAGAAAGGTAACTAAGATACAGGTGTTCTGTCACCAGGTAAACAATGGTAAAATGCATCTCCCCAATTCTGACCTCCTCCCACCTCTACAGAACTTCCCTCCTACTTCTCTATCCCCGACCACTTCTGTGGCTTCTTATTCTTGTAGAGCCCAGTCTCCTTACAATCTGTAGAGAAATTTTAATCCAGAAACATGGCTGCTCTGACAAGCGATCACATCCAAAGACCTAGGTCTGTGTGATCTGGCTGGAATGCAGACATGGCCTTAGAACACTCCGTTAATCCCAAACAATGAAAATAAGGTTAGTTTATAGAAGAAAGCAGCCATTCTTATTATTCTAACAGTTTTAGATTAAGCTACTATAACAAAATACCCTAGTCTGGCTGACTTAAACAGAACAAAATACCATAGGTTAGGTAGCTTAACACTGACAGTTATTTCTCATGGTTCTGGAAGTCTAAGGTAAAGCCTAGTGGTTTGGTTCCCTGTAAGCATTCTCTTCCTGCCTTACAAAGGTCATTTTCTTATATGGCAGAAAGAAAGGTATTATTATCTTCTTGTCATTAAAAATACTGATAGAATGCTGGGATCCCACCTTACCATCTCACCTAAACCTAATCTCCTTCTAAAACCTCCACCTCTAAATTCCATCACATTAAAGCTTTGAGATTCCCCATATGTGTTGGGATATGACTCACAGAGATTCACCCCTTAATCTCATCATTTATAAGTAACAGCTTAAAACCTTTGTCTTCTTTTCTCATGAAAATAATCAAATGCTTCTCCTGTGTTTGGGTTCATGTTTTCTAACTCAGGAAAACTAGAGATGTGAAGAGACTTTTGGAGTATACTCAGATACCCTGTAGGTGCCATGGAGGAAGGCCACCCTTCAGAGGAAGTGATGAACTTGAGTCAAGGTGGCTACGGTTCTGGAGATACATTTTAGCACACATAGTCTGGTCTATGGCCATTTCTCTAACACTTTAATCACACTTTGTGAAGCTTGCTTATAGTCCCAAACCCCTTCTGTAGAGTGAGCAAGCTATCTGAGTAACTCTGTTTGGAAGTATACTCTGTAGAAGAAAAGTGATGAGAACAAACCAAGCTGACAGTGTAACCTGCAGTTCCTGCCCTCGGTCTCCTGTGCTTAGCTGTGATGTCCAAAGCTTGTCCTCCGACAGCCCCCAAAGGTGTGCATTAAACATACCTACTGTTCATCATTCCTTCTTCCTGTGGAACTCTCCAGCATCAGGAATCCAGTCTGTTTCTTTCACTGATGTATTCTATGTGCTTGAAAGAGGCATGACACATGGAAGAGCCTCAAAAATATTTGTGGAATTGAATTGAGGTTGCAGTTGAGAGATGATTCAAGCTTGCCCTGAACACTCTGAGTTTCCAAGCGTTCTCCACTGATGGGCCAGGCATGTTGGTGCCAGCTTGTTGGCACTCTCCTCAGAGGTTGGCTTTGCTTCCTCCTGCTAACTACCCTAACACCAAGCCACTGTTTGTGTTCCATTCTTCACAGTCACGAAGACAATCTCTTGCCCTGGGACTGATGGCCAAGTTCAGGAAACCAAGCCCAGATGTGAAACTGTATGCTTGGCAGCTGGCAGCTGGCAGCTAGCAGCTGGCTGCCAGGCGCTGGAAGAAGCCACAAGTTCTCCTTAGCTGTTTCCAGACATTCTTGGGTATGCTGCAAAGCTGCTCTGAACTTTCTGAACACGCACTTTCTCACTTGACATGACTTGGAAGGGAATGACCAAGCACCAACGGCCACTTAGCATTGAACAAACATTTAGGCATGCCCATGTGTTCAGCGCAGCGCTGCCAGGGGAGCAGGCACAAAGACTGGGCCAGTGGCCAGTGGTCCACAAATGGTCTCCACATTTACACTTCCTGTCAGACAGAGGAGAGAGAACTTTAAATTATCCTTCAGACCGTAGAACAGCTGAAGCCAGGTGGGTGAGAGACAGATCTAAAACCATAACAAAGGATGATGGCAAATGGGACCACCACCTCGTGTCCTATGCTGCTCTGCTTCTTGGCTGGTGAGTGTTTTCTCTTAGCCCACAAGCCAGGCAGCAGGACCCTGGCCACAGGAATGGCCCAGGCCATTTTTTAATTTATTCCTTTTCCTCACATGTCTTTGCTGCATCTTTACTAGTAGACAGCTGACTTCTGTTGCACAATGCTCTCTTTGTTTTATGCATTTGGTGTTTCGACTATTATGTGACAGGAGGAACTCCTTTTCTGGTGCAATCTATTTGGAGTTCTGTGGACTTCTTGTATGCTCATGGGCATCTCTTTCCTTAGGTTTGGGAAGTTTTCTTCTATAATTTTGTTGAAGATATTTTCTGGCCCTTTAAGTTGGGAATCTCCACTCTCTTCTATACCTATTATCCTTAGGTTTGGTCTTCTCATTGTGCCCTGGATTTCCTGAATGTTTTGGGTTAGGAGCTTTTTGCATTTTGCATTTTCTTTGACTGTTATGTCAATGTTTCTATAGTACCTTCTGCACCTGAAATTCTCTTTTTATCTCTTGTATTCTGTTGGTGATGCTTGTGTCTGTGATTTCTGATCTCTTTCCTAGGTTTTCTAACTCCAGGGTTGTCTCCCTTTGTGATTTTTTATTGTTTCTAGTTCCATTTTTTAGATCCTGGATGGTTTTGTTCATTTCCTTTGTCTGTTTGGTTGTATTTTCCTGTAGTTCATTAAAGGATTTTTATGCTTACCTATGTTCTCCTTTCTTTCTTTCTTTCTTTCTTTCTTTCTTTCTTTCTTTCTTTCTTTCTTTCTTTCTTTCTTTCTTTCTTTCTTTCTTTTTTTCTTTCTTTCTTTTTCAAGACAGGGTTTCTCTTCATAGCCCTGTCTGTCCTAGAACTCACTCTGTAGACCAGGCTGGCCTCAAACTCAGAAATCCACCTGCCTCTGCCTTCCAAGTGCTGGGATTAATTAAAGGCATGTGCCACCACTGCCTGGCCTTCTCCTGTGTTTCTTTAAAGGAGTTATTTATGTCTTTCTTAAAGCCCTCTATCATCATCATGAGATGTGATTTTTAAACCAGAGTCTTGCTTTTCTGGTGTGTTGAGGTATCCAGGGCTCACTGTTGAGGGGGAATTGGGTTCTGATGATGCCAAGTAGCCTTGGGTTCTGTTGCTTATGTTCTTGCCCTTGCCTATTGCCATCTGGTTATCTCTGGTATTAGCTGGTCTTGCTGTCTCTGAATGTGGCTTGTCACTCCTGCAAGCCTGAATGTTAGTACTCCTCAGAGACCAGTTCTATCCAGGAGGAATTTGGGTCTGGAGAGCTGTGGCACAGGGTCAGCTCCGGGGTGCAGATGGAAACTGGAAGGATCCTGTCCCTGGCTGCTCTTTGGTTCCTGTGTCCTGATGGCTCTGGGAGGGTCCCTCTTGGGCCAGGAATTTGAGCAGAAGTGGTGGTCTTACCTTACTCACAGGTGTGTCCTGGGAGACAAACCATTTCTCTCCCGGCAGTATTTGGGTACGGAGCGCTGTCGCATGATACTCTCTTGTACCCCAATCCACCACTCTCACTCGGCTCCCTCACATCTCTGAGCACCTGACCAACTTCCTCCACTGAATAGATGCTCAGTAAGCAGTGACTGAGGAGAAAAACCAATCACTGGATCAATGCTTGGTCTAGTGGTGCTATATGGCTTCTCTCCATATTTGCTATATTTTACTACAATCATAAAATATAACTGCTTAGCCAGATGACCAGCCCTCAAGTCTCAGAGCAAATCTCCACAGTGATGATGTTAGACACTTCTTAAATAAGAAGGAGCAAGCCTGCTGTTGAGCATTGGCCCCCTGGTGTAGATGTTCCAGACCAGAACTCCCTGCCCTGCCATAGTGGGATCAAGTACTAAAGGAGCAGACACGAGGTGGAGAAGTTCTTTCCTCCTGATGGGGCTGAAACATCAGAGCTGGGCAGTGCTAGACAGGTCCTTCCTAGCTGTGCTGCTACGCCAGCAGGGAGCCACGGAGCAAAAGTATATAGTTTATAGCATCAGTTCTCAATCTGTGAGTCGTGACCCCTTTGGAGGTCAAATGACCCTTGCATAGGGGTCACTTAAGAGCTTCAGAAAACACAGATATTTATATTACAATTCATAGCCATTACAAAATTACAGGTAAGAAGTAACAACAAAAATAATTTTATGGTTAGGGGTTCAAAACAATATGAGGAACTGTATTAAAAAAGGGTCACAGGCTGGCGAGATGGCTCAGTGGTTAAGAGTGCCAACTGCTCTTCCGAAGGTCCTGAGTTCAAATCCCAGCAACCACATGGTGGCTCACAACCATCCTTAACGAAATCTGATGCCCTCTTCTGGAGTATCTGAGGACAGCTACAGTGTACTTACATATAATAAATAAATGAATAAATACATAAAAAAGGGGGTCACAGCATCGAGGAGATCGAGAACCACTGGTTTACAGGGTAGTTTCTGGTAATCAGAAATAACCCAGGACTGGAGAACAAATAAGCTGAGTTCCCACCACTGCTTTTCAAACACTTACTGATTACATGACTTAGTTTTCAAGGAATAGAAAATTAAAATAGGGGAAATATAAAACACAAATTAAAAAACAGTTTTTTGTACAGTTGTAATATGTACACTCAACCTTTGGAATCCACATAAAGGTAGAGGAACAAGGGACTCCACAAAGTTATTGTCTGATCTCCCCATGCATATCATGTCATAGAAACACAGAGATACACACATACACATACACACACCACCACCACCACCCCAATAATCAACTAAATGATTTGTCTTGAAAAAGAAAAGAAATTTCATAAAATTTCAATATTAACAAAGGAAAAAAAGTTACAAAGAAGCCATGGTTAATTTCTTATTCAAGAAAAGGAATTTTAAAGTAACTTTAGCATAGCCTAAGAATGCAGTGATCCCCTGAGATCAAAACCCTCCTGTTCAGACATCAGTTCACTAACTCACCCAGATCAACCTCCAGTCCCACAGGCTCCACGTGTAGAAGCTACTTTAAATAGTGGGGCTACTGTTTTTGTCTTGTAGGCATATTTTAGTCTATTTTGTACATTTGAATATGCTTATCTACAGAAGTTCTTGTATGGTGTCCCAATACCTACAGTATTCAGGACAATCACACACAGCACAGATTCATGGCCTAGGAGCAATGATGAGAAGCAACATCACATGGCCTGAGTGTAGAGTGTAAGTACAGTATGGAATGTTTCCACAGGGGCAGAATTGGGGAACAAAATGTCTCCATTCTCATTCCAAGAAATCTTTGAGATCTTCAGGATGTGGAGGGTGTATTTTGTGTTCTCTTAAGATGACTAGAGGCTGAGGGAGCATAAGCTTCAAGAAGACACCCTGGAAGAACTTCAGTAGGAAATTCAAACATGGTTAAAGAACTGCAACTCCCAGCTTAGCTCTAGCCTTAGAAGAGAAGATCTGACCTGATGGCAGAGCTGACCAACAATGGCCAAGGATGGAACCAACCATGCTGTGATGGTTTGTATATCCTTGGACCAGGGAGTGGCACCATCTGGAGGTGTGGCCTTGTTGGAATAGGTGTGAACTGGTTGGAGTAGGTGTGTCACTGTGGGTGTGGGCTCAAGACCCTCACCCTAGTTGCCTGGAAGTCAGTTCTTCCACTTAGCAGCCTTTGGATGAAGACATAGGACTCTCAGCTCCTCCTGCGCCATGCCTGCCTGGATACTGCCATGCTCCCTCCTTGATGATAATGGACTGAACCTCTGAACCTGTAAGCCAGCCCCAATTAAATGTTGTTTTATTAAGACTTGCCTTGGTCATGATGTCTGTTCACAGCAGTAAAACCCTAACTAAGACACATGCCTACATACTAAGGCTTCCATAAAGAACTCAGAGGGACAGAATTGGGAAGTGCTTACAGATGGCTGAACACAGTAAGATAGCTGCAGGGTGAGGTGCTCTTGGAGGACATTCCTCCTCCCACACACTCTGCCCAGTGCTCCTTGTCTATCTGAATGTTCACCTGCATCCTCTTAAATACACTTTATTATAATGAGTAAATGGGAGGAAAATATTTCCCTGAGTTCCATAAGCCACTTCAGCAAGCTAGTCAAGCCACAGCCAGGAGTCAAGGGAACCTCCACTTGTAGGTCAGGCAGAACCTGGGGTCTTTGATTGACATCTGAAGTAGAGAGCAGCCTTGTGGGGCTGCGCACTTTGAGCTTCCGATCTGATAGTATCTCTAGGTAGATAGTGTCAGAATTTGAGGTGGTGTCTCCTGGAGAATTGCTTGCTGCACGATGGGAAACTCTTTATGTTCATTGTCAGAAGTGAACTGGGTAGAAAACATTTCTCTGGCTCTACCAGCACTAATCTTAAGGAGCCTTGGTGTGCACGTTTTCTTGAACCAGCTCCCAGCTTGATAACTATTAATGAGCAACAGTTCACTGTGGCTAAGTGGGAAACCGCCAGTCTCTGAGTAGAGAGGACCTGATCTGTTAACAAAGGCCTAGCTGTAGGGTCTCTCTCACTTTTTGCTTCTACTGCATGAAAGGGAAATGGTGAGAAAGTCAGAAAGAGTGCCTTTTAGCTGTAGGTCAGCGACACTAGTCTTTTCAAAATCAGTCTATTGTATGCTTAGAAACCCAATTTCATGACTTGCGTTTTTTAAAAAACAAAAAAACTAGTCACACACACAAAAATAAATAAATAGATAAATAGATAAACCTAGTCACAATAATGGGTTAAGAAGATCCATGCTTAATTCATATGAGTATTGGATATTGCTCAAATATTAATCACATCCTTATTGAGTTTTGTTTAAATTTTTTTCAGTCTTGCCCACCATGCTTTGTGGTATCACAGGGAGGCTGCACTAACAGCAAATGGTTTGGAATTATATAATTAAGCATATTCAGCCTTAATTACTGTTACTAATGTATCCAAATCTGCTAACGTGATATTTGGTGAGAACCAGGCACAGAGAATGGTGCCAAGTGATTCTTTTCCACTGGGTCCTTCCCTGACTTACAAAAAGCTTGAGAGAGTCTCTGCTGGTTAGTAGCAGTCTGTGGGCAGCATGGTGGACCCTCCATCCCTGGTGATCTGGACTGCTGGGAAAGAAAAGCAAGCCCACCGTATGCACACACCTCTGATGCTTCAGGCTAAGGACAAACAGAAGCTTGAGTGGTGTCCCCTGGCCCTTTATCGTTTGCTTCGTCCCAGCTACTCTTTAGGGCTTAGTGTGTTATTGTTTTTCCAAGGTCTTAAACTATATGTCATTAATTTATTTCTTTGTTATATCTCAATTGTTTTTTCTGGCATAGGCCTTTTCCCATTAGGGCTGCCTTCTTTGAGTACCATACATTTTTGTCCCTTCAATTCTAGGGATTCTTAACTTTCCTTAACAATTTTTCAATTTTCCCCTTCATCATTCCGTAGTGTGCTGCTAATAACCCTGTACTTTCTGTAGTTTCTATTGCTGCTGATATCCAGCTTTATTCGACTGTGGTCCAATACAATGCAGGATATTATATCAATTTTCCTATTCCTTGTGACTTTCATTGTGTCCTAATACGTCATCAACTTTGGAGAGAGTTCCACTGAATGGGTTTTCTCTCTAGTGTTTGGGTGGAACTTTCTAGAGAGATCTGTTAGGGCCATTTAATTTATTGTGTTCATTAGCTCTCATATTTCTCTGTTTAGTTTTTGTCTGAATGAGTGCCCATGGTAAGAATGGGGTGGTTGAAGACACCCCCTGTTATGGTTTGTATATGCTTGGCAGAGGGAGTGGCACTATTAGAAGGTATGGCCCGTTGGGGTAGGTGTGGCCTTGTTGGAGTAGGTGTGTCACTGTGGGTGTGGGCTTTAAGACCCTCCTCCTAGCTACCAGGAAGTCAGTAGTCTGCTAGCAGCCTTCAGATGAAGATGTAGAAGTTTCAGCTTCCTGTACCATGCCTGCCTGGATGCTGCCATGCTCCTACCTTGATGATACTGGACTGAACCTCTGTAAGCCAGCCCCAATGTTGTCTTTATAAGAGTTACCTTGGTCATGTTGTCTGTTCATAGCAGTAAAACCCTAAATAAGGCACCACCCTCCATCACTGTGGTAGCATTTGTCACCTGAACTACTGAGCTAGTTCTATGGACTGAATGCTGAGACACTATATCACTCTGGTTGGCAATTCTAACCTGGCAGTAAGTCAGGCTAGGTCCTCATAGCCACCTGCCCCACACCCCACACACACCCCTGCTCTGCCTCCCACACACACCTCTGCTCTGCCCCTCCCCTGCCACCTCCCCTTCCCCCCACCTCCCCACCTCCCCACCTCCCCACCTCCCCACCTCCCCACCTCCCCACCTCCCCACCTCCCCACCTCACCACCTCACCACCTCCCCACCTCACCACCTCCCCACCTCCCCACCTCCCCACCTCCCCACCTCCCCACCTCACCACCTCACCACCTCCCCACCTCACCACCCCCACCTCACCACCTCCCCACCTCACCACCTCCCCATCCCCAGCTCTGTCTTCCTCACTGCCTCCTACTTTGCCTCTCAGTTTTGGTCCAGCTTCTGGGGCTGGAGGGAGCAGCCCTTCCTAACAGGCTTGGGGGACTTCCCTGGACAGATATTTCCACTCTAACCATCACTTGGGTAAGTGTGACCTGTGTTGGGGGAGGTTTATTCCTAGAAGGCTCATTATTACAGTTCTGTGTGAAGTCATCCTGGCATTAAGGCAAAAGATGTGAGACTTCACGGATTCTTTGAAATACCAAAAGAGCAAGATTAAAAGAAGAAGAGAGAAAGAGAAGAGGAGAGAAAGAGGAGAGGAGAGAAAGAGGAGAGGAGAGGAGAGAAGGAGGAGAGGAGAGAAAGAGGAGAGGAGAGAAAGAGGAGAGGAGGGGAGGGGAGGGGAGGGAAGAGGGGAGGGGAGGGGAGAGAGGAGGGGAGGGGAGAGAGGAGGGGAGGAGAGGAGAGGAGAGGAGAGGAGAGGAGAGGAGAGGAGAGGAGAGGAGAGGAGAGGAGAGGAGAGGAGAGGAGAGGAGAGAGAGGAGAGGAGAGGAGAGGAGAGGAAAGAGAAGAGAAGAGAAGAGAAGAGAAGAGAAGAGAAGAGAAGAGAAGAGAAGAGAAGAGAAGAGAAGAGAAGAGAAGAGAAGAGAAGAGAAGAGAAGAGAAGAGAAGAGAAAGAAGAGAAGAGAGAAGAGGCCAGTGTAGATTGCCAGCCAAGTTGAGGAAGGCACAGCACACTTACAGAACAAATGCTTTTGTAAACAGGCTGGTGGGAGGTGAGACGACCAGCATTCCTAAAGGGCCCCTGAGATTCGTGATCTGAGTGTCTCTGCCTAGGTGGGGCTAACTGGACATTAGAGACATTCAGTCTTTACAAGGAAACATCTGTTCTCACTACTGTACCCTTTGCTCTCTGGTCTTGTTTGCATTTCCAGGTCAGGGGCCAGCTGTCCCAGTGGCTTCCTTCAGTCCCCACTGCATGTTCTACTTGTGGAACAGAAGGATAATGCTGACCTTCTTTTGTCATTCCATTGCATCCCTTAGCTCACGTGCCCTGCACACCTTGCAGACCCAGACAAACTGAAAGGATTCTGGGTTTGCCACAGAGTGCTAAGTTTGTCAGCTGGCCTTCTTCCCCACTCCCAGCCTCTTAGAGTAGCAAAAACACTTTGGAATTCCTATGCAGAGTTCTCCTGTCACAGAAAGGAGAGGCATAAAGAAATTGGGCTCTATGGTACCCAGAAATGCAGGTCTTCATCCCACCAAGTTGTAGCATCCTTGTGGATCCTACCAAGTTGTAGCAGGTGTTCCTTAACTGGTGGGGATGGCAGTAAAGTGGACAAGACTGTCCCATTGCCTGAGTAGAAACTTTAAACTGCCTATAGCCGAATGCTTGGTCAGGGTTTCTATTCCTGCACAAACATCATGACCAAGAAGCAAGTTGGGGAGGAAAGGGTTTATTCAGCTTACAATTCCATACTGCTGTTTATCACCAAGGATGTCAGGACTGGAACTCAAACAGGTCAGGAAGCAGGAGCTGATGCAGAGGCCATGGAGGGATGTTCTTTACTGGCTTGCCTCCCCTAGCTTGCTCAGCCTGCTCTCTTATAGAACCAAGACTACCAGCCCAGAGATGGTCCCACCCACAAGGGATCTTTCCCCCTTGATCACTAATTGAGACAATGCCTTACAGTTGGATCTCATGGAGGCATTTCCTCAACTGAAGCTCCTTTCTCGGTGATAACTCCAGCTGTGTCAAGTTGACACAAAACTAGCCAGTACGCTTGGTAAAGAGCCAGTAAAGCTACCAGTGGATGCTAAGCACTAGTCCCTAGAACTGGAGACCCTCCCTTCTAAACATCAGTAATTTAGAATTAGGCAGCTATGCTTTTAATCTCTGCTCGGTCACTCAGTGGCTTTCCGACATTGAAAATATTACTCCACCTGTAAGAGCCTGGGCTTTCTCATCTGTATTGATATTATTCATATTATTACTACTAATTAAATATATTAAGATCTATTGTGATGATAGATGGAGACTATGTACAGGAAGTGCTGTGCTTCAATAAGACTTCAATATGATGTAAATATGATGATTACTAAATGCCCTTGCTTCTACTTGAGAAGAGCACTTATATTCCAGGGAAGCACTAACCACTGTGCCCATGTGTGTGTGTGTGTGTGTGTGTGTGTGTGTGTGTGTGTGTGTGTGTGTGTGTGTGTGTGTGTGTACATCGTGTACATCGTGAGGGAAGGAAAGTCTACCCATGGGTGCACTGGCTCTCTGTCTCTGCTGCTTCTAACACCCTCTCTCCCCAGCCACTGGACCTTCCTGGGGTCATCTCCAGAATTCCCATGGGCTTGCATATAAACTCTAGGAAATGATCAGGAACTTAAAGCCATAGATGTATAACAGTTCAGGGGAAGTAATAGTGGGTCATATTAAAGAACAGGAGGATTGTAGGCATTGGTAGAGACCATGTAGGAGAGCCTCCACAGACTCCCTCCATTGGTGCCAACAGCCCAGGTATGCTCTAATATTTTTCTACAGTGGAACTGCACCCCAGTTTCTCATCAGAACATACCTCTCTGTGCTATTTCCTTAAATCCTGCTCTGGGTAGCTAAATCTAAAAATGTTAATCCACCTGGAGTGTTAATGGCTACTCAGATGTGACTCTCCCCAGAGGGGGAAACAGCAGAAGAAATGATCGCATTCAAAGTAGCCTCTAATGGCAGAAAGGAGAGGCACCGTTGCAAGCTAATGCGGGGATTGCAGACAGGGAGAGGAGATCAAGCTGCCTCTACTGGACAACATGTTTTTATGGTAAAGAATGAAAGAAAGTTTAGGCATATAGTCAGGGAGAATGGGGGAAATACAAGGGGATAAACATGAAGTTGTATGAAAGAAGTTAGGAGCACGAGGTGAGTGGGGGAGGGGTATGTAGATGGCAAGCCTGCTATAGAAACTATTAACAATAAAAACCCTGGTCAGCGCCTACTCTCTGGGCACCCTTAGCACTGAGCAGGAAATCGCTGTCTTCATAGAGAAGTGCTAAGTGCAAGAACCATGTTGCTTAGATCCTTAACTCTGCTTATATTTGCATGTCAAATCTCAATGACTGTTGGATTAGAATATTCTAATGATGGTACCACTTAAAGGAAAACTAAGGCAACCATTAGGAAGTAGAAAAGAGCTCATGAATATTTAGGTGTCATCAGAAACTCTCTCTCTCTCTCTCTCTGTGTGTGTGTGTGTGTGTGTGAGAGAGTGAGAGAGAGAGAGAGAGAGAGAGAGAAAGAGAGAGAGAGAGAATATCAATGTAACTAATAAACTGTCTCCTGAGGGCCACACATGCACACTCTCTCCCATAGTACTACAAATAATTCCCCTTTTTATTGTGCACATCAGGAGACAGGAGCCACTGCATGCAGACAGAGGGGCCATCAACCTTGGAGTTTGTTGGAAACAAGGTCTCTCTCTTACAGAGCTTGGAACGTGCTGGTTGGGCCTGGCTTGCTGGCCAGTGAGCATCCAGAATCTTCCTTTCCCTTCCCTGACCTAAAGCATTGGGATTACAAGGACGTAGTATCATCACCTCGGGCTTTTCATGTGGGTTCTGTGAATCCAGCTTAGAAGGCAAGCACTGAGCCATCACTGCAGTCCAAATCTCTGCTTATTAACCAGCATGTAGCCACATGGTTACATTCTGGCTGACTCAGAATGACCAGCGACATTTGCTTCATGGGAGACATTAAGCAAAATGGAAGAGACAGAACAGCTTCCCTTTTCACCCTCCTCCCCCAACTGGGACATGGCACGAGCCACACTGGATGACATGGGATATCGGGAAATGGCAGAGCAGCAAGTGCAAGGAAGCATATAGATCACTAACACAGAGGAAACATGGAGCCAGTCCTGGATAGCCTCTACTGGACTTGTGAGAAAAGAGGAAGGCCCATCTCCAGCCACCAAGTGGGGGTGTCTGAGTTAGGGTTTCCATTGCTGTGAAAGACACTATAGCCAAGGCAACTCTTATAAAAGACAACATTTAATTGGGGTTAGCTTACAGGTTCAGAGGTTCAGTCCATTAGTATCATGGCAAGAAGTATAGCAGTGTCCAGGTAGGCATGGCACTGGAGGAGCTAAGACTTCTACATCTAGTTCTGAAGGCAAGTAGGAGAAGACTAACTCCCACATGGCTAGGAGTAGGATCTCAAAGCCCACCTCCACAGTGGAACACTTTCTCCAACAAAACCATTCCTACTCCAACAAGGCCACACTTCCTAATAGTGCCACTTCCTGGGTCAAGCATATTCAAACCACCACAGGGGGTATCTGATACAGCCACCAGATCGGCAGATCGATCGGCTGGCACAGCCCATTAGGTTACCAGGAGAATTCTAGTCTGACATGCTCATGTTAGCGAATATTTATTTTTTTGGAAGACAGGACAAGAACACAGAGGTGTTTGTTGAATCACAGGGTAGCAACAGCACAGGAAAACACCATTTGTTCCTTTAAACCACGCCCAGCTCCTCATCCGGAATTGCTCTTTTGCCATCCATTGGTTTAACCACAGAGAGCCTCTGTGTGTTCAAAATCAAAAGCAGTTGATGGTCACAGCTATGGTTTAGATCAGAAACCTCCTCACAGGCTAGTGATTTGAATGCTCAGTTCTCAGCTGTTCCTTTGAAGATGCTTCAGGCCTGTGAAGGTCATGCCCACCAGGAGTCTGGACTGGTTTTTCTGCTTCCTGCGTGTCTCCCTGTGAACTAGCTGCTGCTTCACTCTGCCATCACAGCTCCTCTGCCTGCCCTGTCTAACAGTGTGGCCTATGATCCTTCTGAAACCATGAGCCCACATAAGCCTTTCCTCCCTTAGTCTCTGTCAAGAGTTTTGTCAGAGCAACACAGAGTAGCCAATACAACTGCAGGCCTTTTGTCCCTCTGTCCTGTGCCTGTGCCTGTGCCTGTGCCTGTGAGTCTCCCAGAAATTGCCAGAGTTGTTTGAGTGAAGCCAAATATCATCCACTTAGCTCCTTAAAATTCATAACACTATCTAGGGCTTTTTGGTGTTTGTTCCCTTTTGAATGGGTTACTTAGTGATCTCTCAGAATAGTGGGTTTTGGTTCTTATACTGTATTTCTACATCACAGTAAATACAATTTTAGACTCATCAGAGCTCTTCACAAAATATTCACTTGTTTAGAATGTTTACTGAGCACCTATTATGTGTCTACTCCTGTGATACACATTAGGATGTAAAGATAAGGAAAGCGTGCTTCAACAATCCAAGGGGTGTGAGGTGCATGGAAGAAATGAAAACCACTCCCACGAAGTTTCGTGTGTTGTTGTGACTGGTCAGGAAGAAAGGATGGGCAATAGAGGAAGCTACAGAAGGTGTTGTGGAGGAGGGGAGATTTCATCTGTGTTTTCAAGAGTGATTTAGACTTTTCCAGATACATAAGAGGGAAATGGGGCTGTAGGAATGGCGGGCTCGTGTGAGTGAGCACAGACAAGAGAGCTCACAGCTATTCACGCGGGAAATGAGGCTGGAAAGGGGCGGGGATCCAGGTTTGGCCTGGCCTTGGGCTCCTTGGCCCAAACTAATAATTGGATGTCACTGCAAATGAGCCATCTTGTTTTCCCCAACAGTCCAAGTATTTAGTCTAGGTATAGAACTGAAAATCCGCTGATAAGACTGTGTACGACTTTAATCCCAGCACTCGAGAGGCAGAGGCAGGCAGATTTCTGAGTTCGAGGCCAGTCTGGTCTACAGAGTGAGTTCCAGGACAGCCAGGGCTACACAGAGAAACCCTGTCTTGAAAAACAAAACAAAACAAAACAAAAAAACAAAACAAAACAAGGCTGTGTAGAACAAATTATCAGAAACAGTAGCTAGAGATGTTAAACCATTTTTACCAGCCACAGTGGAATTTCAATTTTAGAATGGATTCAGTTGGATGGCCCTTAATTACCCCTAACTCCTCTTTTCTCTTCAGTTTCCCTTTGTTGTTTTCTAGATCACAGATCTTCAGTACCAGAGTAAGCTGGTAAATTTCTGATGCCAAAATAAATAGCTCTATACTGGTAAGCAGTAACTTGACCTGTGTGTGCGTGCATGCGTGCGTGCGTGCGTGCGTGCGTGCGTGCGTGCGTGCGTGTGTGTGTGTGTGTGCACCTACATTTCTATCAACTTTGCACTGACTGAAACTTTGCGTGCATATAGAAAAACCAAAAACCAAAACCTTACTGGAGAGTACAGCCAGAGAAGGAGACCTGTTGTAAAGCTTTCTAGAGTGGCCTGTTCCACTGCAGGGGGATGGAGGTGTTTTGCCATTCTCCCATCACATAAACACTTAGGGTTAGAAACCAGAGTTCTCTGGCACAATTTGAATCGATGCAATAGGCTTCCTGGGTGGTTCTTGTGTTGGCCCAGCCTTCATGCTTTGTTTTTAAAACTATGAGTTTTCTGGTGGAGCCTTCAGATCAGTGACATTGTATAGACATTGACTATGTAAAGAGACAAATAAGAGAGCCCTGGCTGGAGGAGGGTGGCTAATCTTATTTATCCATTTGACCGGGATGCATGATGCCCACGTAGCTAGGAAAACATTGGGTGCAATGAAGGTGTCCGAAGGGAAGAGGGGGTCCTTACTAGACTACAACAACAGAGCAGGGCAGGGACAGACCTGCTGGTCACTCAAACTGGAGCACCCCCTTCTGCTTCCAGAAGTGGAAACCCCCGTTCTTGTTCCTTCAAACTCAGACTATAACTTAACACACTAGTTCCTCCACTCACGGGAGTTCAGGTCTGGACTTTTACCACGGTCTCCCCTGGTTCTTAGGCCCTGGTTTGAGCTGGAACTACACCATGTGGCCTCCCAGTTCACAGGGATGGAATTGTAGCACCCCACAGCATCCATAGGTCTGTGAGCCAGCGCTTCTTATGAATGTCTTGTTTCTTTGGAGACTAAGGCCTGTGGAGAGGAATGCGTAAGAGTGTGGGGCAAGTGGAACTGTGTCACCAGACAAATGCTGGGAAGATTGAGCGGATTCAGAAAGAAAGGTAGGCTGGCGTTTCATCACTCTGAATCCATTTCCTGTCCTGGAGCGCATGACCATGACACCCCACATGAGGACTGTGACAACTAGTCACAGAGTGCAGAGCACAGGGTTCTCCATGCCAATGAGGTATCTAGCTTTAGCCAGTAAGCTTCCCTTCCCAGTCACTCCTTCCTGCAAAAGATATTTAATCTCTGGTCCACTCTGAGTAAGTGGTGTGCATCCATTTTCCACGATGAACTATGAATAAACAGTTTGGATGCGCAAATACTGTGACGCTCATCAAGAACCACCATGAGGAGAGCCTTCGTCATACAGAGCTGCGCCATCTAAGTCTCCCACGGAAGGTCCCCTCTGCCCTCCGGACACAGACACACTCACCCCTGAGCTAAGCCAGAGTTCCCCCTCACCCTGGCCCAGGGCTCATCGCTGGTCTGTGAGTCCCCTTTATTCCCGACTCCATGCGGTTCCTGGTAGTGACTGGATGCCCAGGAGTTTGGGAACCCTTGCCTCCTTGGCTTCAGCATGCCTTGTTTCTCACCCAGGCTGGGGCCCCAATCTTAGTAGCCTAACACCTCTGAGTTCTGTCTGCCCAGTCAGCGTTCACACCCTCCAGCGGCCAGGCAGAATGCAGACCCACATAAGAGCTTTCTTGTAAAACATGGTAGGTAGACACCAGGACCCTGTCCTCTAAGTAATGGGAGGGTCATAATCCAATGGAAGTATTAAGAAGCAGGGTTGATGTCACCTGTTTGTACACGGTTCTTTCTTTAGTACACAAGTACTTGGTACCCAGTGTGGTGCTAGTGAGGACTGGCAGAACCTTTAAGAACCTTACAGGGGGATGCTTAGGTCTCTTCTCAGCTGTTTCCTGGCTAGTGATGCGCACAATTATCTGCCACATGCTGCCATCCTTACCAAGAGGTGAGTCCACCCAATCTTGGGATTTTAAAACTAAGAGCGAAGTTTGTGTTTCTCTTTGTGAGTTAACGGCATCTATGACTCCATCCCAGGAACATACAGCTGACGAATACAGTCATATTTTAATAATCATCTGCCGAGCTCACTCACCCACTTTGGGGGACACTGACCCTGCCCCCAAGCCATTCCCCTCTCTGTCAATGAATTAACTTCTCTTGGATGTAGCTGCTTCAGGATGAGCCACCCGCTGCAGCTGCAGCAGCGCTACACCCAGCTCATTAGTGCAGAAGAGCTGGTCCTGAAGCAGCAGAGACAGCCTTCTCCTGCTGGGAGAACCTTTCCTGCCCACCTGCTTTACCAAGCAACTGTCAACATAAATCATGGCACGGTGGGAAGGGAACATTTGCTTGTTTCTGTGTGGAGCTGCAGCAACAAAGGCCTGGAGGAGGATAATTTAGTCTCAACCGGCCACCTGGGCTCCGAGCTGCAGACATCTAAGCTTCTGCCCTCCCACGGCCAACCCAGTCACCCTAGCAGCGGTGATGTCATTGGAATGCCCTCGGCACTGGGTTGATGCCCTTGTTTGGGTCAGCTGGTCTTCCTCAGTGCTAAATCTGTAGACCTAGAAAAACACCCCGTGCGTGGTGCCACACTAGGGCTGAGTCTGTACCAGGCTTGCTGTGTGTATGTATACACTGTGAGGGGTCAGGTAACATAGCTTCTTCATTAAAAAGAAACGAGGAACCTATTTGAGCTTTTATCTCACTTAGGAGCAGTTCAGCATAAAAAGTAGACCATTTTACCTAGAATAATTGGATTTTCACCCTATATCTTTGGGTCCTAAGTGTCTTTGAACATGAACTGATGGTTATAGACCCTATCCAAGAAACATACACAAAAGTTGACATACAGCTTCAGAGCACCCTGATGGCTACGGTTTGGATAAGTGTCCCATAAAGACCCTTCAACACCATAACTTGAGGACTTCCCACAAGATTCCCACCTCATGGAACCCACTTCAATTGTATCTTACGTACCTAACAATAAGTTGTATCAAACTTTATCTTGCCTGTCTGAGGAAGAACAGAGCTTGCCACTACCAGCCATGGTCAAGTCCATCTTTATTGGTCTGTCCAATAAGCTCATCAGGTTAAGAGCTATGTTTCTTTAGCCACATACCTCGGGATATTTAGATTCCAGCAGAATAAATGGCAGAACACTGCATTTTGTGTGTGTGTGTGTGTGTGTGTGTGTGTGTGTGTGTGTGTGTGTATGTGTGTACATATGTATTTGCTTTTCTTTGTTTTCTCCCTGAGTTTCTCTTCCCCATCACTACCCTTAGTCACATCACTTCCTCTTTAACATACCTCAGGAGACTTACTATGTCTTATAGGATAAGATCCCATCTTGGTATGCTTTCAAAATCATCCATCATTTTCTTCTGGTCTCATCTCCCTTCATCCTCTGCTTTGTCCGTTGTTGTGGATGCTGACAGCTGTCACTCATGTTTCTACTGTCTCTTTGCTCTGTGGTCCTCTGGCCTGCATGCTCTCTCTTTCCATCCATCGTCTCAGATACCAGCTGTTCCAGTAACCTTTGCTGGGTTCATTGCAAGCTCTTTGCCACCCTGAACTTCCTTCCCCTTTCAGGGAACAAACCAGGTTTTCGGTTTCCCCTCACGGTTCCGTGTTCTACATGAGACACCATGCTGATAGAAGCACGGCCAGAGTTTGTTCCCTTTGCATCACCAGAGTTGATACTTGGCAAACATGAAGAAAGAAAAGGAAAGTTCCCCCTGAATAGACACAAGGATACCACACTCTCTAACTTGCGAGACAATACTCAATCGCAGCTTACTCTAGGGTGAACCTGGGGCGCTAAGGCTCCTTGTTCTCCATTATAATGTCATGACCAATAGCCTAGATTTTGGATCATGATTCTCAGACTTATATATTAAATTCACCAAGAAACTTTAAAAAAAAATCTTGATGTTCTCATGCCCTTAAGAGATTCAGATTTCTTTATTCTCAGATACAACCTAGGCATCTAGGATTCTACAATCTCCCACATGACTCTAGCCTGAAGCCAAGGCCGACGTCCACATCTTTTTTTTGGGTTGGGCCTGGACTCAAGTCTAGCATGGGTACTCATGTACCTACAAACATCCTGACAATTCCTTAATCTCAATGGACTTCAAAGTCTCCTTTGTTGATTATGCATTGAGGATCTAAAGAGGTAAGGGCTACCTTGAGCTCGTGGCAAATGTTCAGTCAATGTTAGCTCGAATGACTGTGTGCTGTAATTTGGATTGGGATGTTTCCCAAAGGCCTGGGGGTTAGAGGTTTGACATTAGCCACAGTCACATTTGGAGGGTGGTAGATTCTTTCAGAAATAGGGCCTAGCGGGAGAGTTTTGGTTACTAAGGTGTAATCTCAAAGGGAATTGTGGGTTTCTGGTCTCTCTCTTTCTCTTGCTTCTTCTACTATGCACTCACACCACAATGTACCTCCCTGCAGGCCCAAGCACCGTAGTCACCTGGCCATTCCATGGACCAAGCAAAACCTTTCCAACTGTAAAGCAAAATGAAAACTTCCTCTTTGAAGATGGATTATCTTGTTACAGCAATGTTTTCAGTAATGGAAAGCCAGCGAAGCACTAGGATCTCACCATGTGGTCCTCCCAAAGAAAGCTCCGAAAGATTGCTAGAAAGAACATCAAGCTATATACATACATATCTTCCCATAATACTGGTTGGCTGAAATGATACTTGGCTGATAACATATTAAGGGACCTATAGGTTACACAAACAAAGCAATAACACCCCATTATAAACAAGAGATAATTTTCGCACAAATTAGCCAAAAATAAATGTAGCTAGTTTTAAGCTTTGAAACTTAAAGGATTATAAATTTATTTTAGTAATAAA
This sequence comes from Mus musculus, assembly GCF_000001635.26. Lineage (NCBI taxonomy): Eukaryota > Metazoa > Chordata > Mammalia > Rodentia > Muridae > Mus > Mus musculus. Next base: position 47,919,568 of record NC_000080.6, on the reverse strand, counting down.
GGGGGTTTTGTTTTGCTTTATTTTTTTTTTCAGCTCTCAGTCTCTTGATTCCGGGTGAGATTATTAATTCAGGAAATGCTCATTAATAGTTCAAAGTCCTCAGGATCTGGGTCACTTTAGAAAAGGGACTCAAACTGCAGAATTATCTGGGAGTTATGTGCGAATCTAGAATGTTAGGCTTTATACCATTATTGAAAAATCAGGGCGCTGTGACTTTAAATCCCTTCCCAAAATCTCCATGAGCCATCTTTAATTTTATAGAAAGCAGTGGTAGGATGTGGACAACTGATATTTCAACATTATGCTTTGAAGTAAATCCTTTGAAAACTCTCCGTGTTTCTAAATCAGCACTATTGAGATATAAGTTATGTACTATAAAATGCTTGCACTTAAAATGCATATTTAAGTTGTCAAAATGCAAGTTTTTACAATGTTATACACCCCTGCAAGCCACAAGCACATAATTTCCAAATGTTTTCCCCAAATTCTCCTTTATGTCTTCCTCCAGCCAATGTCACCCTACATTCTGAATATAGGCAGCCACTAATGTCTTTTCTTTCCCTACAGATAAAGTTGATTATAAGTGCTGCAGCTCTGAGTGGAAAGGTATTCTGGCGGTCGGGAGCCAAGGAATACCACAAAGTCACACTGCATAACAAACTTCACACAAGAGATTTATTGGGAAAGACAAAAGGGTGATTGCCTCTGCTAGGAAAAGAGGCGGTAAAGAACTGTGCAGGGGGCAGGCTTTAGATAGGGTTTTGGGGGGGAGGGGTTCTTTCCAGGGTGGCCTGGGACTGGTGAGAGTCTGTGACCTGATCTTGGGCTTCATTTTTGCTCTGTAGGGAAGAACTTGGCCACCTGTGTTCTGAGGGGCTGGAAACAGCTGTTATGGACATTAAGGTAGGGGGTGGGGCTGGCCACCCTAGCCTTGAGGGGTTTACATCGATTACAAACATAATCAAACAATGTATAGGTTTTGTGTCTGGCTTCTTCCTGCTCAGCACATCATCTGAGATTCACATGTGTTATTGCATCTATGAACTCTCTCACTAGTTAGTGCATTCCATTCCTTACAAGTAGATATCCATCTTAAAGCCTTCCTATTGATGGCTCACACATCCGCAGACTCAAAGAAGGGCAGATCAAAAACACTCCCAGAGAATGTTACATTGTTGCTAAAACATCAGGTCTGCAAGCGCTACTTCTCTACTGATCATGTCCTGACTTGCTTTTCCCTTCTCTAAGTAATTGCAGTCTAACACCTATTTACATTGTGCCCACTTTGTATTGGGCAAAATAAGTAATCAAATGACAATTTAAAGTATGTAAGAGGATGTGTGGAGGTTTTATATGAGAAATCTAAGCATCTGTAGATTTCGATATCCAAAGAGAGCCAGGAACAATTCCATGTGAATATTGAGGGATAATAATTTATCCACTCATCCACCTAATTTATAGGCTTTGAGCTTTTTTTTTTCCCAATTACACATGGTCTAAGTCAAAACCATAATTTTTTTAAAGCCTTTTTTGCAGAATAAGACTTCTTGCCTCTCTACCAAGTGGATGACTTCTTCTTAGTTGCTCTTGTGTAGAATTCTACAAGTGCCATCAGAGGTCCTGATTAAGTCATGGGTTCACCCCAGGAACTTACATTTCAATGATCATTCCTGGGGTGCTGCTTGTTGCACCCCAAACTGTACCATGACAAATTCTGTCTCAGGGTGTTAGCGCTGACCTGCTCCAGGTACAGTCCACTTCTCATAAAGCTTTGTACTTGAAGCCAAGCTCAGGGCTCACCTGTGACCAAGTGGCAAGCCAGCAGGCTTACCAATGCAGGAAGAGCCTCTAGTCCCAGCACGTAGCTGTGAAGTCCTTTCTCACGTTGCACATATCAGTCTTTAAAGGGAAGTTTTATTTGTATTAAGGGGTTAGAAGGGAAAGCATATTCCACTGGAGTCCAGTGCAATTGCCTCCGATAATGGCATGAAGAAGCCACCAAAAAGCTTTGAAAGAATCCTGGGAAGATGACTGAGTGGCATTCAAGAGATCACATGGCAAACACCATCACTGAAGAAAATCAAGCAGAGTACTGCCCAGGCTGGCGGGACTAGGGAAGATCCGGTAACATGGACCCAAGGGAGAGTCTCCCAGAGCTGAGCAGAGGGGTGGACACACGCTCTTGCCACACATTATGTTTTCTGAGTGAAGCTCTAACCACCTAATGATCACTTCAAATCACCATTGGCAAGCAGGTTCTAGCTTTTCCTATGAGAAAGTAGTCTTTATCTCAACCACCTTTTTCATTTCTTTGTATGTTTCCATTTTGACAATGCCTGGGACCTTTCGGGGTCACCCGATGAAGTGCAGTGCCATATTCTCTCTCTCTCTCTCTCTCTCTCTCTCTCTCTCTCTCTCTCTCGCTCGCTCGCTCTGTCTGTCAAAGGGACAAGTTTCATCGTCTGCATTTGGCATGTTACAAACAAATGCAAGTACGTCAGAAGTCAAAGCAATAAGACAGTGTGTCACACCAACCTGGCTCACATTAGATGGGCTTGTCCCCGGTATTAGCACCTTACCAGAAGTGCTCTCAGTTTCCATGGCAACTATCTTATTTGGAGTTTTTCCTCATATTTATTCCTCTATCCACCCTACACATATTTAATGAGGAACCTAGCAAGTGCCCCCGCATTGTCCCAAGCATTGAAGGCATGGCATTTAAATAAGAATGTTTCTTCTTTTCTAAGAGTCTGTGGTCCAGTGTGAGAAACAGATGTTGAAATTGATGGCATAATAGCACTTTAGCACAGTAAAGAAAGGAACGCAAGAGCAGATGCCCAGAGCATGCTTCTGGGGCACTGAGGAGACCCTGAAAGCCCCCCTAAGAAGCCACTCTGCCATCAGTGGCCTTTGCATGTGAAAGATTATAGCATACTGAGTGGAATGGAGGGCCAAGAAAGGCTTTTATGATCCATCACAATTAGCATGTTGGAATCTTAGTTTGTACCAAAATAAAGCCAGTCATTTTAATTAGTTCTTCTTGCTTGAAAGTCAAGATGGTTCTCCTCACTGCCCAGTAAACCAGTTGATGTGTGAAGGTTGGGGGTTAGAGATGGAAGAAATGGGAAATAGCATGTGCCCTCTGTGAGCTTCTTGAAGTGTGGTCACAAGTTCATGCCAACTCCTTGTACTGGTAAATGCCTGATTTCTGGGAAGTTCAAAGCACTTGTTGATAGTTCTTCCATAGTTGTCATAGAAACTCCCCAATGGGATGTTTAGCCAAAGACATTGTACAAATGAGGTGAACAGTAGAGCGAGCTTGCTCCAGGCTTCCCTGGGGACCTTTCAAGGCCCCCGTCCGTGCTTCTCACATTCATCCCCATCTGACCTTGGGCTCCGAGATTTGTGCATTCGGCCCTATCCACTCCCTACAGCTTTAGAACACTGTCTAGTGTTCGAGAATTTTGGTTTCTTTAAAAGTACAGACATGCTCAGTGAATATGTTTTTGTTTTAATCCCAGGTGTGGGATATGGAGCTGCTTCAGATTGTCCACAGCAGCTATGATTTTTCTTGTGCTCTGGCAGGGGCATAATTTTTCCAGCTGAAGATAGTTTGCGTTTGGAATTCTGGAGATTCTTGAGAGGGAATTAAAAATGCCAGAGCTCTGACAGAGGCAGCAGCTGCTGCCCATCCTGCTGCTGCTGCTGCTGCTGCTGCTGCTGCTGCTACTCCTCTTCCTGCTGCTGTTGCTCCTCTTCCTGCTGCTTTTCCTGCTGCTCCTCCTCCTGCTACTGCTACTCCTCCTGCTGCTGTTGCTCCTCCTCCTGCTGCTCCTTCTGCTTCTCCTGATCCTGCTGTTCCTGTTGCTGCTGCTGCTACTCTTCCTGCTGCTGTTGCTCCTCCTGCTGCTTCTCCTGCTCCTGCTGCTTCTCCTGCTGCTCCTGCTGCTCCTGCTGCTGCTACTCCTCCTGCTGCTTCTCCTGCTTCTCCTGCTGCTCCTGCTGCTCCTCCTCCTGCTGCTGCTCCTTCTCTTGCTGCTCCTCCTGCTGCTGCTGCTCCTGCTGTGGCTGTGGCTGGATTTCTGGTTAGTGGATTGCTGGTTGCTGGCTGGAGATATCCTGACAAGGAAGATTGGAATTGATGCAAGGAACTCAATTCTCCCAATCTCGTAGTCCAACAAGATCGATGCTCCTTTCCCCTCTACCTTTCTTATTCTCTTACCTAGTCTTAGGGAGTTGAAAGGGTGGTGAAAGGAGTCAAGTAAAAGAACCCAATAATGTAGCAAAAGTATAGTTACAGTCTAGCCTACCATTAACTCTCCCCTGGACGTCCACAGCCAATTGTGACATCTCTGCCCTCTAACCTGTGAGTAGAAATGAACACATATGCCAAGAAATAACGTGAAATTCTATGCTCTCATGAAGATAGACAGTCTCTTGTCCATCCATCTGTTTGAGGTCAGACCTAATAGAAAATATCCAAATGTATGACTTTTCATTTTGCACCACCACACCCGGCTTTCTTTTCTCTTTGTAAAAATCGCAATATCAATAGGATAGAACAGCAAAGAGCCACAGGCAGAAACTCAGTTCTCTCCCATTCTCTAGTCTCCAATTATTTCTT